>NW_022589728.1:44866614-45377937 GCF_004348235.1 Phoca vitulina
AAGAGGTTGCTGCCTGTGTTCTCCTTTAGGATTTTGATGGACTCCTGTCTCACATTGAGGTCTTTCAACCATTTGGAGTCTATTTTTGTGTGTGGTGTAAGGAAATGGTCCAGTTTCATTCTTCTGCATGTGGCTGTCCAATTTTCCCAACACCATTTGTTGAAGAGACTGTCTTTTTTCCATTGGACATTCTTTCCTGCTTTGTCGAAGATTAGTTGACCATAGAGTTGAGGGTCCATTTCTGGGCTCTCTATTCTGTTCCATTGATCTATGTGCCTGTTTTTGTGCCAGTACCATACTGTCTTGATGATGACAGCTTTGTAGTAGAGCTGGAAGTCTGGAATTGTGATGCCGCCAGCTTTGCTTTTCTTTTTCAACATTCCTCTGGCTATGCGGGGTCTTTTCTGGTTCCATACAAATTTTAGGATTATTTGTTCCATTTCTTTGAAGAAAGTGGATGGTATTTTGATGGGGATTGCATTGAATGTGTAGATTGCTCTAGGTAGGATTGACATCTTCACAATATTTGTTCTTCCAATCCATGAGCATGGAACGTTTTTCCATTTCTTTGTGTCTTCCTCAATTTCTTTCATGAGTATTTTATAGTTTTCTGAGTACAGATCCTTTGCCTCTTTTAACCTAGTTAATTTTTGACAGACTCCTGGTACCATCTACTAAGAGGCTAGAGTTAGATACAGCATTTCATAACCATCCTCCCTCAGATATGTTCTAAGTTACATTTGAGTTGAACATTTTAAACTAACGTTGTAGTGATGTTATTGCTGATGCTTTATATTCTTCTGAACTTAACAAGTCTTGGTAATCCCTTTGGCTTTAAATAGATTAATTGCTATAGCTGGAGAAGGTGCCAGAAGAAGATATTTTACTTCTGAATATTTCTAATTCTCCTTAGAGTGGTGTGATTGTTCCAGAACTTTTCTTACTACTACTTACTACTTTTTCTTACTACTTCTTAGGAAAAATCCTTGGTGAATTAAAGTGTAAATTAAACTGTAGCTTATTCTTATTTATTAAATGGGCAACCCCTTTACCTCTCCAAATTACTGACTGTATATCCCCTCAAAATTTCCTATACCAGCTATTGTATTGAATTCTCTCCATCAATATCCTGGCAAAGAATAATCAGTTTTAGGTTTAACTGTTGAGTTTTGTAACATTTCTTTTTCTTTTAAGAAAGAACTTGTTTAAGATAAATTTAAAGCTTTTGTCAGTTGTTGATTTCACAGATAAAAATCTGTTGGCTAACCTGGATGTACTCAAAAGAGGCCCCAGACTTTTAAAAGATTCTTTAAACCCTTTATTAGAATTTACACTAATAATCAGAATTGGGAAAATTGGTCTATTTTTGGGAGCGTAAAGTATAAAACATAAAAACATATAAACATAACCGAAAAAATCCTATTTTTAGAGGGCATGAAACAGAACTGTATTCTTAACTACTTGAGGTAGCATTTGGATTAACATGTGCTTTCCTGCCTTACCTAACAGGAGGACTAGTATCCTCTTTCATGCTGACATAAATCACAGTGAAGGAGTTGATTTAGGAAGTAACTGAACTTGTTGGGTGATTACTGGGAGGCAGAGCAGTTAAAGTTAATCTTGCCAAAGGGGGAAAAAAGGGATAATTTGAGAATCCAGCTGGATAATGGTAAATCATTTTATTTAAAGGTTGACTCATATAGTTATTTGAGGACTCCTTTCTGGCAACCTTATCCTGCCTGGGAACCATATTAAGGTTCTTCCGTGGTAGAGAGAATTTCTGGTCTCAAAATTTTCTAGGGCAAAGATATGGCTGTGGTTACAATTTTGGAGTTTGAGCATTTACGTAGATCCAGAGATGCTTTTTGAGAATAGTTTTGGTGTTTCCAATAGTCATTTGTTCTACACCCTTGAAGGATGGGTGGCTCTTGAATATGAAAAGAATATACATCAGTATCTAATATCCTCTTTGCACTCTCTTTTCTTGGTATCTAGAACAGTGTTTTTTTTTTTTTCTCTTTTTTTTTTATTATGTTATGTTAATCACCATACATTACATCATTAGTTTTTTTTTTTAATTTTTTTATTGTTATGTTAATCCCCATACATTACATCATTAGTTTTAGATATAGTGTTCCATGATTCATTGTTTGTGCATAACACCCAGTGCTCCATGCAGAACGTGCCCTCCTCAATACCCATCACCAGGCTAACCCATCCTCCCAACCCCCTCCCCTCTAGAACCCTCAGTTTGTTTTCAGAGTCCATCGTCTCTCATGGTTCTTCTCCCCCTCCGATTTCCCCCCCTTCATTTTTCCCTTCCTACTATCTTCTTCTTTTTTTTTTTTTTAACATATAATGTATTATTTGTTTCAGAGGTACAGGTCTGTGATTCAACAGTCTTACACAATTCACAGCGCTCACCATAGCACATACCCTTCCCAGTGTCTGTCACCCAGCCACCCCATTACTCCCACCCCCCACCACTCCAGCAACCCTCAGTTTGTTTCCTGAGATTAAGAATTCCTCATATCAGTGAGATCATATGATACATGTCTTTCCCTGATTGACTTATTTCGCTCAGCATAATACCCTCCAGTTCTATCCACGTCGTTGCAAATGGCAAGATTTCATTCCTTTTGATGGCTGCATAATATTCCATTGTGTATATATGTATATATATATACACACCACATCTTCTTTATCCGTTCATCTGTTGATGGACATCTTGGCTCTTTCCACAGTTTGGCTATTGTGGACATTGCTGCTATAAACATCGGGGTGCACATACCCCTTCAGATCCCTACATTTGTATCTTTGGAGTAAATACCCAGTAGTGCAATTGCTGGGTCATATGGTAGCTCTATTTTCAACTTTTTGAGGAACCTCCATACTGTTTTCCAGAGTGGCTGCACCAGCTTGCATTCCCACCAACAGTGTAGGAGGGTTCCCCTTTCTCTGCATCCTTGCCAACATCTGTCGTTTCCTGACTTGTTAATTTTAGCCATTCTGACTGGTGTGAGGTGGTATCTCATTGAGGTTTTGATTTGGGTTTCCCTGATGCTGAGCGATGTTGAGCACTTTTTCATGTGTCTGTTGGCCATTTGGATGTCTTCTTTGGAAAAATGTCCGTTCATGTCTTCTGCCCATTTCTTGATTGGATCATTTGTTCTTTGGGTGTTGAGTTTGATAAGTTCTTTATAGATTTTGGATACTAGCCCTTTATCTGATATGTCATTTGCAAATATCTTCTCCCATTTTGTTGGTTGTCTTTTGGTTGTGTTGACTGTTTCTTTTGCTGTGCAAAAGCTTTTTATCTTGATGAAGTCCCAATAGTTCATTTTTGCCCTTGCTTCCCTTGCCTTCTTTCTAAGAAGAAGTTGCTGCGGCTGAGGTTGAAGAGGTTGCTGCCTGTGTTCTCCTTTAGGATTTTGATGGACTCCTGTCTCACATTTAGGTCTTTCAACCATTTTGAGTCTATTTTTGTGTGTGGTGTAAGGAAATGGAACAGTCTTTTATCAAATAATGGATCCTGACAATTAGTGCATTGGAAGAGCAATTTAGTGGGTTATAGCAAGCATTTAAAATATATGGGAAAGAATAGAAAACCTCATAGCATAAAGGCATATAGTAAAGTTATTAGTAAAGAAACTTGTGCATATGTGTGCACTTGTGCTGGGTTATAGTGTAATATTTCTTCCTCGGAGAGAGGGTTCAAAAGAGTTTGAATGTGACTGATTTGAAGTATACATGTTCTCTTTCAGTCAAGTGATCTATAGGCTAGGACCTTTGATTACTGCTAATAACAGTTTTAAATTGTGGGCTTAGCATATCCTGTAAAATATGTTGATAATTCCTACTTAGAAAGTTTAAGGATGTTTTATTTATTTATTCATGCTTTCCTTTGTATTCTCTGCATTTTGTCTCTGTAAAGTGAGACTACTTCTGAGTTAGACAGCTGGGTTATTCAGTTCTGTGCTCTCTGAAGTATACAGCCTTTGGCTTTTATTGAAGGTCATTTTATCCAAAAATGGCTTTAAATTATATTGTCCTTTAATTTACTCAGGGTCTTTTAATTAAATGTTTTTTCTATTATTAAATAGTTAGTAAAAAAAAATTCTATTTGTTTGTTAGGAAGCTCAGAGATAAACTTTGTCTTCCATTGTGTGGCTTCCTCTTTCTTGGTTTTGTCATATAATTATCTCTTTCTTTTTCTTTTTACCTTTTTACTCAGAATATGTGTGTGTGTGTGTGTGTGTGTGTGTGTGTGTATAGTTTAATAGAAATATTTAGGTTATAGATAATAGTTTAATAGAAATATTTAGTTTAATAGAAATATTTAGGATATAGATAAACTTTAAATTTAATAGAAATATTTAGGATATAGATAAACTTTAAAAACATGTTGCCTGCTGGGTCTGAAGTTATGATTTAGTCATCTTTGATCATCATCTAGTAAAGAGGACAGCAGACCTGTTCTGTGAAGGGCCAGTTATTAAATATTTTAGTATTTGCAAGCCGTATATTTTCTGTTGCAGCTATTCCATTCTTCTGATTTCACATGAAATCAAACATAAATGATAAACTAATGTATTGGCCTGTGTTCCAATAAAAGTTTATTTATAAAAATTGATGCAAAGATCTCATTTTGCCAGCCCCTGATCTAAACAGTGTCTGGCTGATAATAGGCATTTATATGTTTACTACACTGCACAGAAACTGAACTGCACAAAATCACAGTGTTTTCTTCAATAATCAGAGTCCCTTCGTTGAAATGTGAAATAAGAAGCTAATGTCAAGATTTTCTGGTCTAGCAGTCTATCTTTTTTGGGACATGGACCCTTGAAAATCTGTTGAAAAAGTTGTAGACTCACATATGCACATTTGAAACTGCACATAACTTCAGGTATTCACATTCTTGCTGAAGTCCATCTCTAGGCTCCAGCTAAGCCTCTAATCTAGCCCACATTTTGTGGATAAGAAAATGGAAACTCAGATATCTTGGTATACATGAGGAGAGATAGTACTAAGTTAGTAGTCATTCAGTCAAAATTTTTTTCTGCAGAAAATATTGAATATGAAGTGGAAGATATAGTTTGTGGTGTGTGTGTATATTTGAATGTTTGCCATGTTAGGCTGTTAGGGCTTGGTATTCTGAAAAATCTCTTGAAAGGGAGTTTAATAATAATTGGAGAGTATATGAGATAATTTAGGAATATTTGTAATATATCATCTGTTCAAGAACCTAAGCCAAGAATGGCAATGTCTTGTTATAGAAGATAGCATAATCATTTCCTTTCTCTCTGCCTGTGGGGGACCACAAGATTTTAAAGCTATATAATCACTGTTCCTTTCTGGAACATCTAAGAGTAGAGAAGATCTATGGTAAATGAAAAAGAAATGCATTTCACATCTATTTTTTATGCTTTTATTGTTTTAATATCTTCCATTAACATTTTCAGGAAAAACTTTTTTTTTCCTAATAACAGTGACACATTGTGTAAGTTGTGTTAATCCACTGGTTAAGTTCCCAGCAGTTAGCATTAACCTAACAGAAGTGTTGTTTTCTTTATGTACCAGTATAAAGACTGTGTTCTACTAGAAGCCCAGGCTTCTTTTTTTTTAAGTAGGCTCTATGCTCAGCATGGAGCTCAACATGGGGCTCAGACTCATGACCCTGAGATCAAGACCTGAGCTGATATCAAGAGTCAGACACTTAACTGACTAAGCCACCCAGGCGCCCCTAGGCTTCTTTTATTTGGAGGCTCTGCTGTGCCCTATGCCAGACTTAGAATTACTGCTTTCAGCCTTTCCAAGAGGACAGTCAGGAGACCTTTCTACCTCTTAATCCTCCCATGCTCGAAGTGATACATAGTCTGCTCACATTTCACTGAGAAAAACTGTATGGACATTATGTATGGCTTAGAAATCCTTATCTCAGTAATAATTCTACAATCTGGATGGAAGGGGAAGCACAAGATACTCATGGATAGTCATTTCTGATATCCAGGTGTTCTTTAATATATTGATATATTGATTCTTTTAAAAGTGGGTTATGCTAAAAACTATTATGTCAATAACCTTCAGGATATCTAATGTTTATATTTTGTTTATTACAGAAAAGGTGAAAATTGGAGAGCTTTTTAAAAAAAATTTTTTTTAACTTATATATAATGTATTATTTGTTTCAGGGGTACAGGTCTGTGATTCATCAGTTTTACACAATTCACAGCGCTCACCATAGCACATACAATCTTCTTAATGTTGTGTAGGTTGGGGGACATTGGAGAAGAGGCTGAAGGGGAGAAGACATTTATACTGGGACTGTAACAAGAAGGGAGAATGGACAAAGAGTACTCTAAACTGAAGGAAGAGTATGAGCAAAGTTCATGAAAGTTCATAGTGTTTTATCTGGCCCTGTGGGCATAGATGTATATGTCTGGAGGAATGGGGTTTATGGGTGGGCGAGAGTTGGATAATGATAGGAATTTCTGGAAAGTTTGATTAGGAATTTCTGGAAAGCTTGATTAGTAACAGGCAGCTGTTTTAGAGCCATCCAGTATGACATCTTGTAGGTTCTTACCCCAGAGTGACCTTGCATTTTCAGATCCTTAGGGAATAGACCTGGATTACTGTTATGTCATCTGAACAGATATACTCTCAGGGACTATCTAAATATTTAGTGATGAGAGCTAGTAGATCTGCTGTTTGACACTCTCCTATAGCTTACTTAGAACTAAGTTATTATGGAGGATTGGGGAGACAGTGTATCATTTTTTCCATTGGTTAGTTTCTGTTACTTTGGTATCGCATTTTTAATAAGGAAATGTAGTCTATGGGGGTAGTTCTTTTTAGATATTTTATTCTTTAATATTCTTTGGTGAATTGGCTTATTCATCTCAATTTGTATGCTACTTTTATAATGAGAAACTGAGGGAAAATACTAAAAAATAGATTAAAAAATCCATTAGCAGTGTTTTGTTGGTTAAAATACATTTACAGTATTATGTTTCTGTTACTTTGCACTAAATATTTTCTCCAGTTCTATCTTCGAGAGTTTATTTTTTTCTTTTGAAGGTAATAAAAAGTCATGAACTCTTAAGAGGTTTTTATGAATTCCTTATTGATGACATATTTTTCAGAAATAGGAAAACCAATATTAGTCATGCTTCTTTACTTCTTAGAAACAGGATGTTTATTTTTATTTTTATTTTTAACATCTGTGTTGAGTAGTAATAGCATGGGGGAATATACATTCCAAGATTGAAACTTTTGATTTTTAAAATTTCTTTTCGAAGCTTAATTTGTTAAGCATTTTAGTGTCTACTCTCATAAGAGTATTTATTACCTTAAATTTATTGATATTTTGTATGTTAATTCTTTGAATATGATAATTGGCACTCTGAAAGCTGCTAATAGTTTCCACATAGGAGAAAAAATTGAAATTAGTTGTTTTACATTTCTTTCCTATTTATATCCTTTGGGAATGAATGAGGGAGTTGGTTTTTGCAAAGATGTTATGGTTGAATTGATTTAAATAGGCTTTCTCTCAGCAGGTTTTAGTGTAGGTGTTAACAGTGACAGTTGCTGACAGAAGTTGATTCTGTTTTGCCCAGTTAAGTTCTGAATATAAGTAGGATAGTTCATGAAATAGTTAACATTTTAATTAGTTTTTAAATAAGTTTTATAGTCGGAAGTGCATTTGAATCAAGTGAAGTCTTTCATATGTTTCTCCTGTGTTTTCTTAAAATGCTGTTTGTTTTTTATTTATAATTTCAATTAAATTCCTTACTAATGTATCTGTATACACATTTATTGTGTGAGAAGCTTCTGAGAATGTGGAGTATCCCATAGTAGCATAAAATTAAAAAAATTTTGGAGATTTTAGGCAAGCTAGGGCAAAAAGGAATGTTCACTAGTTCTGTTTTTTTTTTTTTAAAACTGCTATTTGTTTATTGTTCTTATTTCCCTGTGTTTGCATGATGCTTTTTCTCCATTCTTCCATACTTTTCTTTTTTCTTTCTTTTCATTGTGTTCTTTGTCTCTGTCTCTAAATTGTGTCTACATTTTCTTCCTCATCCTTGTTCTCTCCTCTACCCTCCTTCAATATTACTTATTAGTAAGTGGAAATACTTGAATCCATTATGATGGTCATGTTTCTCCTACCTTTCTTCCTCCCAGCCTAACTTTTGAATACTTTTATGGCTATTTAAAGTAGGAAGAGAAGATGGCTCAAAAAGAAACTCTTAAAGAAGCAACTCTTCTAATATGTTGTGTAATCAGCATTTAGTAACATTGTTTCATTTGGGAAAGTGTTTCTAAAATAGGCAGAAACCAGACAAAGTACTGAATATAGGATTATCACTGACTGGGATCTAGTATTATGTTAGTCTCTGATTTCTCTTAGTACATGAACACTTCCTTATATAGAACTTCTTGGTAATGGTTTTTGGGGGTGGATCTGCTACTTATTGGCTGTGTCAGTATTGCAAGCCTGTCCACCTGACTGTTTCTTCTTTGCAAAATATGCTAAATGATACCCACCTATCATATACATTAAGTTCAATAACATTTTAAGAATAATTGTTTATTGACGGACTTATGGCTAATTGAATCCTTTTTTTTCTATTTTATAGGTTATGTGCAGAGTCTGATTAGACGAGTAGTAAATAATGTAAATATTGTTATAAATAATCTCATACTAAAATATGTTGAAGATGATATTGTTCTTTCAGTCAATATCACTTCTGCAGAGTGCTATACAGTAGGTGAATTATGGGATCGTGCATTCATGGATATTTCTGGTGAGTAAATATTAAGAAAAGTATAGATTTTTCCATTATTGAAATAGTTGTCTTGGTTTCTAAACCTTTTTTGGGCCAACTGGCTCTTCGATAAATTTGATGAGAACTTTATGCTTCAGCCTAGAAAAATGAACATATATAAAATTTAGCATACAGGGGCGCCTGGGTGGCTTAGTTGGTTAAGTGTCTGCCTTTGGCTCAAGTCATGATCTTGGAGTCCCGGGATTGAGTCCCGCATTGGGCTCCCTGCTCAGTGGGGAGTCTCCTTCTCCCTCTGATCCTCACTCTGCTCTTGTGCTCTCTCTCTCTCAAATAAATAAATAAAATCTTAAAAAAAATTAGCATACAACTATAGGTTTAATAGACCCCCAAATTAAGAAATCCCAGACTCCATTTTTAATATTTTTAATTTTTATTCTTTCTTACCTACCACATGTTTCAAATGTATTATATAACATTTTACAGTGCAGTGGGTTTGTAGTAATAAAAATAGTTCAAATTTTTGACATATTTGAAGGAGGAAATGGAACATGTTGCTTTTGTATTGCTCGGTAATGGCAAAACAATGTATCTGACTGATTTATGTTTTTGGTTTGTATATTCCAGAGTGTATTTGGGACTTCTGGATAATCCTAAAGCCTCTTTTGACTGTTACATGCTGTAATCTTCTTCTGCTTACATTAAAAGAACTATTAAGTAATATAATTTTAGTAACTACCATTTATTTATTTTATTATGTTTTACATGGTAGGCACTGTGCTAAGCATTGAAAATACAGCTGTGAAAGAGACACTGCTTCTTTTGTCAGAAGAGATATTAATAAATCATAATATTTGATAAATATTCTGATAGGGTAAGGAGTGGACATTTTTTGAAAATATAGTGAGGAGGGGCACCTGGGTGGCTCAGTCGGTTAAGCGTCTGCCTTTGGCTCAGGTCATGATCCCAGGATGCTTAGATCGAGCCCCCGCATCGGGCTCACTGCTCAGCAGGGTTTCTGCTTCTCCCTCTCCTGCTCCCCCGCTTGTGCTCTCTGTCAAATAAATAAATAAAATCTTAAAAAAAAAAAAAAAAGAAAATATAGTGAGGAGACTATTGTGAGCACCTTTTATCTGTGACTTGCCAGGGTATGTATTTGTTAACAGTGTTGGCACTAAAATTAGACAACCTGAGTTTGGATCCTGGCTGTCTCACTTAGTAGAGCTATATGACCTTAGGTGACTTACTTGACCAGTTCTTAGTTTCTGCATTTGTAAAATGGGGGTAAAATAGGAGCTTCCTTATAGAGTTATTTTATTAAATACATTAATGCACTGAAAGCACTTATAAAAGTGTCTTGTACATAGTGCTCAGAAAATGAGCTGTTAAAATTTTTTACATTTATTTTCTCAAATTCTCATAACTCCATAAAGTGATATTCTTTCTCATTCATTTACTTATATGTTCACTTACTCATCTTAAGTCCGACTTAAAAGGAAAGCAAAAGGAAATTTAGTCTCAAGGTTACTTAGCTTGCCTGGTTTAGGCGTACAACTAGGAACTCGCAGAATTTGATACAGTCTCATTTGTGTGTGTTCTCCAAGCTTCAGTCTTTACTTCTTGTTTTTTTTTTAAGTAGGCTCCACACCCAACGTGGGGCTCGAACTCATGGCCCTGAGATTAAGAGTCAGTATGCTTTACTGACTGAGCCTGCCCTGGTGCCGCTTAGTCATTATATTTTAAAATGAAGAATAGTTTTGATCTCACAGTTTTGTTGTGAGGCATTAATCAGTGCACATGCAAAGTCCCAAGCATTGTTCCTGAGACATTGTTAATGCCTCCCTATCATCCTCTTTGGGAAAAATATTCCATACAAAGGCCACAAGGAAACATTAAGGACAATGGAAAACAAGCAGAACTGGATAATGCAGGATTGAATGTGTTGACATTTTATGGGAAGAAGTTTCATTTATAGTTTTAAAATACAAGGAATGTAAATATTACTTTGGGACATTATAGTGAATTAGAGTCTTGGGTTGGGAGTTAGGGCATCTTGGTTTCAGTCTTCCTTCCACCTTCCTTCCACCTATACTAACTTAGTATAACCGTGGGTGAGTCATTTGTAAAATGTGAATTATCATTACTACCAGTGTGCTAATGTATTTAAGAAAATCAAGTATCCCCATGTTCATATGAGGGTGGTGATAAAAACAGCAAAAATGGTATCTTTCACTTGTTGAGTTCTTGTTAACTGCTGAGCCTGGTGCTGTGCTTTTTTTACATTATCTGGTTTTAATCCTTTACCTTCTGAGATGGTTACTATTATTTTCCCTTTTATTTTTAATGCAACATTTGATACTTATAAAGATTTAGGTCACATATTTTGTTATAAAACAGTGTAAGGAGCACCTCTTCTCTAAGTATCTATAACATACACAGTAGTTTACCCCCACCAGTGTGTTTTTCCTATCTCATCCCCTTCCTCCTAGAGTTAACTGCTGTATTAAATTTTATCATTTAATTGCTTGAAAAGACTTGTGCTATAAAAAGGAATGAAGTGCTGATATATGCTACAACATGGATGAAACTTGAAAACATTCTAAGTGAAAAAAGCCAGACAGAGAAGTTGTATATTGTAGGATTCCACTTATATGAACTGCACAGAATAGCCAAATCTATATAGACAGAACATAGATTAGGATTGGGGAGTAGGGAGGGCAATGAGGGGATTGAGGGATGATAGCTCAAGGGTACAGAGTTTCTTTTCTGATGTATTGAAAAAGTTTTGAAATTGATTGTGCTGATTGATGCATAATATTGTCAGTATACCAAATGCCACTCTGTTGTACCCTTTAAATTGTTAATTTTTTAAAAAGATTTTATTAATTTGGGGGGGGGGAGAACGAGCAGGGGGAGGGGCAGAAGGAAAAGCAGACTCCCCGCAGGGCAGGACCCTGGGATCACCATCTGAGACGAAGGCAGACGCTCAACCGACTGAGTTACCCAGGCGCCCCTAAGTTGCTAATTTTATGTTATGTGAATTTTATCTCAATCAAAAAGTATCAGATGTGATTATACATAAATAATATATTACATGTATTTTTGAGCTTTGTAAAGATAGTATGCTCTGTGTTGGGAATTTGAGGCTTGAGTAAAACAGTTTCCTGTTTTCAATCAATGTCATGCTTTTAATATTTTTCCATATTGTTGCATGTAGTTATAGATCACTTATTTTTACTTGTGAATAATATTCTGCTGTTTAAGTATGCCAGAACTTAATTGTTCTGATGATGGGCATTTGGGATGTTTCCCAATTTTTGCTATTACAAACAGTGCTATTAGGAATCTTTGTACATACCTTTTGATGCATAGGTGTAAGCATTGCTTAAGGACATACACTTAGTGGGTTTATTAGATGGGAGGAGAGCAAATGTTCACGTTTTCAAAATAATGCCAGATCATTTTCCAGAGTGCTCCAGAGTTGGATAGACATAATTATTATCCCCATTTTACAGATTAAATTGCAGCACATTATTTAAAGTATGTACCAGAACTAGAATTCATTTTGTAAGTTTTTAAAAGGTAGTTGTTATATTTAGTGTTTAAGAAAAATATTTTCAAAGCTTTAATAATTTCCTTTGTCAGTGAATAATAATTTTCTAGAATACCCTCAAAATATAGACCACTATTTTCTTACAGCATAATAGATAAAAACATGAATTCTCAAGTGAGGTTGCCAGAGTTTGAATGATTGGTCTGTCCTTTATAAACTAACATTAAACTATTTCCCCTTACTGTGTCTCAGTTTTCACATCTTTTAAACAGAGGGATGTAAATATTAAAAGATAGCAGAGGGAAAAGACTTAGTGTATTATCTGATAACATTCAGTAAATTATTATCAAAAAGAGAGGGAAGGAAGTATCTAGAGGGTTTCTTTCATTTCTAGTTCTGTTATTACATACATGTACACAAGGAAATATATCAGTAAATCATTTATTTATATACTATATAAATTGTAGTAGATTTGGGCCTAATAGTTACCTAGGAATTGCTTATTAGTTAGGAATAAAACTTCTCATTTGCTCAAGGTTTCATTTTCTAGTTTGATACTTTATCAGCAGTTGTTTCATTTTTATTCCCTTGGAAACAAACTGTTATACTCTTACTGGTAATGTGGTAGTTTCTTCATCAATTGCTTAGAGCAGTGATGTCCACTAGAATTTTCTGTGATGATGAAAATGTTTTATATTTTTATAGTCTAGTACTGTAGCTACTAGCCACATGTGGCTATTGAGGACTTGAAATGTCGCTAATGTAACCAAGGAACTGAAATTTAATTTTTATATAATTTTAACTTATATATAAATTTAAATAGTCACATATCGCTGGTGGCTACCATACTGGAGAGTACAAGTTTAGAGAAGCTGTGAGTTTTTTTGTATAAGATATTAAATGAATGACTACTGCTCAGAATGTTATTTTTAATGTGGTTTCTCAAGAATTATATTTAAGTTATTTGGTATCTCATTGCAGATAGCAAAATGTAGCAAAAGTTTTTATAAATTTTGTCTTAAATTTGTAGTTAGATACCAAGCAAATTAGGGACAAGCTATTTCATTTCTTTGTCCTTTATTTGATTCTTCATACTTGCAGTGGGATTTTTGTGCCTATTTCATAAGGTTGTTGGAGGATTTAAATAATAAATGAGAAATTCTTTGCATGGATTCTGGCATCATGTATTAAATGCTCTATTAATCTTACTATTTGTACTAATAAAAAATGGTTGCTTTTTTCTCTAACTTTCCTTTTTACTTAAAATGGTTTTTCTTTTTTTTTTTTTTTTAGCAACTGATCTGGTGCTGAGAAAGGTTATCAATTTTTCTGACTGTACAGTTTGTCTTGATAAACGAAATGCTAGTGGTAAAATAGAATTTTACCAGGATCCTTTATTGTATAAATGTTCCTTCAGAACTCGTCTGCATTTCACATATGATAACCTAAATTCCAAGATGCCATCTGTTATTAAAGTAGGTGTTTCTTTTTCTAGTAGTTGAGTTGCATGTCTCCATTTTGTTTATTGGTTCTTGCAGGTGCTACTAAAGAAGAAATTAACCTCATAAAAATATATACCATTAGTTTTTGTAAGAGTTTTATTTCTATTTATAATTTTAGGTTTTATTGTTTATTATATTTTAAATCTTTCTGCATTGTGTGTTGTAGTAGAGAGATTTGGGGGACTTTTTTTTCTCCCTGTGACTGTAGTTTCCTTTATAGTTTGTCCAGCTGTTTCTTCTTGTTTTTTTCTTTTAAATGGATAGAGGAAATCCTATAAAAAGTGTAATTATACCCATAGTGGACTGAATATCAATGTATATTTCAATCCTTATAATTTATTTAACATGATCTGATAACTGTAGTTATTGTCCCTCTTTCTTAGATAACTTTATAAGGCTTAATATGCTGACCTAATATCTTTGTTTATTGGTTCAGGAAATTTTAGCTTTTGATCTATGGATTCAGAATGTAATTAAAATCTTAGCATGTAGGAATTTTTTAGGTAATGTGAAAGCTTTTACTCCCAAGATAGTGGAACATATTTTCAACGTGTATAGTTAGTCTCTTAATGTAAATCTTGTGTTCTTTCCTTGTATAACAGTTTTCTAAACCTCTATCCATATATTAGTTTTTGAAAAAGAATTCACACAGTAGCTTGTGATCTTGTTAATAACTAAGTTTTAATGTAGAATGAATATTTATTGTTGAGTATCATGCCTTTGAATACTAAAGTGCTATAATGGAAAAGCTGCCCCTGAGTCTGAACACGGGTATTGACTACTGTGCCTAGTTGTACATAGATATATAACTTATTTTTTAATACTGTCTTTTTAAAAAGCATGTAACCCTTTCTCTTTTATGTAGCTTTACTGTATATTTATTCATGAAATCCACCTGTTTTTCTTTGGTAGTACTTCAGTCATCAGGGTTCTAGTTTTCTTCCCATTGTATACAATGCACATCAATTTATTGAAATTCTGTTACTCTTTCCTTCTGTTTTTGAATTAGCTTCTTTGCCAAAGATAAGCATAGAAAAATATTAATTCAATGGTATTGATGCCTCTGTCTCAGGATAATGGGCTTACTTTCCTTCTTTCACCTTGAACCTGCTAGAAACATTAGGGAACGTTAAGGGTAAATTCAAGATACATTTTGACAGCAAGTAATGGATGCGTGTATGCCTTGCAGTATAAAATAAACTTATTGATCATTAGTACAAATGTAATTATACATTCTAGAATGTGGCTAAATTAGAGGAAAGTAAAAGTAAATGAATTTGAGGGAAACTTAGTGTTAGCATTTAAGTTTGTATTCTCAAAATTGATAAGCCATGATGTATCATCCTAAAAAGCATCTTAATATTAAGTAAGTTTGTTGACATGGGGTTTTTGACCCTGGTAATCACCAAATATGAGGTACCATTATGTTCAACTGAAATAAAATTGAATTTTTTTATTAATACCATTGTGGTGTAAGATTTGCTATTTTGAGTTAGACCTATCATTCTTCTAACTCCTAGTCCTAGGAAGTATATATTAAAAGCACATGGTTAACCTCATTGATCACCTCAAAGAGAGGGGATTTCCCAGAATATTCCAGATACTGTAATTATTCATTTAAGTCTCTCCCATATATTTAAGTGGTTTTTGAATTTATCTGTATTTTGGGTTGGCTTTTTATAATTTTCTATCTGTTGGAACGAATATGTCCTAGGGTTTGTGTCATCTGAGATATAGACTATATGGGTACATAAGTAACATTTCCCCTATTTTTGAAAATTTACTTTTTAAAAAAGTTTTTTAGAGGTATGAAAGTCTGACCTAAATCTTTGACCACTTTTCTGATTAATTCCTTTGGAAAGATTTTGGTAATTGCAAATATCTTAATAATGGGCTTAAATTTTTTTAAGGCCTGTGTTCTTTATTGCAAAATTGTTTCCAGAAAAATTTAACCAGTGTATGTGTTCATGAGCATTAAGGAGGGTTCCTATCTTTAAATATGATCATGTTAAAAAAATTGACAACTTGTTAAAATATATTTTAATTAACATTTGTTAGTGAAGTTAGATTTTTTAAAATATGTTCACTGGCCATTTGTTCTTTGAAAAATCCATTGAGGTTCTTTGTCCATTTTTCTATTAGGGATTAATCTTACTGATTTTAAAGATACTTTAATCTATCTACCATATATAAAATATATAAAATATCATATATTTTAAATGTGTATGTTTGTGTATATTAGATGTACATATAATATATGTATATAAAAGGTTTATTCTTTGTCTGTTACTGGTTCAGCTAAGATGGCCTTTTACTGGTGCTATTGGTGCCATACAATATTTTAAAAGGATGTGGTAGAGAAAAACCAAATTAAGAAGAGTTCGGCAGGCCTGCACTGCACACTCTCCACTCCTCCTACCAACCTTTTTCTTACCTTTTCTTGGTCTGTTCAGTGTATGATTTTTAAGTCAGTTTTAAGAAACCTGTATTCATAATTAAATATAGCCTTTTGCATCTTTCTTTCCCTTCAAATACAAATTTTTGTGCCTCTAACCCTAAAAATACGATGACTACTATTACTTTTTCATGTTTCATAAACCCTCAAATACCTTCCAAAAGACTTGGAAGTCAAAATAAACCTTCCGAGAGACTTGACTTTATGGCTTTATTGGTTTTATTCCATGTTTATATAACAGCAGGGAACATTACACTGAGACTATGTTTATATTCCATTAATGTTTTTCTATAAGGATAACTTTGATTGACTGCTGTATATCCTATTTGTTAGTAATTAATCTTGTTTCTTTCTTATACCTGGTTCATTTTACAAATTTTATGTCCTATTTAAATCTCTTCAAACTTGTTTGGAAAACTTTTCTGAACATGTATGTCACTTGGTTTTCCATATTTGACAAAATTTTATTATGTTCATACTTCCGTAGTTGTAATGTTACTAATTTTCTCACTTAGGCTTTTAGAATGTGTATGTATTCTTTTTGTTTAATAAAGCTGGAAAGGGTGATTGAGGTTTTACTAAAATGACATTATGAAACTTTTATTCTTGGTGTGACAGAAATCTCTGATTGTGGGGGGAGTGCTATCAAATTCTTCATATGAACAATGGAGTCGATATTTTGGTTCCATAACTTTATTTCTGGAAAAGTCTAGTGTGACTGTATCTTCTCATCATCATTTCTATTTATACTTATATAATTTGGCTTAGTACAGTTTCTATCTAAAGTTGATTGGTCATTATAGCAAATTTAATTCCTAAGATATTAGAGTAAATTATTTTGGCTTACATATTGGAAATGTTTGGGACATTACTTTTCTTTTATGGTATTCTCTATTTTAGGACTTTTAACATTTATCTATTTATGTTAAAAGGTACTTCCTTTGAACAATGCTTTTGTTGATGTGTTTATTTTTTCAAATACAGATTCATACTTTAGTAGAGAGTTTGAAACTTTCTATCACAGATCAACAACTGCCTATGTTTATCCGTATAATGCAACTTGGGATTGCTCTTTACTATGGGGAAATAGGCAATTTTAAAGATGGAGAAACGGAAGATCCTACCTGTCACAATAAAGATATGTTAGGAAACATTACAGGTAAATATAATAAAAACTTTATTTTTGAGCTATTGTTTGTATAGTGTTTTCACCATTGTGAAACTTTAAAAAATAAAACATTAGATTGAATTTTGCAGTGTTCTAACATGATGGGATGATTTTATTTTGATGGTTTGACACTACTTGATTTTTTTTTTCTTTACATGCTGGATATTACTGTGATTTTTCTTTTTACATTCTAAAAATAACTTTAATATTTTTAATAGATATAAATGTTGAGAATGTACGTTATATAAAAGTTAAGGTAATGCACCATCAATATTTCCTAATAAATTGTGGTATTGGTAATTTTTTACAAAGGCTTACCAAGAGTTACAGCGGAGTTAGATATACGTAATTATTATATGTAATTATGTGTAACAATTATAGTTACACTTAATTAACTATGTGCTTCATTGGAGGATACCTAGTTAATTAATTAGAGCATTATTAATGGGCTATATATTTCATTGAAGGATGCTAGTGGGTTAAACCTCAGTTATTCAGTTCATTATACTTTTACTAAAGTCTACTGAATGTACTGAACATTGGTAATGTAGGAAAACACAGAGATAAAAAGATGTGTTCTCTTCCCTTAAAACCACAGTGAGACATCACTTCAAGGCCACTGGCATGACTATAATCAAAAGACACATAATGACAAGTGTTGGCAAGATTGTAGAGAATTGTAACCTTTATGTTGATTGTGGGAATGTAAAATGGTATGGCTGTTTTGTAAAACAATCTAGTTCCTTAAAAAATTGAACACGGAATTACCATATGACCCAGCAATTCCACTCCTAGGTATATATGCAAAATAATTGATAACGTATGTCCATAAAAACTCACATGTGAATATTAAATGGCAGCATTGTTCATTATAACCAAAAAGTGAAACAACCCAAATGTTAATCACCTGATGAATGGATAAATGATTGTGATATATCCATACTCTAGTATTATTCAGTCATACAGAAGAATGAAAAACTGATACATGCTACAACATGATGAACTTTGAAAATATCTTAAGTGAAAGCAGCCAGTCAGAAAGGAACACCTAGTTGATTCCATTTATATGACACGTCCCTAATAGCCAATTCAATAGAAGTAGAAAGTAGATTAGCAACAAGGGCCTGGGGGCGGGGGGAGGGAAGGAAATGGGGATTGACTGCTAATGGGTAGAGGTGTTCTTTTTAGAGTGATGAAAATGTTCCAAAATTGGATAGTGATGATGGTTGCACAACTTTGTGATTATACTAAAAACACTGAATTTTGTACACTTCTAAAGGTGAAATTTTGTATTTATAGCTTATGAAAAACTGTTATCACCTTAAAAGCTTAGGGAATAAAATTAATAAGTATATGTACGTATAAAATATACCTTTATTTCACACTGGACAGTGAATTCCTGTTAGACAATGAAGTCCTGAAACAGGAATACTATCTAACATCTAGAACAAAACCTAGCACCAGAAGGTGCTCACTTTTTTCCCAACATGCTATTATGACAAATTTCAAATATATAGAAAAGTAGAAAGCGTAGATTGTATAATGTTTTGTTAAATTTGCTTTATCATATAGCTGTTCATCTAACTTCTCTCTTCATCAGTTCAGCCAGTGCTTCTGATGGCTTTCAGAGAGGGTTAGACATCCATACATTTCACCCCTAGACTTCAGCAGCATATTGTTACTAGAGTTTATATTTAGTAATGGTTCCTTTTATTTTTTTGAGGGTATAATTTACAAAGTGAAATGCATAAATCTTAAGTATACTATTCAAGTTTTGAGAAATGCGTATACCTGTGTGATGTACAGCACCATCAAGATACAGATTTATCAGTATCTCCAAAAACTTCTCTTTTGCCCCTTTCTAATCATTCCCACATCCCCCACTTCCACTCAGGAAAACACTGTTCTGAATTAAAAAAAAAAGTTCTGTTGATTTTAGAATTTCATATAGATCAAGTCATATAGTATGAACTCTTATGAAAGGATTCTTTCATTAAACATAATATTCTTTTTTACTTTTATTTTTACTTAAAACTTTATTTTTTTGAGCAGTTTTAGGTTCACAGCAAAATTGAATAGTAGGTACAGAGATTTCCCATATACTCCCTGCCCTAACATATATACTACGATTGTTGCAACTACATTGATACATCATTGTATCAGTAGTTTACATTATGGTTCATTCTTGGTATTTGACATTCAGTGGGTTTCGGCAAATGTATAATGACGTATGTCTATCATTGTGGTTTCATACAGAGTATTTTCACTGCCCTGAAGGTATAATATTTTGGGGATTCATCTGTGTTGTTGCATATATCAGTAGTTCTTTCCTTTTTATTTCTAGGTACATTGTATGAATATACCATAGTTTATTTTAGCCATGTTCCTGTTGATGGATATTTGTGTTGTTTCCAGTTTTGGCTATTATAAATAAAGCTATTCTGGACATTCTTCTACAAGTCTCTTGTAGACCTGTGCTGTACTTTCTCTTGGGTAGAATTGTGGCATTGTATGTTGAGGTTGTGCCAGGTGTGTTGTTTTACATCCCCCACAACATTGTAGGAGAGTTCCAGTTGTTCCACATCTTTGACAGCATTTGGTGTTATCTGTCTTTTTTTTACTTTTTGCCATTCTGATGGATGTGTTGTGGTATCTCATTGTGGTTTTAATTTGCATTTCATTGATGAGCAGTTATTTTGAAGCTTTTCATGTGGTTATTGACCATTAATATCTTTACCTTTGTGAAGAGTATGTTAAATATTGGCCTATTTTTAAACCTTTGTTGGGTTTCATTACTGATTCATAATTTTTTAATATATTCTGAATTCAAGTCCTTTGTCATAAACATGTTTTGGGAATATTTTTTGCTGGCTTGTGACTTGACTAATTCATTTTTTAATAGGTGTCTCGAGCAGAGTTTTAAATTTTGATTAAATGTAGATTTCAGATTTTTCCTTTATAACTGTTCTGTCCTCTAAGAAGTGACAGGTTTTTCTTCTATGTTAAAAAAGGGAGAAGGCAACTCTTTTTGCTTGCAGAGTAGTCAGAATTAGTTTTCTCATCTGTCTAAAGCAGAGATCCTTTTATTGTGGGTGCTGTGGATTCCTTTGACACTCTGGTCAAGCCTGTGAATCTCTTCTCAGAAGGTTTTAAGCATCTTGATTATGATATGCCATGGTATCCTTTCTTTATGTTACTTGTGTTCCAAATACATTAAGGTTTTTAGGTCTGTGGGTTTATAGTTTTCATATATATTTAGAAAATTTGTGGGCATTATTTCTTGAACTGTTTTTCAGTTCTTCTCTCTCCTTTGGAGACTAATTACATGTATATTAGGCTTCTTGAAGTTCAGCACAGCTCTCTGATGCTCTTGTTCATTTTTGTTCTTTTCCTTTTTCTTTTGTTTGATTGTTGAGAGTTTCTATTTCTGTTCTTGCTCACTAATATTCTGTATCTAATCTATTAATCACAGCTAGTTTATATTTCATCTCAGATACTGTATTTTTCATCTCTAGAAGTTGTTTGGATTGTTAAAAAGATACCTTATTTCTCCTTGTTTATGCTTTCTTAAATACCTCATTTATATAGACTTTTTTCTTTTAATTTTCTTAAAAATTAAAATAATTTTTGGGACTCCTGGGTGGTTCAGTCGTTAAGTGTCTGCCTTCGGCTCAGGTCATGGTCCCAGGGTCCTGGGACCGAGCCCCGCATCGGGCCTCCCTGCTCGGCGGGGAGCCTGCTTCTCCCTCTCCCACTCCCCCTGCTTGTGTTCCCTCTCTCGCTGTCTCTCTCTCTGTAAAAATAAATAAATAAATAAAATAAATAAAAATAAAATAATTTTTAATTTGATGCCAGACATTGTGAATTTTATCTTGTTGGATGCTGGATATATTTGTATACGGCAAAAAGTTAAGTTACTTGGAAATAATTTAATTCACTTGTCTTGCTTTACATGTTTTTTAGTTGAGATTAGAGCCACCATTAGCTTAAGGCCAATTTTGTCTCACTACTGACATTTAGCCTTTTGAATACTTTCTTGATGCCTGATGAATTAAAGGTTTTTTCTTTCTTTCTGCTGAGATCACAAACTAGTCCCAATTTTGTGTAAGTCTTGGGGGTGGTTTTCTTGGTTTTTTTTTTTTTTTTCCCCTCTGGTGGTTCTTTTAGTAGCCTCAATAGTTTCCCTGCGTGAAATTGAGTAATAATTAGCTGAGTCCTGGAGTGGGACCCTCTGCAGATATGAGGAGCTCTCTGTGAACAGGTCTTTCTTGTTCAGAGATGAGTGAACACACATTTTGATATTTTGAGATAGCTTCACAAGTGATGTTTGATCTGATTTTTGTAGGTTTTACAGTTGATGGTGATGTAACTGTTATTTGTTACTTATATTTATAATTAAACTATGCAACTGCAGTTTGTTACCTACATTCATAATTAAAAGTGCTACATTTTAAATAATATATATTTTTCCATTGAGATTCATGAAGTTCCTGACTTCTATCAAAGGGCTCCAGATTAAGATGCACTCTTCCGAAGGAAAAGAATATTTTAAGAAATTCTAGCCAGAGTTTTCAAGGCTCTAATTCATTCTTTCTGCAAGGCAGTGAGCAAAGATTTGAAACTTCAGAAGCATCTTTCATCAAAATACCTAATTTTTAATTAATAATAAGTATAAATTACAGTGGCCGGTTTTTAGTGATGTTTCTTTTGTTGCACAAGATCAAGCAGTGTTTTAATGGTTTAGACAACCAAGGTCAAGAGTCCAGCCCTGTGGACTCAACCTGGTCACTGCTTCCTGGGTAGAGGTGGTCTGACTTGTTTTATAACTGAGATGATCATTGATGATGTCCAATTTGAGGTCTTACCTCAGTTGATAACAGGCTTTACTTATTCCCCTATAGAAAGTGATAAAATGTTTATGGTTAAACAGCAAGATATAAGGATTATACAAAATACTTTTTGGATTTGTAATTTTTATAATTTATTTTGAAGTAAAATGGCTAAAGTTTCTTAGTACTGTATGTTAGGTTCTTTAGTTACTACTTACCACGTCTTTTCCTTCCCAGATGAACTAAGGTAAGTGGCCATGTTTCATAAACTATACATATAAGATATTCCAAGGGTCTCTTGTCATAAGGATTCAAAAAGTTATGAGGTTTTTCTAGCCAGAAATCTGGCTCTCAATGAAGATGATATTTAATGGAGTATATGTGTCATAGATTTATCACTGAAGAGTAAATATGCTTGAATCTGCTGGAGACTGCTTGTACCACAAATTTTCTAAAAAGTAATGTTTTTTCTAAATTCCATGATAGGCTTTTTTTGTTTGTATAGTTAGGATAATGTTAATGGACTTTGATGCAGTTTGTCTTTACGAAGGTGGAATGAGTTGGAGTGGTTGGACTCTAAATCCTTTGCCAATTTCTAACCAAGTGAAAGTAATGTGCTGTAATTTTTTCATATGTAGAATAGGAAAGTTACTAATTTATGTTCCTACTAATAAGAATCACCAACACTATTTTTTTTTAGCTTCACATAGGAATAATTCTATTATAATATTTACTTTCATCTTTAGGGATAGTTCTTTTTGGGGGTGGTGTATTTTGCCTAGGAGTGCTTGACATTTCTTTATTGGGTACATCAGGAATTAAAGAATTTTTCTTGGATATTTCTGACACTGTGTTTCTGAGAAAAGTCAGTTTTTCAGCACTTAGCCTTATTTTGTGGAGGAAGTTTTTAATTAGTGGAATGCTAAAGAATGAATTTATTCTTTGTATTTAGCAAATACATTTAGAATTATGTTATAAACTACGCCCTATATTGTGGACTATGAAAGGGGATTAGCATAGTACAACATATAGAAACTTGAAAGTAGTGGGGTGCCTGGGTGGCTCAGTCAGTTAAGTGTCTGATTTTGGCTCAGGTCATGATCCCAGGGTCGTGGGATTGAGCTCCGCATCGCATCAGGCTCCCTGCTCAGCGAGGAGCCTGCTTCTCCCTCTCCTTCTGCTGCTCCCTCTGCCTGTGTTCTCTTGCGTGTGTGCTCTTTCTCTCTGCCAAGTAAATTAAAAAAATCTTTGAAAAACAAAACACCTTGAAAGTAGTAATGATATATTATGGATTTCAAATAATAACCATTGTATAACTTGTTTATAATTATATGTGGAAAGAAGGATGTGGGAGAAATATTTTTATAGAATTTACATTCCTAATTTTCCTTTTAGTTAAATCCTCTTGATTTATTTAAAATGACTTTATTTTGATAGGTGCCGAGGATGAAACAAGAATAGATATGCAGTATCCTGCTCAGTACAAAGGCCAAGAGCTGTATTCACAGCAAGAGGATGAACAGCCACAGGGATGGGTATCGTGGGCCTGGTCATTTGTGCCTGCAATTGTGAGTTATGATGATGGTGAGGAAGACTTCCTTGGGAATGATCCTACATCAACTACACATCAGCAAAAAGCACAGATTTTGAGGGATCCTATTGTGTCTATAGGATTTTATTGTACAAAGGCAACTGTGACTTTCAAAGTAGGTTTCCTCTTTCTTGCTCTTCATATTTTTTGCAACTTTAATGGATAAATTTTGATTTCTCCAAAGGATCTAGTTTCAAGTTTGTTTTACACTTACATGTAAGATAGTCTAGGAATCTTTACTTCATAAAATTATGTTCCCTCGTGTGACTCTGAATTTTGATCTTTTTCTATCAGTTTCATGGAAAGTTTCTCTTCCCACTGAATCTTTAAATTGGCAAACAAAGATGCCTTTATATTTCCATTTAAAAAAGAATTGCAGGGGCGCCTGGGTGGCTCAGTCATTAAGCGTCTGCCTTCAGCTCAGGTCATGATCCCAGGGTCCTGGGATCGAGTCCCACATCGGGCTCCCTGCTCGGCGGGAAGCCTGCTTCTCCTTCTCCCTCTGCCTGCCGCTCTGCCTACTTGTGCTCTCTCTCTGTCAAATAAATAAATAAAATCTTAAAAAAAAAAAAAAAAAAGAATTGCAGTAAAACCTCTCCCATGAATTCATATATACCTTCAGTTACTGTTTGATCTCTGGCTCTCCTTCGTTACACAATTTCTTTAGAGGGCTGTTTACATAAAATTTCACTCTTTCCTCACCCTTTTACTCTGAGATAGTCCTATTTCTTTTCTAGGTCCTCATTTAACTCGGTTTTTCAGCAGTGTTTCATATACTTTGACTACTTTCTCCATTAACAAATACATGTAAAGTATATAGTCAAAAGAGACCATATAATAGATATTTTCCAGTTAAAGAATAGTAAAGTGAGCACTGTAATTTTTTTATATTAAGTTTTTAACTCCAGTTAGTTAATATACAGTGTTATATTAGTTTCAGGTATACAGTATAGTGATTCAGCCCTTCCATACATCACTCAATGCTCATCACAAGTGCCCTCCTTAATCCCCATCACCTATTTCACCCATCTCTCCACCCACCTCCCCTCTGGGAACCATTGGTTTGTTCTCCATAGTTAAACAAACATAGTTAAGTTTGTTCTCTACTGTTTCTTGGTTTGTCTCTTTTCTCCCCCCTTTGCTTGCTTGTTTACTCATAAGTGGCCTAAAATCCACATGAGTGAAATCTCTGACTGGCTTATTTTGCTTAGCATTATACCCTCTAGTTCTGTTCATGTCATTGCAAATGCACGATTTCATACTTTTTAGTGGCTCAAAACTCCATTGCATACACACACACACAACCCACATCTTTATTCATCAGTTGATGGGCACTTGAGCTGCTTCCATAATTTGACTATTGTTAAATAATGCTGTAGCAAGCATAGAAGTGCATGTATCCCTTTGAATTAGGAACACCCTTTTATTTTAAGAAATATAAAATTATTAGTACTTCAGCACCCTGTGTGTGTTCTTGGATCATATGTTGTCTTATTTGCCCCTCAGTTATAGCCCAAACTTAATTCCGAGTATTTATTTCTTGGCTTTTTAAAATAGTATTATCACACATGTAATATCTTTGAACAGTATCTAATTCATTCAATAAATACATACTAATGCCTTCTATATGCCAGGCTCTGTTTTGTCTTTAAGGATACCCAGTGAACAGATGAGATAAATATCCCTGCCTCTTAAAATATAAATTGTCATTATACGCAAATAAGCTATTTAGTATACTCATTTATGAAAGGGTTCTGTAGAAAAAATAAAGAGGGAAGAGGAATAGTGAATGTGTCCATTAGATAGGAAGGGATTATGCAATTTACAATTGGGTGATCAGGGAAGGCCTTAATGGGAAGGGGATCTTTAAGCAAAGACTCATGAAAGAAAAAGCTTTGTAGATATATAGGAATGAACATTCTAAGAATAGCAAATGGGAAGACCCCAAAAGTTGAAGGAATAGTAAGGAAGCCAGTGGGGCCAGAGCAGAGTGGGCTAAAATGGAAGTAGTATGAAATCAGGTCAGAGAGATGATGGGGTTGGGGAGAGATCCATAAATTGTAAAACTGTGTAGGTCATTTTAGCTTAGGGTCTTTGTTATTAATCCTGAGCGAGATAGGAAGTTTTTGGACAATTTTTAGCATAGTAGTTACAAGACGATTTATGTTTTAAACTGCATCACTCTGGTTGCTGTGTTGAGAATAGATTATAGGGAGCAAAAGCAGAAATAAGATCAGACAGAGATGATAGGAATTTGCAAGCAGAAGATAATGATTGCTGGACTAGGATGAAATGAAAGCAAGGGGAGGTGGTGAAATGTAACTGGATTTTGGATGTGTTTTGAAGGTCAAGAGGACAGAACTTCCTGATAGATTTTATTGTGAGACATAAATGAAGAGTATCCAAGGATGGTTCCTGAGCAACTAGAAGAATTGGGTTTGGGTTTTTTGACATGAGGAGGACTGCAAGAGGATTAGGTTTGAGATAAAATCAGGAGTTTGGTTTTGGACAAGTTTAAGATGCACACTGTATATTCAAGTACAGCTGTCAGGTTGGATTAATGAATCTAGAGTTCAGATTAGAAGTTTGGTCTGGGTATATAAGTTTGAGCGTCAGGATTTTATTAAGACTGGAATCAGTGTGTGTGTGTGTGTATATATATACACATACATACATATATAAAGGAGAGGTTCTAGGGCCAAGCTCTGCGGCACTGTGATGTTAATTATTTGGAAAGAAAAGGCAGAAATAGCATGGGAAGCTGAAAATAAGTTAGGCAGAAAACCAAGAGTGTCTATATGGAAGCTGAGTGCCATAAATGTTTTAAAGTTGAAGAAGTAGGTCATTTGTGAGAATGGATTATTGGATTTGGCATTGTGGGAATTGTTGGTGATCTTGACTAGAGCAGTGATTTGACAGTGGTGGGATCTTAGTTGGAGTTGGTTAAAAGCAAATGCGAACACTCGTGGGAATTTAAAATGGTGCAGTCACCGTGGAAAACAGTTTGGTGGTTCCTTGAAACGTTAAACTTAGAATCATATGACCCAGCAATTCCACTTGTAGGTGCATACTCAAAAGAATTAAGCTGTGCTCAAATAGATGTACATGAATGTTCATAAAAGCATGTTTACAAAGGCCAAAAAAGTTGAAACAACCTGGGGCGCCTGGCTGGCTCAGTTGGTAGAGCATGCAACTCTTGACTCTTGAGCTCCACGTTGGGTGTAGAGATTACTTAAACAAACAAAAACCCTAAAAAAAAAGTTAAATGTTCATCAGTGGATGAAAGAATAATTTTCAGAAAATTGTGGATAGTCTTTTTTGGTAGTACACCGAACTCAGTGGTAATTTTTAAAAAGGCTACTTGTATCTCCAACTCTTGGAAATTGCCAGTATATATTCAACAAATAAATCCTCTTTCCTTTTGCCTATCTCCTCATCTGCTTGCTACCTTCCAAAATTTTGGGATCCTCTTTTAGATTTTATTTCTTTAATTTTATTTGTCTTTGTTGGATTATTATGGAGGCATTTTTCTGAAGGAGATAAACTCATGGGTCCAACCTGTGAAGTAGTATTCCAGGTATTATTCCAGGTAACTTGTTAGGTACTGGAAATGTAGCATAGGGAAAAAAAATCAGGTTTTTGCTCTCATGGTGGTTTTAATTTGGCTTGGATTGTTTACTTGAAATAAACTTTTTAAATCAGTGGTAAAGGTATACAATTTATAACTACACCAGATAGTAGATTAAAAATACTTCAAGTAAATAGTCTTTAATTTAAAGACTTTTCTAATTAAAACCATTAAGTATTTTCTAATATGACAAACCTGAAAGATGTAGAAAATGAATTTTAGCAAAATATGAGCTTGATTGACTTAAAAGATTTTTTTGGTAATAAAGTTTGGGGCAAAAATGATAAAAATACATTAGCTGTGCTATTTTACATTTCTGAATTCTTCTATGGAACAATTTATTTTTTATTATAAATTTCATAATTGAAATTCACTGATCTAGCTTTGATGAAAATAATATGTATTAGCCTGTAAAATTAAAAATAATAAAATCTTTAAAATAGATAATAGAAAAACCGGGGTGTCTGGGTGGCAAGGTCGGTTGAGCATCTGACTCTTGATTTTGGTTCAGGTCATGATCTCAGGGTTCTGGGATGGAGCCCTGTGTTGGGCTCCGTGCTCAGCATGGAGTCGGCTTGAGATTCTCTCTCCCTCTGCCCCTCCGACTTGTGCTGTCTCTCTCTCTCTCTCAAATAAAACGTTTTTTAAAATTTTTTAATTTTTAAATTTTTTTTTTAAAGATTTTATTATTTGACAGAGAGGGACATAGCAAGAAAAGGAACACAAGCAGGGGGAGTGGGAGAGGGGAAGCAGGCTTCCCGCGGAGCGGGGAGCCCAATGCGGGGCTCAATCCCAGAACCCTGGGACCACGAGCCAAAGGCAGACGCCTAATGACTGAGCCAGCCAGGCGCCCCTCAAATAAATAAAATCTTAAAAAAAATAAAATATATAATAAAAAAGCCAACCATTGCTAACTATTATTACATATATTGTCAATTTTATTTTTTAAATTACAATTTTTTTTCATGATATATCTCTGCATTTAATAGAGGTTTTTGGCAATAATGATTTTAATTGCATTAATTGTAAGTATAAATATTCAAGCTTAAGTTCTAAAAGATATAAACATATCTTAGTAATGACAGCATGAATTAACATTTTGTTTGAGAACTTAAATTATACTTAAAACTTTTCTTGGTGTAATTTTTTTTTGAGTGTAGTTGACACACAATGTTATATTAATTACAGCTGTACAACATATTGCTTCCACATCTCTATACCTTATGGTATGCTCGCCACAAGTGTAGCTACCATCTGTCACCATACAGCGCTATTACAGTGTCTTTGATGATATTCCCTATGCTGTGCCTTTTATATTCATTCCCATGACTTGTTTGTTCCGTAATGGAAGCCTGTATATCCTATTCTTCTTCATCCATTTTGCCCATCCCCCCACACCCCTCCCCTCTTAGAACCATCAGTTTGTTCTCTGTATTTATTGGTCTCATGATTCTTTTTGTTGTTCATTTGTTTTTTAGATTCCACATATGCGTTAAATCATATGGTATATTGCCAGTTTTAGATGATCCAGAAGTTATTTTTAATATAAGTTTGCGAGGGAATTTAAGGATTGCTAGTAAAGTTCTGTCTTTTCTGGTGACTTTTGCATACTTATGTTCAATTTTTTTTTTTTTTAAGATTTTATTTATTTATTTGACAGAGACAGCGAGAGGGGGAACACAAGCAAGGGGAGTGGGAGAGGGAGAAGCAGGCTTCCCGCAGAGCAGGGAGCCCAACGCAGGGCTCGATCCCAGGACCCTAGGATCATGACCTGAGCCGAAGGCAGACGCTTAACGACTGAGCCACCCAGGCGCCCCACTTATGTTCAGTTTGAAATTATTCTGGTATATTTCTCTTCATTGATGAGAAGAATTGTATTAAACTGAGTCAGAATAGTTTGTATTTAAATATAAAACTTTTATAGACTTTTAGGGCAGTAGTTGTCATTAGGTAATACATCTTTTAAAAAATTTAGAACATTTATGTTTCTAAGGTTTCTCTAAGGGAAATATGTTAAGATTTAAGAGGAAAACAGAATTCATTGTTCAGCTTGGATTTAAGGAATGTATGGAATTAATTTGTGGTTCATATTTTGGTCAGAAAATAAGGTCATGTTTCTACATTAGCATTCTGAACAGTTGATATCAATCCAACAAAAATCATGCCAAATTAAATGTAGCATTTAAGAAATCATGTTGAAGATTGTTCTTGTAATGTTTGAGTCCTTTTAATCAATTAATTGCTTTTTCTCTACAGTAATTGTAGACAGCTGAAGGGTGATCAAGTTTAAAATACTGAATTTTACTTGAGCATTTTATAGAATTGTACTTTAAAATAATGACATTGTGTATACTGGTTCTAGAAGCATCTAAAAAATAAGGGCTTATATATAAACTTTTTGTTACAAAAGAGAATAATTAGTTGATTTTAAATATAAAGAAATTATCATGCTTAAAATTATAACTTTTTGGTTTAATAAGTTCTATTTGACCTAAATTAAATACTGGTTTTTTTTTTTTTTTTTTTAATGTGATCTTTGACTTTGCCTTAATGTTTGAATAATACATCCATTTCACAAGAGTAAGGAAGGGTCTCATTAGTAAACATGGGCAGAATACCTTTGAAAAAATAAAAACATTATTTTGGAACAGTTTTAGATTTACAGAAAACTTGCAACGTGCAGAGAGTTCACATAGACTCCTTACTCAGTTTCTCTATTGTTAATATCTTATGCTATCATAGTACATTTGTCCAGACTAGGAAGCCAACACTGGTGCATTTCTTTTAAATTCGAGTTTAACTAAATTTCATTATGTCGTTTTCTGTAACATGATCCAAACCAGGATACCACATTGCATTTAGAAAAGTACCTCTTAAAAATAATTTATCTAAGTTTGTCTAGATACATACAAGTAATGTGTTGTAAGCTTCAAGGGTGCAAGGCTTGTTGTGGTGGTGGTGGTTTTGGCAGCATCTAGATTAGTACTTATCTAGCTGTCACTCATTAAGTATTTGCATGATCGAATGAGTCTGAGACACATACTTTGAAAGTAAACACCCATGAACCTACTTCCCTCATAGAGCTAAATGAAGTTTTGTTGAATTTGTGGGTTTTTTTATAGTTTTCTTTTTGATGAAAAATTTGGGAGAAATTTTGGAAATGATTGAACTAACTCTGGTTGAATGTGTATGGGATATAAAATGAATTGAGGTTAAAATATTGGCAGAATATATGAACCATTATATGCGACTGTTATAGCTACATAGCTTTTACCTTTTTAAGCAATATTGTTAAGACAAAAAGTTAAATGAAGATGGTATTTAAATTCTCTATTTGAGCTTACAGTGGCATATTCAACCTTTATACCATGGATAATCTGTTACAGCTGTTTTTGTTGCACCTGTTTTCCTGCTTAATAATTAAATTTCCCGAATCTTAAAATTGGCCCTCTTTCCATCAATTCATCATAATAAATGACAGTTTATTGCTATCTAATACTAATTTTACTTACTTAATGTTCCTATATTGTTTTCTTAGCTCACTGAAATGCAAGCTGAGAGTAGTTATTATAGCCCTCAGAAAGTAAAATCCAAAGAAGTATTGTGTTGGGAACAAGAAGGAACTACAGTTGAGGTAATCTTTCAACATTGAACATATATATTTAAAACTTTTTTGAATGGTCCTTAATGTTAATATTTAATAAATGCAGGCTTTTATCATAGTGGTATGTTTAAAATATATTCATGGTTTTTTCTATCTTAGTCATCAGTAGTATTGGTTGAAATAATTATTACTTTAACAAAGATTCTACTGTAATATGCAACATGAATTCTTTCATTTTTTCATTGAACTTGTGTGAGCTCGTATGTATGTGTGGATTAATGTTCATAAGGTGCCAGTCATTGAGGATACAAAGATCTGAGGATACAGAGTTAAGTAAGATGTTTCTTAATTTAATAGGGTTTATGATCTGAGGAGAATAAATTTGGAAAGGCCATAATCCTAAAGAAGTTTCTACTAATTCAGAAATTCCACAAGAAAAGGCTGTAATTTTTTTTAAGCCTGGAACATTTTTATGAAATTCAAATTCTTAGTTCTAATGTTTCCTTCCCTCTTATAGGCCCTTATGATGGGAGAGCCTTTCTTCGATTGCCAGATTGGCTTTGTAGGCTGCAGAGCCTTGTGCCTTAAGGGAATTATGGGTGTTAAAGATTTTGAAGAGAGTATGAATAGAAGTGAAACTGTAAGTCAAATTCTCCCCCTCCCCCCCTTTTTTTGGATAGAATGCAGGGATAATGAAGTGCTTATTGAAGTGTTTAACTATACCAAAAAATCTGTTAGACTGCATATATCTTTGGCTTAAGAAAGGAACTTTACTGTTTTCCCCTGTAGGAAATTATAGAGCTCAGGGGAATTTAGAAAGTTGGTAGCACTTAACACCTGGACAGTAGTTCCAAATACTTTCCAATTCATAAATGTTTCTTCTTTCTTGTTTATGGCAGCTACTTGGAGTTCCTTTTTGGTTTGTTAAAATGTTCTTTGCCAAGATAGGCAGTGAAATGGAGACAGAATTCCTTGTCTTTTTACAGGACTTCACATTGTAGTGATTTCTATTGACTACTGAATGGGTGTTACAAAACCACGGTTTTATTTTCTTTAACAGTTTAATGATTTTTCCTCCTGTTCAAAAATTTTGCATTTATTTTCAGGAAGCCTGTTTCTTCATTTGTGGTGAAAATTTGAGTATGAAAGGTTTGACATACCTTACAAATTCATTGTTTGATTACCGAAGCCCAGAAAATAATGGTACTCGTGCAGAATTTATCTTGGATGCAACTCATCATAAGGTCAGAGAATATATATTTGACCCAATTTCTAGGCTGTGTTTGGGTGGATATTTTGTGTGAATACTTGTAATTGCCATTTTTCTTCTCGAGTAATACATTCTGAATGCTAGTTGTTTATTGAAGCATTTAGAATATTTTTGTCCAGCTTCTACATCTTAGAGAAGTTTGAAGAGTGCACATAGGTCTCTACTTCTATATACTATGTAGCCAGTTAGTTTGTTTATCCATCCCCTACTGTTAAAATAGTCATAGAGGAAACTTGTAGAGTTATCTTTTAGTTGCAGTTACTTTTGGATATGGGATTAATGGGAGGAGATGAAGAATTTCACATTTTACTATGTATGTGTCTTAGTGTTTAATTTTTCATGTTAAATTAATGTACTTTTAGGGAATAAATTAAATTCAAAGAAGTTTACCTGAAGATTATTATAAAAGAATAAATAATATATATTTTAACCCTTTTTACTACATTTACTTTTGTAAAGAATTTAATTTTAATCTGCATATTTACATATCTTTTCAATATTTTAGTATATCTTTAGTATTTGAGTTGTTTCATATAAGTGCACTGGAATAAATAAAGATTAAATATATTTCAGGTATATATTGGACAGTTTTGTGATAATGTTAAAGGTCAAGGGTGTACTATCCTATTCCATTATAGATATTCATTAACCAATAGACATTATTATTTTTTTTTTTTTTAAAGATTTTATTTATTTGACAGAGACACAGCGAGAGAGGGAACACAAGCAGGGGGAGTGGGAGAGGGAGAAGCAGGCTTCCCGCGGAGCAGGGAGCCCGATGCGGGGCTCGATCCCAGGACCCTGGGATCATGACCTGAGCCAAAGGCAGATGCTTAACGACTGAGCCACCCAGGCGCCCCAACCAATAGACATTATTGATAAAGTGGTCAAAATGTCTAGTAGAATTATGGATGTCTTTTTGTGTTGTCTTTAGTAGAGTTAACATTACCTTTTTTTAGAAGTGAATTCTTTGGATAGCCTTTGTTCTTTTGTTTTGGTAATCCTTTTAGTTGATACACATTGTATATAAGGATGTATGTTTGATTCTTGACCTGTCAGGTTTTAAACTCCGAAGTCTCTTCTGTACAATGTGTGTTCTGTTTGCTTTTCTTTGTTGGCAGGAGACATACACTGAAATAGCTGGAATGCAAAGGTTTGGGGCTTTTTACATGGATTACCTGTATATAATGGAGAACATCAGTGGCAAAGGTACTAGTTTCTTTCCATTATGTTTGCTTTTCCTTGGACAACAGAAACAAAAGACTCTTCAGAATCAGTTGATCCTTGACTGGCTGTAATCTGTTAAATCAGATTTACCTTCTGGTACTTTGGGGAATGGAATAATTTTAGTATCATGTTATAATTTTCTTAGACATTTAGATTCTTAATCCTTTCTTTGTGTAGTTGATTGAGAAGACATTTTACATAGCCCATCAAATTTAGTTCTATTATGTACCAAATATTGAAATTTTGATACATCAAATTTCATGTTGCATTAAGTTGTCAAAAAGCATAAACATTTCTTTTTCTGTGTTAAATACATTAAGGTTATTTAGATATTTTTATTAAAAAACCTGTTGTTTCAAGCAGAATAGTGGAAATAAATTCTTCTGGAGATAATGGATACAGTCTTACATGTTTTAAAAGCAATCATATGTTTTTAAAAATTTAACTGATACTTTATGTGCTCATCAATATACTATATTGTGCTTATTTTCATCTTTTTTTCATATTGAAAACAGTGAAAATAAGTTAATCCTTTTTTGTTAATTTTTCATATATTGATTTTTGTGTGTTAGGTGATGAGTTTGATATAGTGAATGCCAAGAAGACCAAAGCATTTCTCAAGAAACTAATAGGTAGTGTTTATACACTTAAATGAATGATTATAATATAGCACATTAAGAACAGTAGTTAAAATGGAGAGCTAAGAGAGGTCTAGGTCAGAAAGTGATTACTTTTATGTGTAGGGTTAAAAACTTCACAGAGGAGTTGATCTTGAAAGATCATTAAGTTTTGTTAGATGAAAACAGAAGGAAAGAACAGTAATTTTCTGCTTCCTCTTTTTGTAATGGATTTCTAAATGTTGGTGTTCTCATTGATCAAACCTTGGGTTTACTTTTTTCTTTAAATGCTTTCCTGACGTTCTCTCATTTTTTTCCATTGATTTAGTACCTTTAATATGTTGTTGATGCACATATTTATAATTTTAGTCCAGACTTCCTTAAGTTTAGAATTAAATATCCAATGCATACTTGATATTTTTACTTCTTTATGTGTCTCACAAATATTTCAAAACTGAAGGGGCGCCTGGGTGGCTCAGTCTTTGGGTGTCTACCTTTGGCTCGGGTCATGATCCCAGGGTCCTGGGATTGAGCCCCGTGTTGGGCTCCCTGCTTGGTGGGGAGCCTGCTTCTCCCTCTCCCACTCCCCTGCTTGTGTTCCCTCTCTCACTGTCTCTCTGTCTCTCTGTCAAATAAATAAATAAAATCTTTAAAAAAACAAAACAAAAAAACTGAGTATGTTCAAATGGAATTATTAAAATCCTTATGACTGTCTACTGCTTACTGCTTTTCCCTTAGTTTCAATATTCTTGTCTTGGAAAATTCCTCTTCTGTATTCTAGTTGTTCAAGCCAGAAACCTAGGAATCATCATGACCTACTTCTTCTCTCCTAGCTTCCAGTCCATCAACACATTTTTTGTCAAATTTCATCTACAAATCTATTTTAAATTCGTTGACTTCTTGTAAACTCCACTGTTACCACTCTCATCCAATCTACTCTCCTCTCTACATTTTAATGGCTTTTTACTGGCTTCCTGCTTCTCACGAGCTTTCAGATTGGTTTAATTCTGTGCTTAAAACCCTCACTCACTGCTTTTGCATTGCTTTATTTAGAAATAAAATTTAAATTGTGTATCAGATTTTAGTCTTGAGTTACTTGGAGAATAGTGATAACCACCAAGGAAGATAGAAACAAGTAAGGATTTTTGGAGGAAAAGATGTGTTTTGATGTACCTGTGGATATTGAGGTAGAGATATTCAGTAACAAATTATATATAGGAAAGGGCAACTAAGAACTTTACAAATTGTTATAGTGTAGTTACCAAATGTAAGATGGTAGGTTTCTTCTGGTTCAGTATGAAGTCTTCTGCATGTGTTATGGATTCCGTATCTTGTGAGGAGGTGGAGTATCAAGTAGTTGTCCTTCAAGTGAAGGAAACCAAGCACTGAAAATTTTATTTGTGCATATGTTGCTTCTACAGTTTCTAAAAGATAGAGACATAGTTATATTTGCTGGGGTGCTTATATATGTTCAGTATGAGAAACTGGTAGTTTGTTAACTTTTAAATTTTTCATATTTTCCATTTCGAAGAATAGGATACAATGTTATAAATATCTTAGTCCTTAACTTTTTTTCCAACAAACTATTAGATCATAACATACAAACAGAGAAGTTCTACACATTTATGTACAGAATAGCAAAGAATTATAATGGAAATACCTGTGTGTGATAAATTTAAATTATTTTTTGTCTGTGGTACTGAGACTAAAGATTGAACTGAAATCCTTTGTTTGAAATTACAGAAAAGTAATTTTTGAAAAAGTTATTAGAAAGAGTGGATACGGGGTTGCCTGGGTGGCTCAGTCGGTTAAGCATCTGCGTTCAGCTCAGGTCATGATCTCAGGGTCCTGGGATTGAGCCCTGCATCAGGCTTCCTGCTCAGCGGGGAGTCTGCTTCTCCCTCTCCCTCTAATCCTCCTCCCTGCTTAAGCTGTCTCTCTGTCTCAGATAAATAAATCTCAAAAAAAAAAAAAAAAAGTGTGGATACAGAACTTTTGTGTTTAATTGGGCCTTTCTATATTCTAAAGGTATTAAGTGCTAGGAAGCCTTACTTTCCTGTTTCTGTTTGAATAAACAAAATGGCTTAAGAATTAGAAATTACTGGGGCTGAGGAGTTCAAGATGGCAGAGGAGTAGGAGACTGTAGTTTGGTCCCAGGAATTCAGCTTAGATAGCTATTAAATCATTCTGAACATCTGCAAACTCAACAGAGATCTAAGAAAAGAATTGCTGCAACTCTACAAATAGAAAAGCGAACACTTTCTGCAAGAATGACAAGATGGAAAAACCATCTCAAAAAAGAGAACAAGAGGGAGTACTGACTGCCAGGGACCTAATCAGTATGGTATAAGCAAGATGTCGGAACTAGAGTTCAGAAAACCGATTATAAAGATACTAGCTGGGCTTGAAAAAAGCATAGAAGACACTAGAGAATCCTTTTCTGGAGAAATAAAAGAACTAAAATCTAATCAAGTCAAAATCAAAAAGGCTATTAATGAGATGCAATAAAAAATGGAGGCTCTAACTGCTAGGATAAATGAGGCAGAAGAGAGAATTACTGATATAGAGGACTAAATGATGGAGGATAAAGAACTGAGAGGGACACCTGGGTGGCTCAGTTGGCTAAGTGTCTGCCTTCAGCTCAGGTCATAATCCCGGGGTTCTGAGATTGAGTCCCACATCGGGCTCCCTGCTCAGTGGCAGCCTGTTTCTCCCTCTGCCTGCTGCTTCCCCTGCTTGGGCGCACTCTCTCTATGACAAATAAATGAATAAAATCTTTAAAAAAAAAAAGAAAGAAGCTGAGAAAAAGAGATAAACAACTATTGGATCATGAGGGGAGAGTTTAAAAGATAAGTGATACCAGAAAGCGAAACAATATTAGAATAATTGGGATCACAGAAGAAGAGGAAAGAGAGAGTGGGGCAGAAGGTATATTGGAGCAACTTATAGCAGAGAACTTCACTAACTTGGGTAAGGAAACAGGCATTCAAGTCCAAGAGGCACAGAGAACCCTCAAAATCAATAAAAATAGATCAACACCTCAAAGTATAATAGTGAAATTTGCAAATCTCAGAGACAAAGAGAAAATCCTGAAAGCCGCTTGGGACAAGAGGTCTGTAACCTACAAGGGAAAACATTAGACTGGCAGCAGACCTATCCACAGAGACCTGGCAGGCCAGAAAGGACTGACATGATATATTCAGGGTACTAAATGAGAAAAATATGCAGCCAAGAATACTTAATCCAGCAAGGATGTCATTCAAAATAGAAGGAGAGATAAAAAGCTTCCAGGAAAAACAGAAACTAAAAGAGTTTATGATCAGTAAACCAGCCCTGCAAGAAATATTGAAGGGGATCCTTTAAGTGAAGAGAGAGCCCAAAAGTAATATAGACCAGAAAGGAACAGAGACAATATACAAAAACAGTGACTTTACAGGTAATACAATGACACTAGCTCCCTATCTCTTAATAGTTACCCTGAATGTAAACGGGCTAAATGCCCCAATCAAAAGACACAGGGTATCAGATTGGACAAAAAAGCAAGGCCCATTGGTATGTTGTCTGCAAGAGACTCATTTTAGACCCAAAGACATCTACAGATTGAGAGTGAGGGAGTGGAAAACCATTTATCATGCTAATGGACATCAAAATAAAGCTGGGGTGGCAGTCTTTATATCAGACAAATTAGATTTTGAACCAAAGACTGTAATAAAAGATGAGGAAGGCCACTATATCATAATTAAAGGATCTATCCAACAAGATCTAACAGTTGTAAATATTTATACCCCTAATATGGGAGCAGCCAATTACATAAACCAATTAATAACAAAATTAAACACATTGATAATAATACAATAATAGTAGGGGACTTTAACCCCCCCCCCCACCCCCCACAATGGACAGATCATCTAGGCAGAAGATCAACAAGGAAACAAGGGCTTTGAGTGACACACTGGACCAGATGGATTTCACAGATATGTTCAGAGCATTTCATCCTAAAGCAACAATACACATTCTTCTTGAGTGCATATGGAACATTCTCCAGAATAGATTACATACTGGGTCACAAATCAGGTCTCAACCGGTACCAAAAGATTGTGATCATTCCCTGCATATTTTCAGACCACAATGCTTTGAAACTTGAACTCAGTCACAAGAGTACATTTGGAAAGAACTCCAATACATGGAGGCTAAAGAACATCCTACTAAAGAATGAATGGGTCAACCAGGAAATTAAAGAGGATGCCACCAAAAAGGAGAATTACAGACCAATATCCTTGATGAATATAGATGCAAAAATTCCCACCAAAATACTAGCCAATAGGATCCAACAGTACGTTGAAAGGGTTATTCACCACGACCAAGTGGGATTTATTCCCAGGCTTTACAAGGGTGGTTCAACATCCACAAATCAATCAACGTGGTACACTACATTAATAAAAGAAAAGACAAGAACCATATGATCCTCTCAATAGATGCAGATAAAGCATTTGACAAAGTACAGCATCCTTTCTTGATTAAAACTCTTCACAGTGTAGGGATAAAGGGGACCTACCTCAATATCATAAAAGCCATGTATGAAAAGCCCACAGTGAATCCCGTTCTCATTGTAGAAAAACTGAGAGCTTTTCCCTAAGGTCAGGAACAGAGCAGGGATGTCCATTCTCACCACTGTTGTTCAGCATAGTACTAGAAGTCCTAGCTTCAGCAATCAGACAACAAAAAGAAATAAAAGGCATCTGATCGGCAAAGTAGAAGTCTCACTCTTCACAGATGACATGAGACTTTGTGGAAAACCCAAAAGACACCACCCCAAAATTTCTAGAACTCATACAGGAATGCAGCAAAGTGGCAGGACATAAAATCAATGCACAGAAATCTGTTGTATTTCTGTACACTAACAATGAGAAGAAAGATAAATTGAGTCAATCCCATTTACAATTGCGCCAAAACCCATGAGATACCTAGGAATAAACCTAACCAAAGAGGCAGAGGATCTGTACTTGGAAAACTATAGAACACTCATGAAAGAAATTGAAGAAGACACAAAGAAATGGAAAAACATTCCATGCTCATGGATTGGAAGAACAAATATTGTTAAAATGTCTATGCTACCTAGAGCAATCTATACATTCAATGCATCCCTATCAAGATACTATCAACTTTTTTCACAGAGCTGGAACAAATCCTAAAATTTGTATGGAACCAGAAAAGACCATGAATGGCCAAAGGAATGTTGGAAAAGAAAATCAAAGCTGGTGGCACCACAGTTCTGGACTTCAAGCTCTATTACAAAGCTGTCATCATCAAGACAGTATGGTACTGGCATGAAAACAGACACATAGATCAATGGGCCAGAATAGAGAGCCCAGAAATGGACCCTCAACTCTATGGTCAACTAATCTTCGACAAAGCAGGAAAGAATGTCCAGTGGAAAAAAGACAGTCTCTTCAACAAATGGTGTTGGGAGAATTGGACAGCCACATGCAGAAGAATGAAACTGGACTTTTCTTACGCCATACATAAAAATGGACTCAAAATGGATGAAAGACCTAAATGTGAGACAGGAATCCATCAAAATCCTAGAAGAAAACACAGTCAGCAACCTCTGTGACCTCGGCCGCATCAAGTTCTTGTTAGACACATCTCCAAAGGCAAGGGAAACAAAGGCAAAAATGAACTGTTGGGACTTGATCAAGATAAAAAGCTTTTGCACAGCAAAGGAAACAGTCGACAAAACCAAGACAACCTACAGAATGGGAGAAGATATTTGCAAATGTCTTTTTTTTTTTAAGATTTTATTTATTTATTTGACAGAGAGACACAGTGAGAGAGGGAACACAACAGGGGGAGTGGGAGAGGGAGAAGCAGGCTTCCCGCGGAGCAGGGAGCCTGATGTGAGGCTCGATCCCAGGACGCTGGGATCATGATCTGAGCCGAAGGCAGACACTTAACGACTGAGCCACCCAGGTGCCCCAATATTTGCAAATGTCTTATCAGATAAAGGGCTTAATATCCAAAATCTATAAAGAACTTATCAAACTCAACACCCAAAGAACAAATAATCTAATCAAAATGGGCAGAAGACATGAAAAGATGTTTCTCCAAAGAAGACATACAAATGGCCAACAGACACATGAAAAAATCCTCCACATCACTTGGCATCAGGGAAATACAAATGAAAACCACAATGAGTTACCACCTCACACCAGTCAGAGTGGCTAAAGTTAAGTCAAGAAACAACAGATGTTGGTGAGGGTGTGGAGAAAGGGGAACCCTCTTAAATTGTTGGTGGGAATAGAAGCTGGTACAGGCACTCTGGAAAATACTATGGAGGTTCCTGAAAAAGTTGAAAATAGAGCTACCCTGCTCTATTTTGGCCCAGCAATTACACTATTAGGGATTTACCCCAAATATACAAAAGTAGTAATCCGAAGGGCCACCTGTACCCCAATGTTTATAGCAGCAATGTCCACAATAGCCAAACTATGGAATGAGCCGAGATGTCCATCGACAGATGAATGGATAAAGAATAAGTGGTATATATATACGATGGAATACTACTCAGCCATCAAAAAAATGAAATCTTGCCATGTGCAACGATGTGGATGGAACTAGAGGGTATTATGCTAACTGGAGTAAGTCAGTCAGCAAAAGACAATTTTCATAGGATTTCACTCATATGTGGAGTTTAAAAAACAAAACAGAGGATCATAGGGGAAGAGAGGGAAAAACAAGATGAAATCAGAGAGACAAACCATAAGAGACTCTTAATTATGAGAAACTGAGGATTGTTGGAGCGGAGGGGGAGAGGGGTGGGGTACCTGGTGACACAATGTTACTATGTCAAATGTATCTCAATAAAGCTGAAAAAAAATTTAGAAATTATCATATATTGTCACTTATAACAGTGGATTTATGTATTAAGAACAAATCTCTAATGTATGGAGTGTACATATTAGATAAAGAGAAATACATGTAGGTAGAGCCGATGTTTTTCTTAGAAGATAGCCGTTGGTTTCCTCTTCAATAATGGGCAGATAAGAGATTGAAGAATTTGGGTTCTGTACCATGAAGCATGGACATAGTAATTTTATTCTGGAAAAAGTTTAAAGCAGGTAAAACCTATTGTTCTCTTCCATGATCACTATACACCTGTCACAGCACCCTGTGAACATTTTTTCAGTGAAATTTCTAAGATAAAAGAGTAAAATGCAACTTCCTCTACTCCCCCTTCTCAGTCAACATCATAGTATTGTGTATAGAATTACTGGATATGGATATTAGCCAGTTAGATTTTAGAGACTGATTTTCTAAGAATGACCATTTCAATTTTATCGTACTTCCTGTTAACATTAAATAGATTATGGGGGTAATTGTTATTTGAATCAATATTTTTTTGTTAATAATAACCATCTCATTTATGTAGAGAAAAATACAGATTGGCGGTGTTCTGTTTATTCAGCCAATGGAGAATTGGTTTTAAGGCATTAAGCTATAAGCTAAAAAGATAAGAGTAATATTACAATTGGTATATCTAATTGCTTAAAATATTAATATAAGATGTGGTTTCTTGTAGGTTCTACAAATCAACAAGACTTTTCTTCAGGAAAAAGTGAGGATATGGGAACAGTTCAGGAGAAATCTACAAAAAGCCTTGTTATAGGTCCTCTTGATTTTCGTTTGGATAGCAGTGCAGTACATAGAATTTTGAAAATGATTGTTTGTGCCTTGGAACATGAATATGAACCATATAGTGGGCTAAAACCAGGTTTGTTTTTGGCCTCATTTTGAATCTCTTGCTAGTTGATTTGAATGATTATATAATCCAATTTGTTGTAGTTTGCTAAAGTATACTTTTTTGTATAGTTTGCCTATCTGATTTTCATGTATTTAGTTGTATGTAGAAGTTATGGGAGAGGTCAAGATTTGGAAATTATTTACATAAGTACTTTATTTGCCAGTATTTGTCAGCATTTTATTACCAGACTTTTTGATACTTTTCCCAGTGTATATTCCTGAAATACCATTTTCCCACCTTTGTGGTTTCTGAAGAGCAGACATGAAGATGGACTCTAAACATATAAACTTAGCATTCAAGGAGATGTAGGTCTTACTGATAAAAAAAGAATTTGTTGTACACCTAATTTTTTCTATGTGGCATGAAGGTGTCATGGTTTCCTAAAATACAAATTCATTTTTTATGCAATAAAGCACTCTAGAGTAGGATATAATAGTATAATATAATAATAATAATAATATAGTGTCAGACTATGGCTTGAATTCTGACCCCTGCTTTTAAAGTTAGGATATGTAAGTGACATCACTGATTTTTCATTTCTCTATCTCAGTAATGAGTTTAATTATCGTTAACAGAGATGGTTAAATTGTCTCCCCCATATCCATTATCCTCTTACTTTATAGTAAAAGAAGTTTCTATGATAACAATTCTTATGATAAAAGTAAAGATGACACATCCCAGGTATAGTCACAGGACTCAAGGTTCTGACTGCTGGGATGGGAGCAGAACTTTAAGTGAATTTTGGGGCGGTGACTTTAAAAGGAAATGCACATACCTTCCTTTTTTTCTTTACCCCTTCCTTCTGGCTGGAAAAAATTATAATGGCAGGAGTTGGAGCTGCCATCTTTGACCCTGAAACGAAAGTTGCATGTTAAGGATAACAGCAACAAGACAGCAAGAACCTGGGTCTTTGGTAGCATGGTAGCACTGTTATCTCTGGATCCTTTAGACTCAGATTGTTATATGACATAACTTCTGCTGTTGTTCAAACTTTACTTGACTTTTGTCATAGCAAATTTACCGTTATCTAAATATTACACTAGTAGGACCAATTTCCAAAGATCAGTGCATGTAATAGCACACATGTAACACTGTGTCCAGTACATAGTAAGTGCTTGACATGTTTATGCATTCATTTCTTGCACCTTGCTTGCATGCCTACTCCATCTCAGACACTCTTTAAAGGGCTAGAAAAGTGTGTATAAAATGGCTAAAATAAAAACGGTGACAGTACCAAATGTTGGGGAGAATGTGAAGAAACAGGATCACTCATCATTGCTGGTGGGAATGTAAAATCTATACTACTTCTGAAAACAGTTTGTCAATTTCTTTAAAACTAAACCTGCAACTACTATATAGCCCAGCAGCTGTACTCTTGGGCATTTATCCCAGAGAAATGAAAACTTAGGTTCACACAAATATCAATACCTAATTTGTTTTTCTCATGTAAAAATCCAAGCTGGTAGGTGCTCTAGCGGATCAGGGTAACTGTTGCTTGAGGTTGTCTCTAGACCCAGAATTCTTTGTCTTATTATTCTACCATTCTTTGAGATATACCTCATCTTCGTGGTAAATGTTGGACCATGATTACAATATTTAATTTGAATCAACAGGAAAGGTGGAGCAAGAGAAAATAGTAGGTATGTGGTTTTATTTAATAACATGGCTCTGTCATCCCATTTACCAAGACTTAGTAACATGTCCCTATACCTAGCAGCAGGGATACTGGAAAGTATAGTAGTCTCTGGAAACCTCAGTACCAGACAGACTTCAATTCAGAGGGTTTTATTGCTAAAAGAAATGTAATTAGCTGTCTCTTTGACAGTGGAATGATTCCCTACACACACACAAGTATATATAACATGAATTTTTATCTGAAGCAGTTTATCATCTCAAGAATGTGACACACACACACACACACACACATCTATATTTTTCTACATATCTGTATATCCATATATATATAAACTATATATGTGTGTGAATATATATATATATACTGCTGTTAGTTCACTTTAGTTTAATATACAGACAATTCTCACTTTCCATGGTAATTAGGAATCATAAAAATGTGCCAGCTGAAATCATGGAAAGTGATCATAATCAGTGGGACAAATTGAAACTGTTTCACACTTTTGGATATTTTTGTCAAAACACTAAAAGCTCTCTTACTATTGGTTTGAAAGTATATAGAAATGAAAAAAAGGGAATAGTAAAGTAAGAGTTTTATTTCTTAAAAAAGAGAAACTTAAGAGTAGTTTAAATGGTGCTTGTCTCCTTGTCCTGTAACTTACAATATAGAGTGACTCTTTCCTATGCTTTGGCAGATTGTTATACTTCTAAGTTTGGATCAGATTCCCATACATTTCAGTGTCGTGAAAACCTCTGAGAGTTCCTTTAATGGGAAGTATTTTGTTTGCATCACTTCCTCTGGGACATCTTCAGACATCTTCGTTCTTTTTTTTTTTTTTTTTTAAAGATTTTATTTATTTATTTGACAGAGAGAGCGCGAGAAAGGGAACACAAGCAGGGGAAGTGGGGGAGGGAGAAGCAGGCTTCCCACTGAGCAGAGAGCCCGATGTGGGGCTCGATCCCAGGACCCTGGGATCATGACCTGAGCCGAAGGCAGACACTTAATAACTGAGCCACCCAGGCGCCCCTTTCTTCGTTCTTTTTATCACAACCACTTTCCTCATCAACATTGATAAGTCTGTCTTCACTAATTCCTCTGGCTTCATATCAGGAGTCTCTCCAAGGGTACAGAGTTGATATTCCCACAGTTAGCTGTTTCTTCTGTAACTCCTTGTATTTTATCAGTCTTTGTTTCTTTGCTGCACTTTCATCTTTGATTGCCAGTTCTGTTCCAATTATCTATTTTTGTAAAATGTCACATGGGTTTATTACTGGTAAACAAGGAGGCAGTACAACTATATGCTTTGCTGTCTGGGAGTTAAATAACAGATATGGGATACCAGTAACCAAACCTGACTGACTTTGAAAGAAGTGACATGATTGGTCACTGATCATGATGCACATCTTTTATCTATGTTATGATTTGTGGATTGAAGAACTTGCAGTAAGGTTTGTACTTTATGCACTTACTATACTGTGGTAACTGATATTTGAACTGTTTTTGGGGGAACTGGCATTTTTTAGCTAAAACAAGATAATTGAAACTGATGTATACCCAGAACTGTGCAAAGTGAGAGCTGCTTCTGCATACATAATGTGCATGTAAATGAGTACATATGTATTACATCTTAAGTACTTATCCACTTTCTAGAAGCTATTTATTGAGGTGTAATATACATATTGGAAAGCACAAAACCTAAGGGTATAGTTCTGTGAATTTTGCAAACTTAACCACATCTATATAACTGTTCAAGAAATGGAACCTTAGCAGCACTCCAGAAGTCCCCTTTGTGCTCTATTCTCTTTTACTCCTTTGACCCCAAGGTCACTCTCCTTACTTCTAACTTCTTGGATTGAGTTTTTGCTTAGCTTATAATTCATATAAATGGAATCACACAATATGTATCTTCTGTCTCTGGCTTTAGCTTTAGCTTGTTTATGAGATTTATTTCATTATTATATAGTGTGTCATTGTGTGAATATACCACCATTTATCCATTATACTGTTGATGAGTATTTAGTTTCTAGTTTTTGGTTAATTATGGTAGTGATGCCACAAACATTCTAGTACATGCCTTTTGGTAAACATGTGTACTCCTTTCTGTTGGGCATGTATGAGTAGAACCACTCAGGTAAAAGGATTGCAAATGTTCACTTTTAGTAGGTGTTTCCGAACTGGTGTTTCCCAAGTGGTTGGACCACTTTACGTTCTTATCAGTGGTTTGGAGAGTTTTAATTGCCAGGGCTGGCAAACTATGACTTACTGCCTCTTTTTGTGCAGCACATGAGTTGATAGTGGGTTTTGTGTTTTTAAATAATTAGGAAAGGGCGCCTGGGTGGCTCAGTCGTTAAGTGTCTGCCTTCGGCTCAGGTCATGATCCCAGGGTCCTGGGATCAAGCCCCGCATCGGGCTCCCTGCTCAGTGGGAAGCCTGCTTCTCCCTCTCCCACTCCCCCTGCTTGTGTTCCCTCTCTCTCTCTCTCTCTCTCTCTGTCAAATAAATAAATAAAATCTTTTAAAAAAATAAGCAGGAAAAAATAAAAGAATCCTATTTTATGACCCATGAAAACTATATGAAATTTAATTTTCAGTTTCCATAGGTAAAGTTTTATCAGGACATAATCCTGCTCATAGAGTTTGGTATTGTCTGTAGCTGCTTTTGTACTACAGTGGCAGAGTTGAGTAGTTGCACTAGACTGTATGGCCCACAAAGGCTAGAACAGTTTCTAAATGGCTGTTTATGTAAAAGGTTTGCTGATGTTTGGTTTGCATGCTTGCCAACACCCAGTATTAGTCTTTTTCATTTTAACCATTCTAGTGGGTCTGTGATGCTGTCATGTAACTTCATTTGCATTTATCTGATGCCTAATGATGTTATCTAGCTTTCCATAGGATTTTTGGCCATTTAGAAATACTATCCTTTGCTTGTTCAAGGCTTTGTAGCCCATTTTTCTATTCAGTTGTTTATTATTGATTTTTAAAAGGTTTTACATTAAAAAATTTTTAATATGCTGTGGGTCCTTTATATAGATATCTATATCCATCTATCTATGGCAAATATCTTCTGCCAGTTTGTGGCTTGCTTTTGCATCATCTTAATGGTATTTTTATGAACAGAAGCTGTTATTCTTTTAACAAAAGAGATTAAAAATTCCTTTAAAATATTTAAAAAATAATTTAAAATCAAATATGTAAATTTTTATATAGCAAAGACCTACATTTACATTCTACAGTAACTTATATAAGTTTAACTTATATTTGTTAAAGGTAACACATTAGTTTGCAATTGCTTCATTGTTGAAAAGAAAAATTCTATTTGACCTTAAAATTTGGGAACCAATTAATTCAATTATTTAAAAATAATATTTTATTAAATTTTCATTATTTCATTTTTAGATATTAAGGATGAAAATGAAACAATACTGAATCCTGAAGAAGTGGCATCTTTGGAGGAATATATTCCTACTCGACATACAAGTGTTACTCTCCTCAAATGTACCTGTACTATTTTCATGGCTGAATTCAACTTGTTGGATCATTTGCTACCTGTCATTATGGGAGAAAAGGTATATTTTGCAGTTCACTACTTTTTTTTTCTCATACATGCATATTTGCAAGTCCTATGATATTATAAGAGGAAGGTGATAGAGTAAAAGAATAAGTGCTTACATAATTATCCATGGTGGTGTTAAAACAATGTAACTATGATTGTTGATTTTTAAGTGTGTGTGTATGTGTGTACACATATGTATTATATATAAATAACCTCAAGCTAAGACTGTATCAGGAAATGTTGAAGAGATCGTGGGCCCAGAAGTCAGTCTAATATACAAACTGTGACACTTTGTATCTCTAAACCTGTTCCTGAAAAACAAAACAAAAATATTTTTCAAGTGGGCTGACAGATTCAGCTGGTAAAGAAGCAGTAAGCCTCTATGGATTCAGATAGTTTATTACTTACATGTAAGCATAAGAGCAGATCATTAATGGTGTCAGCTTGCTGTGTCTCTTTCAGGACAACCTTGAAACCAGAAGGCCAAAATGACCTGCAGCACACACGTGCAGCACACCATTAAGTAGAGTACTCTTTTGTCAAGGATTCAATTCCACATTTCATCTAAGCAGTTACATAGATTACAGCTGTACATTGAGAATAGTAAGTGGAAACCCCATATCTCACCTGAATGTGGGATACTGATGAGAAAATGTCTCATAGCAGTCTCCCTCAAAAGGTGAGAAGTGGTCTTTCAGAAGCTCTTTGCAAGACCCCCCTATCTTATCATGTTGTGAAAGTCACAGGATATTCTCCCAAGGCTTAGGTCTGCTGTGGTTGCATCTTGCCTTTATGGTCTACATGGATTTGTGTAAGATTGTCAGGGTGCTAGCACAGAGCTGTTCCCTTACAGTATCTACCTCTTAGAATTATTTTTAATATTAGATGAGATAATGCCCATAATCATTTTGCACATATTATGAACACAGTAATTACTACTTTATTGTTAATGAGGACTTCTTAGATGCTTCACTTGATTTAGGCCATATATAATGTATTGCTTTCTGAATTTGCCATATACATAATGTATTTGTTATCTTTAGGGTTTTTCTGTTATATTTCTTTTGATATCTATATAATGATGATTATAGAAATAAGAACTGTCCTAACTTTAAATAAGAACTTGTGGAAGTATGACAGGGAATTGACTATGATACGATAGTTTCATTTTGTGTATTTGCTCCATATTGTCCACTTAAAATTGTTGTGTTGCTGGGTAAAGAGATCATCTGGAGAAAATTTCAGCAGAGAAAAAGTATGTCAGTATTAGACATTAACTTCGAAGCAGCTGTGAGTAATGAGTTCAAGAAAGAGACAAAAAGGTGGAAGGTTTCACAAGATACCTCAATCTATAAAAAAGCAACAACAAATCACATTCTGCAACTGAAAACTGTAACACAAATTAGAAATAAAAGGATGGAAAACAATTTAAATGCGAATCACAGGAAATACAGTGTGGCTGTTTTAATACCAGAAAGTGTGAGCTCAAGACAAGAAATATTATTAGAAATAGCTGTTTTGTAATAATGACTGTTAACTCCATGAGTGGAACAACATAGATAATTCTTACAGATGGCATGTTGAATTAAAGTAGGCAGTCATGAGCATGTACTGTATGATTCTGTAAAGTTCAAGAACAGGCAAAACTAGTCTGTGGTGATTGCAATGAGAATATTGGCTACCTCTGGCAGCGATCTGATCTATCGCCTGAGAAGGGATATATTGTAGAGTGCTTGAAATGTGTGGTGGTTACAGATGTAAAATTTTATTGAGCTCTCCACTTAAGATTTGTGTGCTTTACCGTATGTTGTACCTTAATCCAAAGTTGCTTAAAAGAGTAATTGATTAGTAAGTGGTGGTTTAAAAATTAGTAAAAAGTTAAAAAAAGCATGTTCAAGCAAGTATGTTCAACTTAGTCAATTTTAGGCACAGTGTTTCTCAATAATGGCACTGTTGGCTTTTTGGACAGAGAAAGTTTTATGTATCATTTACTATCTTTAGCCAATCCCTGCTAAATGCTAGTACTACTCCCCAGTTGTTGTGACAATGAAAGACAGACAAAACAGTGAAACCTCTCTTCCATGGATTTTCGCATATGTCTAAGGTCATACAGTTTCTCATTGAGAATGACAGTATGGCATTTTAAGGGAATAAGTTAGTTTTAGGACCAGAAGGAGTTGCTTCCTAATGAGGGTTCATACTCTGGACATCTTGATACCTACTTGCATTTACTTGGAAGCTTAGGTTCTGTAACACTGAAAGCACCAAGCCTAACTTGAGATTCTTAGGATTTTATGAGCCTTTAACGTGTATTATTAGTAGATATGATATGGATCAGAAGTTATTCCTCCTTGCAAATTTTGCTTCTTGTGTCTTTGAAACTGTCTGAGTAGTCTTCTTAGTCTCTTCATCATCTAAGTGTGAATAAAGCACAGGAAGACAAATGGTGGGTGGCTCTGGGATATCTAGGTCAATATTTGGGAATGGTTGAGCTTAAGAAAATACCATTAAATGTACTGAGGAGCACATAGCTATTCCAGTTGATTGAAAAATAAAAGTTTAGCTAAATGGGTAGTAATAATTTTATAGTAAATATGCATTTTGAAATCTAGGACATACTTAAAAATATATAGAAGGCATTTGTATTTGGTTATGGTAAGAGAGTTCTGTAGAAAATCATCATTTCTAGATTGATTTGATAACATTGCAAAATGTGCCAGTCTGAGGCTTGTATGGGGGCATTGCATGTCAGTCACTGTTTTCCTGAAATATAAAGTGAACTCTATTATTTTCCAGAACTCAAGTAACTTCCTGAATACTACAAACTTCCAGTCACTTCGGCCTTTGCCATCCATTCAGATATTAGTGGATAAAATTAATCTGGAACATTCTGTGCCAATGTATGCTGAACAGTTGGTGCATGTGGTCAGCAGCCTTACTCAGCCTTCTGATAATCTGCTTCATTATTGCTATGCACACTGCTATCTTAAGGTAGGAAAAGTGGATTTTCTTGTTTATTAGTATCTGTTTGGCTTTGGGAGAATTAATTAAATATCTTTTTTCTTGGAGTTGTAACTTCATAGAATTAGTACCCCCATAAGATGAGATTTAAATGATACATAATAGATATATTCATTATTCAACATAATTAAATGAAAGTGTACCTATTTTAAAGTTACTCAATTTTTTGGGATTAATAGCTTGATGTTTATAGGTTTATATGTTTATGTCTATATGTTTATAATGTTAATTATGGTTTTTGAAGATTTTTTAAAAAATATTTACTTTAGAGGTGAGGGGAAGGGGCAGAGGGAGAGAATCTTCAAACTGACTCCTTGCTGAGAATGGAGCCTAATGCAGCCTCAGTCTCATGACCCATGAGATCATTACTTGAGCTGAAACCAAGAGCTGGTCACTCAGAGGACTGAGCTACCCAGGTGCCCTGGTTTTTGAAGATTTTATATGTCATCAATGATAATTATAATTAGTGTGAAGGAACACTTAGTTAATTTATTTTTTTGTTTTTTAAAGATTTTATTTATTTATTTGACAGAGAGACAGTGAGAGAGGGAACAGAAGCAGGGGGAGTGGGAGAGGGAGAAGCAGGCCTCCAGGGGAGCGGGGAGCCTGATGCGGGGCTTGATCCCAGAATCCTGGGGTCATGACCTGAGCTGAAGGCAGATGCTTAACGACTGAGCCACCCAGGCGCCCCAGGAACACTTAGTTTATAAGAGTGTTTTAAAGACTCATGATTTCTTTGAGGGGAACATAACACATTTTTTTTTTTTAGTTACTTTCCTCTTAACTGAATTCATGTTAATTTCTTGATACAAAGAGAGAACTCTTAATGGTTTAAATCGAGTTATATAACATTAATTACTGGAGGCTATACTCAGCTCTTATGTATTTTCTTGGTAAATAATATATCCCAGGTGTGCCTGGGTGGCTCAGTTGGTTAAGTGTCTTACTCTCAATTTCTGCTCAGGTCATGATCTCAGGGTTGTGAGATCCAGCTCTGCATTGGGCTCTGCACTGAGCGTGGAGCCTGCTTAAGATTCTCTTTCTTCCTCTTTCTATCCCTCTCTGTGCCCCTCCTCTCTGCCTCTGTTGCACGTGCACAGGTGCACTGTCTCTCAAAAAACAGCAACAACAAAAACATCCCATTGTAGGTACATAAAGATAAAATCAAATGTTGAGTAGTGTTTTTGCAAAGCAAACACAGATATATAGTCTAAGTAGAGATAGCATATATCTAATCAAATTCTTTTATGGATTAAAGAAAACTTTACAGACTCATATTCAAGAATAAGAACTAAAAATACACTAAATTTCATGTAAAGGACTCCAAAATTAGAGAACTCCAAAAGTAGATTTTATTGGTTCATGCTTCATTGTTCCATGTTTGAAAGTTCTTAAATACGTGTCTATTTGTAGAATAAAAAGAAACCAATGTAAATAAAAGTTTTACATCACCTCTAGTTTAAGGTGGTGAAATTTGTTTTCAAACCATGGAGAGTAGAAGAACATGTTTTCCTAGAAGTTCATGCAAAGCCCATTTTTAAGAGGATGGAAGAGACTCCACTCCCTTGCTTGATGAGAGAGTGATACTGTCGTGTTGTGAAGGGGTATGGACACAGGAAAGTATGATTCATTAGGGCCATTATTAGAATTATCTATCACAGTGTTTTATGTCGTGTGGAGAGTAGCAGAAAGTAATTTTGAAAGCTAGTTATATAGGTAATATTTTATACTTGTGCCTTTTTATTCATTCCCATAATTAATACACTGAAGTGTATTTTTTTAAATATTGGTATGACTTGAATATCAGATTATAATGTTGAGAATATTTGCCTTGTTTTATTGAAACAGGACTAATTTCAGGCAGTTCTCTAATCTTTCCGAGGTAGTCTACTTAGGTAGGATTCATCAATTTGGTAAATATTAGGTTCTTTACATATTGCAGACATTCAGCATTGAAGATGAATAAGGCATGTCCTGTCCTTAAGGAGAATGGTCGCCAAAGCCAATAGTCACCAATATGGTTGTCCTCCATACTGAGATAAAAGTTACTGGGATAGTTGTTTACTACTACTGTTATCATTTTAAAAGCGCACTTAAATTTCCAGGGTAATGTAGGTGGCTCAGTCAGGTAAGTGTCTGACTCTTGATTTTGGCTCAGGTCATGATCTCAGGGTTGTGAGATTGAACCTCGTGTCCCGATCTGTGCTCAGCTTGGAGTCTGCTAAGGATTCTCTCTCTCTTTTCCCTTTGCCCCTCCCAGCTAAGGCTCTCTTTCTCTCTCTCAAATAATAAATAAATAAAATCTTTAAAAAAAATTTTCCAAGGTAATGTAAAAGTTAGTTACAGTGTAATCTGGATAAAGTTATGTTTTGGAAAAAGGTCTTTTGCTTTTATGCATACTATCTAATTGTCTTTTATATTTTGGTTAATTTGACTAGAGCTATGTGTAATGGATAAGCTATGTTCTAGGAGGTTTGGTGTTAGGCAGAGCAGGAATATCATATGTAGAAAAACTTGTCATTGATATTAAGAATATTGAGTATTTTGGGGCACTTGGGTGGCTCATTTGGTTAAGCTGCTGCCTTCGGCTCGGGTCATAAGCCCAGGGTCCTGGGATTGAGCCCTGAGTCAGGCTCTCCGCTCAGTGGGGAGCCTGCTTCTCCCTCTCCCTGCTCCCCCCCCCAACTTATGCTCTCTCCTGTGCACTCGTGCTCTCTCTCAACTAAATAAAATCTTGAAAAAAAGAATATTGAATATTTAAAAAAAATAAAGCCTTGAGTCTTGAATATATCATTGTATTTTTGATGCTTCTTCAGTGGCCTGGTACTTTTTTTTTTTTTTTTTAAGAATTTTTATTTTAGAGAGCACGTGGGCAGGGGGATGGTCAGAGGGAGAAGAACGTGCTGAGCTTGGAGCCTGCCTTGGGGAGTGGCGGTGGGGGGTGCTTGATCCCAAGACTTGAGAGATAATGACCTGAGCCGAAATCAAGAGTCAGATGCTCAACCCACTGAGCCACCCAGGCACCCCTGGCCTGGTACATTTTTTTTTTTTTTTTTTAAGATTTTATTTATTTGTCACAGAGAGAGAGTGCACAAGCACGGGGGAGTAGCAGGCAGAGGGAGAAGCAGACTCCCTGCTGAGCAGGGAGCCTGATGCGGGACTTGATCCCATGACCTGAGCCAAAGGCAGATGCTTAATCAACTGAGCCACCCAGGTGTCCCTGGCCTGGTACATTTTTAAACGTTCAGGATTTGGTAGAGAGTTTTAGTTTATATTTGTACTATTTGGAACCGACTCAAAATACTGATTTGTTGTAAAGTTTATAGCAGTTCGTGTTACTTGGCATAATTACTCTGACTTTTGAGGAGGTTTACAAAGATTAATTTTTCCATTATAGTGTTAAAATATTACAGTAGAGAATTTGAATGTTTATTTCATGTGTGTGGCATCTTAGACCCTAAGTAATTTTCAGTAAATACTGAAACAAAATGCTCAAGTTTTAATTTTGTATACCTAAATTTGACTGTATTGACTATATGATGAAATGGTATATAGCACCTATTTCATGTAGTGAAATTTATTAATTGGGAGAGTTGGCATGGATGTATGAAGAAAACCCACAGATGGAACTTTCATATGTCTTACCAAGTGCTCTTTATTTAACTGCTAAGCCCATCCTTTGAATATATATGGCATCAAGTAGCTAAGTCATTGCAAAGCATCTGATGTTTGAAACATGAATAAGTTCGTGAAGGCACCCTATAAACTGTAGAATAATATATAAATTTAAGGCCTTCTTACTCGTAAGGATCAGCTATGGCAAATGCTTCAGAGAGATCGAGAAGATTATAGTAGAATCAAAATCCTTTGTTTAGATTTGGTAATTTTCAACCTCAAGAAAATAGTTTTCTCCGGGGATTTGGAGAAGTGGTGCTTTCATACATGGCTGATGGGTGTGTAAATTGGTATCATTTTGGACGGTACTTTCGTAGGATCTAACAAATTTGAAGACAAATTTACCTTATACCCATCCAATTTTCAATGTATATTCTACAGCAGGGGTCAACAAACTTTTCTTTAAAGGGTCAGAGAGTAAATATGTTAGACTTTGTGGGCCAGGAGGCAAAATTTAGGATGTACTTAATAAGAGAACAAATTTCCACAAATTTTGAGTTGATAAAATTAAAAATGGATTGCATGTTCCAATGTATTACTGTATGTGGTTTTCTCTTTTTTAAACTATTTTACTTTTTTTATTTTTGTAAAATACATTTGACATAAAAATTACCATTGAAACAATTTTTTGGTGTATAGTTAAGGGAGAGTAACTACATTCATAATTGTGTAACTGTCATTACCATCCATCTCCAGAATCTTCTCATCAACCCATACTGAATCTCTATTAAAGAATAATTCCAAATCCTCTCTCCTCTGTCCCTGGGTAACCACCATTCTTCACTCTGTCTCTATGAATTTGACTACTTTAAGTACCTCAGATTAGTGGAATCACACAGTATATGTGCATTTAACTGTTGTATTTCATTAGGATACTGTCTCTAAGATTCGTTCATGTCATAGCATACTGTAAAGCTTGGTTATAGTTCGAGTGTGAATACTACGTTCTATGTATATACCACATTTTGTTAATCCACTCTTTTATTGATGAACACTTGGGTTGTACCCACATTTTGGGTAATATCTATAATGGTGGTATAAACATGGGATGCAAATACCTGTTAACTTCACTGATTTATTTTCTGTATATAGCTTGAAATGGAATGCTGAATAATAACTTTATTTTTTAAAACACAGCATATAATTATGCACAGCAGCTACACTATTTTATATATATTTTTTTCATTTTTTAAATTTTTAAAAAACTTCTGATTTAAATTCTAGTTAGGTACCATACAGTGTAATATTAGTTTCAGGTGTACAATATAGTGATTCAGTATTCCATATAACACCCAGTACTCATCACAGCAAGTGCACTCCTTAATTCTCATCACCTATTTTCTATTTCACCCATTCCCTCATCCATCTCCCCTCTGATAACCATCAGTTTGTCCTCTATAGTTACGAGTCTGTTTGGTTTGCCTCTCTCTTTTTTTTTTCCTTTGCTCATTTGTCTTGTTTCTTAAATTCCACATATGAATGAAATCATATGGTGTTTGTCTTTCTCTGACCGACTTATTTTGCTTAGCATAATACCCTCTGGGTCCATCCATGTTGTTGCAGATGGCAAGAGTTCATTTTTTATTGGATGAGTAATATTCCATTATATGTGTGTGTACACCACATCTTTATCCATTCATCAGTGGATGGACGTTTGGGCTATTTCCGTAATTTGGCTGTTGTAGATAATGCTGCTATATAAACATCAGGGTACATGTATACCTTTGAATTGGTGTTTTTGTGTTCTTTGGGTGAATACCTAGTAGTGCAATTGCTGGATTGTAGGGTAGCTCTATTTTTAACTTTTTGAGGAACCTCCATACTATCTTCCACAGTGGCTGCCCAAGTTCCATTCCCACCAGCAGTGCACAAGGGTTCCCCTTTCTCCATATCCTTGCCAGCACCTGTTGTTTCTTGTGTTGTTGATTTTAGCCATTCTGACAGGTGTGAGGTGATACCTTGTTGTAGTTTTGATTTGTATTTCCCTGATGATGAGCGATATTAAGCATCTTTTCATGTGTCTGTTGGCCATCTGTATATCTTCTTTGGAAAAATGTGTATTCATGTCTTCTGCCCATTTTTAAATTGGGTTATTCATTTTTTGGGTGTTGAGTTGTGTAAGTTCTTTATATATTTTGGATACTAACCCTTAATTGGATATGTCATTTGAAAATATCTTCTCCCATTCTGTGGGTTGCCTTTTAGTTTTGTTGATTGTTTCCTTTGCCCTGCAGAGACTTTTTATTTTGATGGAGTCCCCAAAATTTACTTTTGCTTTTGTTTCCTTGCCTCAGGAGACGTATCTAGAAAGAAATTGCTATGGCCAATATCAGAGAAATTATTGTCTGTGTTCTTCTCTCGGATTTTTATGGTTTCTTACATTTAGGTCTTGCATCCATTTTGAATTTATTTTTGTGTATGGTATAAGAAACTGGTCCAGTTCCATTCTTTTGCATGTTGCTGTCCAGTTTTTCCAACACCATTTGTTGACTAGACTATCTTTTTTCCATTGGATATTCTTTCCTGCTTTGTCAAATATAAATTGGCCATATAGTTGTGGGTTTATTTCTGGGTTTTCTGTTCTGTTCCACTGATCTATGTGTCTGTTTTTGTGCCAGTACCATAGTGTTTTGATCCCTGCAGCTTTGTAATATAGTTTGAAGTCTGGAATTGTGATGCCTCCAGCTTTTCTTTTTCAGGATTGATTTGGCTATTCAGGGTCTTTTGTGGTTCCATACAAATTTTTGTATTGTTTATTCTAGATCTGTGAAAAATTATTTTGATGGGGATTACATTAAATGTGTAGATTACTTTGGGTAGTATAGACATTTTAACAATATTTGATCTTCCAACCCATGAAAATGGAATGTTTTTCCTTTTTTTATGTCCTATTCAATTTCTTTAATTAGTGTTTTGTAGTTTTCAGAGTACGGGTCTTTGACCTCTTTGGTTAGGTTTATTCCTAGGTGTCTTATGGTTTTTGGTGCAATTGTAAATGGGATTGAGCCTTAATTTCTCTTTCTGCTTCTTCATTATTGGTGATAGAAATGGAACATATTTATGGATTAACATTGTAGCGAAGGTAATGCTTGATTTTTATTTTTCTCTTGGTCCCTTTAAGAAAGGAACATATCTTTAGCATGCTGGTTTTACTATTATACTGAGTGTCTTATGATGAGAACAGCATAAAAATGATTTGTTTTACATCACAATTACTATGTTTTCCTTCTCATTTACAGTTAGTGTGTGATTTTTTTATAGTTTTTGCCTTTTATCATTGCAAATCCTAATTTAGCATACTAATTTTTAAAAAATTTTTTTATTGTTATGTTAATCCCCATACATTACATCATTAGTTTTAGATGTAGTGTTCCATGATTCATTGTTTGTGCATAACACCCAGTGCTCCATAGCATTACTAATTTTTATTAAAAATTTACTAGGAGTTTTTTATATTTCTAAATCTACAGTTTCTTCTATTGATGTTAATTCAAGAACATTGCAAAGTGTTAAAATGTAGATGATGTTTTTTATTTTCTAATTGGCTTTTTTTAAAAGGTGGCACTGCGTGTTGAATTGTTCATTTAGTGTGGTATGTGTAAGTCATCTTATTCAAGTTGACATTTCCTTCAGCTAAAATTTTTATTGGTAGTTACACTTAACTGCTTTTTACATTCTTACTGTTCAGACTATTAGTTTGCAATGTTCAGTGCTTTTTATTCTGTTTATTAGTACATGAATTATCCTTCGTGAAACAACCTCCACTCCTGTTGCGTTGGTGGTTTCCCTTTTTCTAGATAAAGTATTTGTAATCTTGATCAAGAGCTGTTGACAAGTTAGTAGGTTATGTAGGTATTGTAAACCTGTGTATATCTACTGTAATTTAAAGGAGAGTTAGAAATTGGTTATTTTGAAATAATTATTTTTGATGTGGTAGATAGGCACTCTTTCATTATAATTTATATTTGCCTGAATGTTCCCTTAGAAGCATCTCTGCGCAGCATGTAAATTTAGTAAAAGTTTAAAAAACATTATGAAATAAGATACAGTTTCCCCAGAGTCCTTTGCAGTTCTGCAAACATCCAGCAGGGATCTCCTCTACACCCAGTTTCCATCTGAGTACACTTAATGATAGTGTCTGTGATTATACTGTTGGGCATTTCATAGAATATTAGAAAGTGCCTTGAGAGAGTTCTTAGTTGACCACAGATAATCTAATATGATAAAATATTACCCTTATTCATACTCTAGGAATATTTAGAGGTTGGGCATTGTTTTAAAAATGTTTTATATTAAGTGGTATTAGTAATTATAAACTTTAGGATCCTTTAAATGGGCCTTTTAGAGGAAATAAATTCTGAAATTGCACAGTGCCTGGAAATTCTTGGTATACAGTGTTGCTCAGAACAAGTCTTCAAAGATAATGTATGTGACTAACTTAATTTTTAAGGTTCATCATTTAAGTATTAGAATCATTTTTTTTTTCCTTCTCAATTCTGTATTTCTTGCCACTTGGTTGATAGTAGTACTTACAGGATAGTAGGTTTATCACTTTCATTTTCTTTGATAGTAAGTTTATCACTTTCATTTTCTTTGATAGTAATTAGGTAAGTAGGTCCTTTGAAATGCAGTTTTCTCTAAAAATATGTAATTCTAACTAATGTCTCATTTCCAAGAAGTTATTTTGTTCACTTAGAACTGACTTTAGAGCAAATGATTTCACTTTGTCAGTTTGATGAATGATAGGGACATAATACCTTTTTGAAACCATTTGGAAGTAGTTTAATACTTTTTAAGAAATTAGTCATTAGTTTATAAGTTCATTAAATGGAAGTATTTTGTTTTGAAAATTAGTGATTGAAAAATCTTAAACATGTTTCACTGTAGAACTTATCAGTTAATATAAATCCTAGAGATAGGAAAGTCAGTGCTTGATGAACCTAAGGAATAAAAATTAATAAAGTTAAGTGTTAGGCTTAAACTACTTCTGTATGTTGGAAAACAGTAACTATTTTATATCCCTGTGTGTTAGTGTTTCCTGTTTGAGATGTTTATCTTTTACCGTATTGGAAATAATTGGAGCAGAAATATAATAAGTTCTCTGTAGTGTTTCATATATAATGTGATGTTATATTGATTCTTCCTATTAAAGCAAGTATACTGTTCAGGAATTTCAGGGAATGCTTATAAAATTTTTGAGTGTGATCTGCTCGTTTTAAGTATAAACATATGAAGAGTATGCCATGTACCAAATTTCTGGGGGTGAAAAACCTCAGCCCTAGAATTTTCACAGAAGAAAGGGAAAAGATGTAACATTTTTAGGATATATTTGAATATCCTTTTTGTGTGTGCATAATGTAAGTTGAAGGCAAAATAGATTTTTATGATTGTTTTTGTTGTAATTAATGTTATTTTAGGCATTAAATGATATTAACAGTAATTTATTACAGTTAATTTTTACAATGTGCACAATACAGGCAGTTTATATTAATAGCAAGTGTGTGCGTTTTAGCAGACAATAAAACACTACATGAGAATTATGTTTAGAAATAAAATGTGAAACTTAGAGTTAGAAGCAGTGATCTTTCAGGCAAGTGAAAGAAATACTATATATTTAAATCTCTTAATTTGGATTTAGTCAGTGTTAAATTGAATAAAAGAAAATGTTGATGTTTGGGAAGTGGAAAAAGACATTGGAACATATTTAGTGTGCAGCTGTTGTAGAGCAAATTGAAACTGACGTATTTCATCCTGTGCTTATTAAAACTTTGTCTCTGTGAACATTTGGATCTTTTCTTTTTGTTTCAGATATTTGGTTTCCAAGCAGGACTGACGTCTTTGGATTGTAGGGGATCTTACTGCTTACCTGTACCGATTATTCCCTCTTTCAGCACTGCTCTTTATGGTAAACTTCTGAAACTACCCACATGCTGGTAAGTATTATGGTAAAATGTGGTTTATGGTATTTTCATTTATTATGAAGGGGGAAAAACCCAACTGTATCTGTCTTATGCAAGTGTGTTAGTTTTATACAAAACCTTAGAAAAATATCTGAAGTTATACTGTCTTTTACTGAAACACTAAAAATCTCTCTTTAATGCCTGAAATGTGACTAGCTCATAGTATCTTTTGTGGTAGTGTTAAGTGTTGATGGGGTACTAACTGTTAAGCCATGTTGGAACTGTAGTAAACTGTTGCTGCTTCATACTGTACCAGGAACTGCAAAGGCAAATACCTTATTTTTTCCTTTTTGAGAGAGGATACGAAGATATTAAAAAGTTGCAAATTAGTATCAAGGCCTAAGTATTTATCACCTAAATAACAATTTCATGTGTATTCCTAGCTACTAAGAAAAGCATACCCATAACATAGATTTAGTGTTTTATATGTCTATAGTTGCTTCATTTTCAAAGAAACTGATTTTAGGCTTTATTTTCATTTGGTTTTGGGTTTCTTTATTTGGAGGTCCTATTTCCTTAAGTTGAAAGAGGTTTATAGAAAGAAAGCCAATAGTTACTCATCATACCTTTTTTTTTTTAATTGAAAGCAAACTTTAATGTATTAAAAACAAAACTGAAGATATGAAATAAGGTTTAAACACTTGAAATTAAATTCTAGTGAAATATTTCTACATTTTAAAATTAGGTTACTTTTACTGTTTAGAATATGTCTTTGCTTTCTCAACCTAATTAGGCGGCTTATTTTTACAGGATGTATTTTCTGTTATTTATGAAAAGCAACATAATTTCTAGAAAATATTCTTTAAAGTACTTCATTTGTTAAAAATATATTTCTTTAATAATATATAACTTTTAAAATGAAATTTGTAAATTAAATGCTCACATCTTCAAAAAATTTGCCTATTGATCGAGAAAATTAAAAAATACAGAAATTGCAGTTGTCTTGAAATCAGTTCTTGTATAAAATGAAACCATTATTAAATGATCATTGTTAATTTCTCTTGATAAGTTTAATTTTATCCTTATTCATCCATATTCCACACATGTCATTTATTATGTTTTATAGAGATTCACTTTTTAACTTTTTATTTGTATATACATAGCATGTTGCATTTGAGCCAAGTTTTATATTCTGATCTACTAGGAAATACCAGGGGATATGTCCCAGTGGTATGTCAATATCAACTTTAATAAATGTTTGTGAGCACTGTTATCTCAGTTATGTGCTGATTTATTTATCATTCATAACACTGAGATTTTTAGAAAAACAGTGCAATTTACTATAGAAAATACTTAGATTTTTTAGAAAATAAGAAGCCAAAATTTTCAAAATGAATTATAGCCTTTATATGAAAAAAAATTGAATATTTAAATAGGCAAGGCTTGGTTTAAGGATATGTAGGGCTTACTTTAAATATTGTCAAATGTGATTTAAACTAAGTCTGCTGACATCTAAAAGAAAATATTCCATTTAAATACTAAAAGCATGAGATCACACAATGCTTGTATTTGGATGTGACTTGCTTTATTTTATTTTATTTTATTATGTTATGTTAATCACCATACATTACATCATTAGTTTTTGATGTAGTGACTTGCTTTTTTGTATTTAAGGCCACTTATGTATTATTTGAATGATATTTTTCTATGCTTTATATGAGTATATTGCTTTGAAATAGTTTCTTTACATTATTTTCCTTAATTAATAGACCATAAATTATAATTTGTTCTTAGCAACTCTAAATTGAAAGTAATACGTATAAAACTCATTAAGTTGAGATGTATCTTAGTTAAATGAAATGAATAAGATACCAGATCAAATGTTTCATATAGTGCTTGAATTAAATAAAAATCATATGAGAACTGAGAATTTTATTTAACTCATGTAGTGAGTGAAGATTATTTTAGTAAGGCACCCTGGTTGTGTCATTAAGTGTCAGCTCTGTTCCCAATATGGTATCTCCCTTCCTCAAATTATACAAGCTCTTTCATCTGGCTTTTTAAAAATCACATTCCAGTTTCTTAAAGCACATGTATGATGCTATTTATATCTATAACTATATATTTTTTCAATAATGAGAAGAGCATATTTACTATAGATCATAGCTTTTGAAACACATATACCACAATGAAAAAAAATTTTAGTTGGTATGTTTGAGTTAGCAATGGAAATCTAGATTTTATGTAAAACAACAAAATAGTTCACACTTCTTGTTTAAAAATGTCTAAATTGATACTAATTATATATGAAATTTGAAACTAACGTATATTTTAATCAGGTTTGCTAATTTAAAAAAATATGTGGCTTAAGTAACATTGAAAATAAGTTATTTTTCTCCCATTTGAATGTTCATGCTGATATATTTTAGCCTTAATGAGCAAGCTAATACTAAACTCCAGTTTCTTGGGATTTATTTTTTTTTCAAAAATATTTTGGTCATGGGCGCCTGGGTGGCTCAGACGGTTAAGCATCTGCCTTCGGCTCAGGTCATGATCCCAGGGTCCTGGGATCGAGTCCCACATCGGGCTCCCTGCTGAGCAGGGAGCCTGCTTCTCCCTCTACCTCTGCCTGCTGCTTCCCCTGCTTGTGCTCTCTCTCTGTCAAAAATAAATAAAATCTTTAAAAAAAAAATATTTTGGTCATATTTTATCTTTCATTCTGTATTACACACTTTCCAAACATAAAAATATAAATATTTCAAAACATTTTTTTCTTCATTGCTTTACAACAAGTTAACTTATTCTTTTAGTCCCTTAGAACAGGACTGAAATATGTAGGGTATAATGGGAAAGACACAGTGACAATAATATTTAATGATGGAGATCTTGAGCAATTCAGATTTTAATTTTCCTCCTTTTTTAGTAAGGGGATGTTTAAAAGTGGGCAATAAAGTGTTGGTTAAAGGGCAACAAAGTATAACTTTTGTTATTACTAGTAGGAATAACCTTGGTCTCCTGTAGACAGTTTTTAAACAAATTTCTATAGTAGTAATGCTTTTAGGTTTCTAGATATATTCTTGGAGTTAACCTTTTTTTTTTTTTTTTCAGAACAGAGAAACTATAATAAATATGTCCTCTCTATTTCTAAACTTTTTAATTGAAATATTAATATTTTATAGAAAAGTACATATATTGTATTTCATAAGTGAATTGGACATTTGGTAACTAGCAGAAAGATTAAGAAACAGAGTAACATCAGCATCTCAAAAGCCTCTCTTACTTACCCTCCTGCAAGGTTAACCATTATCCTGATTTCTTTTAACATAGATTAGTTTTGTCTGTTCTTGGACTTAAATAGAATCAGTCATCCATAGTCTTTTTGACTGGCTTCTGTCACTCAACATGTTTGTGAGATACATTGATACGGTAGAATGTAGTTTTTAGATTGTTTGCTTTTGTCACTATACAGTATTGTATTACATGAACATTGATCATTTGTACATTCTTGATCTGCAATTTTATTTTTTTAAAAATATTAATATTTTATTTATTTATTAGAGAGAGAGAGAGCGCATTCACAAGCAGGGGGAGTAGCAGAGGGAGAGGTAGAAGCAGGCTCCCTGCTGATGTGGGGCTGGATCCCAGGACCCTGGGATCATGACCTGAGCCGAAGACAGACACTTAACCAACTGAGCCACCCAGGCGCCCCTTGATCTGCAATTTTAATTGAAAAATAAGTACCTAAAGTATGTGTTTATTTATTTTTTATTCCTGTGCCATTTTCCCTTTTCCTTAACAAGCTTCAATTATATTAGAGGAGATTAGATGTCATTCATAAATATTTTTTGATTTTCTGTATTTTGATAGGCATTGTGCTACATGTTGGGATTGGGAAAAGAATACAGTAGAATGCAGTGAGGGTAAGAGATATCCCCTGAGCATGACAACTTACAGTCTAGTGGGAGAGGACACTAGACACATAAAACAGTTGTCTTTAAATGGCAAAATTGAGGCTTAAGAAAAATGTCCTGTTAGTTTAAAGAAAGTAGAAAATTTCCCTGGGACGTCATGGTTGGCTTCATAGAAGTGGCAGTAGAATTTTGGCTTTACTGGTTGAATTGGGTGTATATCCAGACATGAGGAGGTTGGTTTTGGGGTGTGGAGGCTTCTAGGGGGATAATACTGTCTCAACAAAGTCAGGTTGCTCTATTGGATCTGTGAATGGATACCATGGGAGAGGAATTTGGAAGGCTACTTTTGGGCCTAGACTTTTATGTGATTAAGGATGTCTGAGTTTAATATGAATACTTAAAAGTTAAGCCAGGTAATCAAATATTCATTAACCCAATTTCTTCTTCATCAGGCTTGTAATACTGTAATTATACTATAGTCTCAAATTCACTTTCTCCTATAATTGAGGGTTCAAAAGTGTGATCTCATTTATAGCTAGACAATGCAACATATTTCGGAAGTTCAGAGAAAAATTACTTTGGCTTAGAAAATCCTGGAGAACACGAAGATGGTAACTTGTAAGGAGGTTATTAAAGAATGCATAGAATATGAAAGAAAATACTTTTTAATGCAGTATTAGGTATTTAGTTTAACAAGTTTTCATAACAATCCTGTGAGCTAACATAATATTCTTTTATAAAACTAAAATTCAGGGAAGTTACATAAATTGTCCAAAGTCACACAGTGGCTGGGCAAGGATTCTCATGGGAGGTTATCTCATTCTAAAGTCTTTGATCCCTTTCTTACCTGAAGGACTGAAGACACTACATTATCTTTTGTTAATCATCATCAAAGGCTCAGCGTGCTTTTTGCCTTGTAGTAAAAGTGGATTTCCATGTATTGAGAGGATAGTTGAGATAGTACAGCTAATAAATCTGAACTCTCCTAGTATCTCCTAATATATAGATAACAGTATATAGATATTGTGATGATCTCATAGAATTGTAGTTAATAGGGTTACGTGGAATCTTGGGCATTATCTTAGTTTCTGAGTCTATGACACAGCTTTGATTTATAGTTGTCTATCATGGGCTGAACATTTTATTCAGAGGGACTTAGCTACTTTGTGAGGTAACCAGATTCATTGTTGGGCAGCTGTAGAGTTCTTTCTTTTACTGTTCATGTTTCTTCTCTTTCCTAATTATTGCTTATATATGTCATGAGTCATTTTTATAGTCCTAGGAATGTGGGAAAACACATTTATTTACGAGATTGAGGGATCCCTCTAAGTACCCATTCCTTATTTAGCACAGTAACAGACGGGTTGGTTTTGATTAATGAAGTTATTGAGCAGTTCATTTGTTTGAGGAATATGTTTCTATGGAATCCATGTCTGAGTTCAGTGTTAATTAAGTACAGGATTTGGTGGTGGTAGTGGGCTCATGGTAATTGACATGGTGTCTAAAGGAGAAGTGAGCAGATACTGATCCTTTTGCCTCCCTGAAATGGAAACTGAAGCAGCCATTTTCCCGTGCTAGCTCAGAATAACACTAGAATAACTTTAATGGAAGGTAGGCCCTTCAAGTCTAAAAAAATGCCAATATTTATTTATCAGCAAACGTAGAGAATAAGTAACCCACCCCACAAGTTTCAAAAGGAGGTTTGCTCAACTGCCTTGTCCTTTATAATACCACAGTTAGAGAACATAGAGTTGAGTGTTTTTAATGCCCCTGGAGATAGAACTTTTTAATTTCCTTTTTTCCAGAGCTATGATTATTTTCATCTGTCTGCTTTTGTGATAAACATTTTTTTTTTTTAAAGATTTTATTTATTTATTTGAGAGAGAGAGAATGAGAGACAGAGAGCATGAGAGGGAGGAGGGTCAGAGGGAGAAGCAGACTCCCTGCTGAGCAGGGAGCCCGATGCGGGACTCGATCCTGGGACTCCAGGATCATGACCTGAGCCGAAGGCAGTCGCTTAACCAACTGAGCCACCCAGGCGCCCTGTGATAAACGTTTTCTTTAACAGAATGTCTTTTTTATTTATTTATTATTTTCTTATGTTAATCACCATACATTACATCATTAGTTTTTGATGTAGTGTTCCATGATTCATTGTTTGCTTATGACACCCAGTGCTCCATTCAGTACGTGCCCTCTTTAATACCCATCACCAGGCTAACCCATCCCCCCACTCCTCTCCCCTCTAGAACCCTCAGTTTGTTTCTCAGAGTCCATAGTCTCTCATGGTTCGTCTTCCCCTCCGATTTCCCCCCCCTTCATTTTTCCCTTCCTACTATCTTCTTTTTTTTTTTTTTAACATATAATGTATTTGTTTCAGAGGTCTCGGCCTTTTGGCTAAGATCAAGTGTAGTATCTGTTCTTATCAGTTTAATATCTGATACGTCCTCTATCTGAGGACAATATATTAAATGGGTTTTTGGAGCCGAGAGATGGACTAGGAGCTTGCTCCGTGCACTCAGCGCATGGACCTGGTATTGCCAGTACTTTAACAGAATGTCTTAAAACTGGTAAGACTTAACTGGGATGCTGATTCTCTTACCTCTGCTTGAGTGGCAGCAGCCTGATTGTCAACTTTGGTTCTTGCATCTGGAATGTGCTTTCATGGAATGTTTTGAACTGAAAAGAAACCCTTTCATCATCTCTTACAATCTTGTCATTTCAAAGATGAGAAAACTGAGTCCCACAGAGTTCAAATTACTTAACCGAAGAGCACACAGTTAATATCAATGCCTCAATTTGATCATCATTTTCTTTTTTTCTTTTTTTTTAATCCTCATTTTCTTGGTTCAGGGCTCCTTCAACTGTATCACACTGCTTAAAAATTATTACTACTATTTAATTTTTTCATGGTAAAAGATGCAAAACATAGGGGCGCCTGGGTGGCTCAGTCGTTAAGCGTCTGCCTTCGGCTCAGGTCATGATCTCAGGGTCCTGGGATCGAGCCCCACATCGGGCTCCCTGCTCGGTGGGAAGCCTGCTTCTCCCTCTCCCACTCCCCCTGCTTGTGTTCCCTCTTTCACTGTGTCTCTGTCTGTCAAATAAATAAATAAAATCTTTAAAAAAAAAAAAAAAGATGCAAAACATAAAATTTACCATTTTAACCATTTTTAAGTGTATAATTCAATGGCATTAAGTATCTTCAGATTGTGCTATCACCCCTGTTCATCTCCATAAATTTTATATTCTGTACCCATTAAAACAATAACTTCCCATTACTCCTTACTTTGAGCTCTTGGTAACTCCTGTTCTACTTTGTATGGATTTGACTATTCTGGGTACCTCATGTAAGTTAAATCATTCAATATTTGTCCTTTTGTGTCTGGCTTATTTCATTCACTTAGCATAAAGTTTTCAAGATTCATCCATGCTGTAGCATATGTGAGAATTTTTTCTTCCCTCCCTCACTTACTCTTTCCTTCCCTCCCTCCCTCTCTTCCTTTCTTTCCTTCCTAATTCATTCCATTTTAAGATTGAAAAATTCCATTGTATGTATATGCTTTGTTTATTCGTTCAACCATCAGTGGACATTTGGGTTGTTTCCACCTTTTAGCAATTGAAAATGGTGCTTTGAACATGGGTGTACAAATATTTGAGTACCTGTTTTCAGTTCTTTTGGGTATATACCTAGAGACGGAATTGCTGGGTCATATGATAATTCTGTGTTTAATTTTATGAGAAACTGCCACTATGTTTTCCACAGTGGCTATACCATTTTACATTCTCACTAACAATGCACAAGGGTTCCAATTCCTCTATATCTTTACCAACACTTGTTATTTTAGGTTTTTTGATAATAGCCATCCTAAAGAATATGAAATGGTATTTCATGGTAGTTTTGATTTGTATTTCTCTAACAGTTAGTGATGTTAAGCATCTTTTCAATTGCTTATTGATCATTTGTATATCTTATTTGGGGGGAATATATATTCAAGTTCTTTTCTCATATTTAAATCGGATTATTTTTGTTGTTGAGTTGTATGTGTTCCTTATAAATTCTGCATACTAAATTTTTATTGTATATGTGATTTGCAAATTTTTCTCCAACTCTATGGGAAAACGTTTTTTAATGTTAAGATTCTGTCTTAATATAACTCCCAAGCCAGAAGCTTAGTTTACGTCTTTTATTAAATCTTTTGCTTTTTGTTTTAAAAAGTTACTATTTACATTTGACACTGTTTTTCTTAAAAATTGGTATAACTTGAGCTTGTAAAAAGTGATCAATTGCGTCTTTGGGATAGCTGTACTTTGGGGAAGAGGAGAAAGATAAATTAGACTTCTTGGGGTTGTTTGCAAGTTTATCTTCACAGTAGATTTTGCTCTTAACATTTACAGGGATAGCTAACTTAGATTGTTTTTCTGCAGAAAGATTTTATAACTTTCTACAGTAAAGGGAGATCTTTTCTTGATTGTCTTCTCTTAAAAAAACATGTTTTAAAGATAGTTAACAGTTAATTTCTTAAAAAGTTACAGTGCTTGACAGTCTATACGTTATAGACAAGTTTAATAATACTGAATAGAATGAAAATCAAAGTAAATGAAGATTAAAGATTAAAGCAAATGGGTTTTCATCTGGTTATTCAGGATAGACTTTAGGAGGACTGGGTTTCAGAACCAGTAGGAAGATTGGGATCTTCGTCCCTATTTTAAAATGAAATCGGAGGGAGAGATGAACCATGAGAGACTATGGACTCTGATAAATAATTTGAGGGTTTTAGAGGGGAGGAAGGTGGAGGGATGGGTTAGCCCGGTGATGGGTATTAAGGAGGGCACGTACTGCATGGAGCACTGGGTGTTATACGAAAACAATGAATCGTGGATCACTACATCAAAAACTAATGATGTATTGTATGGTGACTAACATAACATAATAAAATAAATAAATAAAAATAAATATAAGAAAAAATAAAATGAATTTGTAAACATCTCATGATTCCCATACGTCTGGGCTGACATATATGTGTATATGTGTGTATATATATGTTGTATGTGTGTGTATATATATGTACATAACGTTTGTCATGTTTTAAAATTCATATGCATACTGGCTTTATCACCTTTTTATTAGCAGCAGTGCTTGTTAATTATTGGAAAATAGTTTTTTTTTTTTTTTAAGAGGTAATATTAAGGGAATCCAAAATTTTTGTGAGCATTATTCATTAAAAAGATACTATCACAGGCCTCGTGCTCACTGTTATTCTGTTTGAAATCTAAGCGAATACTGAAATATAGCTCTTTGAGGTATTACTAAGTGGTAAATTAATTCAGCCAAAGCACTTAATGTTCTGCTTATGAGATTATTTCTCTAATGATAGATGTTAACATTAATTTTAACAATCTGGTAAAAGAGAATGTATTTTAACAAATCCAAGCAGATAAAACACTGTTCTGTGTATGGTCACGTAGTTAGACATTTCAGGGTAGACTGAGATTTATATAAATCCAGCATTGTTTGCTTTTTAGCTCTGTCAGATCCTCTTGAAATTCGGGACATACATTGCTGGCGCAGGTTTCTGCTTTAAATGCAGATGAATCAGGGTTTGATTCATCATCGAAGTAAGATTCAAACTCATCAAAATATGTGAATGACTTCTGAAATCGTGTTTCTACACAATGGCTCTGTAGTTCTTAAGAACATATAGATGTTTTAAAGAAGCTTAGGGCAGTTGAGAATGAGAAATACAGCAATCTTCATTTGTCTTTGGCTCAATTCTTGTATCCATTTCACATCCAAACTTGAATTTCTGCACATTTAGAAATGGATAAGCATGATCACAATGAAAATATACTATCCTGATAAATTTCTCCATTAATATCATATGGTAAATTTGATTTGGGAAGTATATAGTACAAACTGTTCTCATACCAGCTTTCTCTTTTGATTTGGATAGCTTGTTGAAATAGCCCCCCTCCCCTTCTGTATTACATTAACTCCCTTTGTAGCAAATTAGCTCAGTTTCCATCAAACTTCTGAAAGCAAGTGACTAGGTCTTACTAGTTCTATCTACTGAGGTGTAATAGTTTTATTTGAGCTGTAATCTCAGGTCAGGCATACAACAATGTGGACCACATGCCCGATGGCTCTGTGCATGATACAACTTGGTCTTCTATCTTATGGGATTTTGTGTTGTATGACTTGGGGTACGCTTGCATGGTCTTGTTAACCTAACCGTCTTTCCATTATTAATTAAGCATTTCCTTGCATATTTCTTAGAATTTTCTTTGTTTTGCTCATGCGTTCTGTTTTTGTCCTCTACTAACTTTTTCATGATTAATGCTTCTTTTGTATCCTTATCTGGATGATTAAAACAGGGAAGGATGACCATAACAGACAGGGTACATATTTTCTTCAATTTTGTGAACAGTGTTCCCCAGTCAGTTTCAGTTTTTTGTTTTTTAAACTCTAGTGAGTTTTTCCACTGTTTGTCTGCCTTTTTGCACACTTGATACTGTTCTTTGTTCATTCATTCCAGTCTGTTTCACAGATAATGTGATGAATGCCCACTATGTGCCAGATACTCTTCATGGCCCTGGCTAGATTAGAAAAAAATTGGCAAGATACCTGCCCTTATGGGGTCAGTTAAAGGAATTTTAAAATGGGAAAAATTGGTTTAAGAGGCAGTGTAGATTGTCTTTTACAATCTAATTATATAAAATTGTCCTTTTTGCTGTCTTCAGCCTTGGAAGGAGATTTTTACATAGTTTTTTGTTTGTTTGTTTTTGATCTTAATTCCAGTGTAGTTAACATACAGTGTTATATTAGTTTCAGGTATATACATAGCTTTTGATTGCATAATATTTTTGAACTAGTCTATGCTTTTCTATTTAATCTTGTTAGTGATTCCTATTTGAACTGAAAACCATTTAGTGGTGGAGCAACCAGTAATAGGAGGTAAAATACAAGTTCCTACAGATAAATGAAAATTCATTGACTATGTCAGTTAAATATATCATTGTTTGTTTTCTAGCTTTTTGCAAACATTCTGCAGTTATTTAATGGTTTTGTAGAGTGTACTTGGTAATTCTGGATTTTAGCTTTTCCAAAAATTTGATTTTTTTTTTCAGTTGTTATCTTCACATATATTACAATCTCCAATATTTATAGATGTCAACATATATTAGAGCCTTTGAAATCTATTTGTAAATACACATATTTTAAGTTTGTATCCTTGCATTATACTCTTAATATCCCTTTTATACATTATAATGTATAGTGTGAGTAAAACTCAGAAATATGTAAACTCTTTGTAATTAAAAGTTTTTTTATTGTAAAGTTTTTAATATGTATAGTCATGAAAAGATAGGTTCTCTTTGATTATAAATTACTGAGATTAATTTTGGGGGGCAGCACTCAAAATGTATCATTACTTTGTAATCAAATCTCCTGATAATTACTTTTTATATTCATTGAGAAATAGTTATATCTAATTTGCATATAGTTTATTAAAAACTCATGAGCAGAATTATTTTTCAACCTATGTAAGCAAGTAGTATGTGAGAAATTGATGGGGAAGTTTTAATACCAAATTAATATTAATAATAATAGCATATATGTGCCAGGAATAGTGCTAAGAGTCTTATATGCAGTATCTCATTTAATCTTCATAACAATATGAGATACTATTTTATTCATTCTATACATCTCTTTGTCTTATTAATGCTTATGCATACAGTAAATAGTGAAGTTGGAATTCACTTTTAGATCTGAGTCAAGACCCAAAATTAGTAGTCCCTTCTACCATTGATGAAGGAGTATATGGCAAATTGGCATTAAGTTTGCATCCTAAAGCATCTTTCCATACGAATAGCTTTGCTAACTTGTATTTTTTTTAATAAACAGCTTAATTGAGATGTACTTTATATAGCATAAAATTCACCCATTTCAGGTATGTAATTCAGTGATTTCTAGCACATTAACTGAGTTATGCAACTTTTACCATAAATTCAGTTTTAGAACATTTTTACCCTCCCAGTAAGATCCCTCATGCCCATTTATGGTTAATCCCCATCTCTGGCCCCAGGTAACCACTTTCTTCATAAATTATCTTTTATGGCATATGAATGGAATCATGCAATATGTGGTATCCTGTGTCTGGCTTCTTTCACTTAGATAAAGTTTTTGAGGTTCATCTTTGACATAGCATGTATCAGTCGCTAACTTGTTTTTTATTCTACATCTGTATGTGGCTTTCCTTAACTGAGTGAAATATATTCAGGCTTGCAAATAACTATCCATACTCTCAGAGATGTTTAAATTCCAGAGTTGATTAAGGGGTTTTCAAACCATGTTATAGTTGCTGCAGTAACTGTGACTTGGGATGTTCTGAGAATGTCCTTTTGTGTCACTAGCCCCTTCTTCAAACCGGTTTTTTTTTTTTTTTTTTTTAAGATTTTATTTATTTCTTTGAGAGAGAGAGGTGTGGGAACATGAGCAGGGGGAGGGGCAGGTGGAGAGGGGGAAGCAGGCTTCCCGCTGAGCAGGGAGCCCGACCTGGGGCTCGATCCCAAGGCTCTGGGATCATGACCTGAGCTGAAGGCAGATGCTTAATCCACTGAGCTACTGAGGTGCCCCTAGATATTAGTTGTTTAGTCTCATCATGTTCTTTTTTGGGGAGGAATAATATTTGAAGGTGAATACTTAACTTTTCATACTTACTTCTCAAAATAGTCTTATTTTTATAGAATCCCTGTGAGTAAAGAAAAAAATTGGAAAGCTATTTAGAGGTTTGGCTACACCTGAAAATACTATATAATTATAGCAAGCTTTCATAGTACTTTAGAGTTGTGTAGAATGTGGTTTATAAAGTTCTCTATAATGGATTATTATATGAATTATACCCCTGTTTTCATTAACTTAGTTCTCATTTTAAAAAGAGTATAATTTAAATATAACAAAGTTCAACAATTTTATGTGTACAGATATATACAGTCAGGTAGCCACCAAATTTCTTTCTTGTCTATTTGCGGTTAGCTCCTTTCTCTCTCCCTACATTGGGTCAAATTTTTGGGGAGGGCAGTCGGCTCGTGAAAAGGGGTAATGCCTATCTTGATTCAGGGAATGACGGATTAGCTTGTTAGCTGGCAAACCCACTGTTCCTTGCTTTGTTGTTCCATTCTTCACCCAAACCCATCAGACAACTGATTCTTTCACTAGGGCTTCTGGTATTTCTCTAGCACACTGCTGCCAGAGACTGAGGCTCATAGCATTTTCAGTTGCATAATAAAAGATTTTGTACATAGATTTCATACATTCATAAATGAAAGCATTTGTAATTAATAAAGTCTAGATTCATTTCTATTCTCTATTTCTCAACTCCCCAAAAGAGCCATAAATATAATATATATGGATTTATACAATGAAACTACTCTTTCTGATATAAACAAATTGGTAGTTCAGACTTATTAAATAGTAAGTTTTTACATGTACATACACATTCACATATTTTCATTTCATTGAGTGTCTTTTGTTTAGGTAGATTTTTTAAAAGCATAGTTTAAAGAGAATAATAAAAATGAAAAAGAGAGGGGTGCCTGGGTGGCTCAGTCAGTTAAGTATCTGCCTTTAGCTCAGGTCATGGTCCCAGAGTCCTGGGATCAAGCCCCAGTGTGGGGCTTCCTGCTCAGCAGGGCGTCTGCTTCTCCCTCTGCCCTTTTCCCTGCCCCTCCTCCTGCTCATGCTCTCTCTTTCAAATAAATAAAATCTTTAAAAAAAAATAGAAAAAGAGATGTAATTTTAACATGTGAGATATCATAGGACTCTATTTTAAGTGACAACAAGCATAATAGTCTAACTCTTTAACAAGATTAAAACTTTTTAAAAACTTATTTTACTATTGTCTGTGTATTTTAATTTGATTAATTTACGGCCTTGTATTTGTATCAAGGTGAAAATTTGACCTAAATTGCATTTGCAGTCTGAACTACCAGTTTGTTCATATCAGAAAGAGTAGTTTCACTGTATAAATCCATATATATTTATGGCTCTTTTGGGAGTTGAAAAATAGCGAATAGAGGTGAATCTAGATTTTATTAATTATGAATGTTTTCCCCCAGATATGTCATTGATTTTTCTGTAAATTTGTCTTGATTGAATGATTTTTAATAACACATTTTAAAATAAAAAAATACCTCTTAAGTAATCTTTATATGAAGAATAGTCCAGAATCTTAAATTTAATAAAATAACGTGATTGGTTCTGAGCATGTTTTCATCAGATGTTCTATTTGTCTCTTTCTTAGCACTAACTTCTAAGTCTCTGCTTGTGCTGTTTTGGGATTTAGTTTGGTTAATTTCAACACTTGGCAATATTTTAGCTACAGTTTTCAATTATGAAATTATAAATCCTGTCATTGTATTACTAATGATTTTATATTTTGCTAATAAACTACATTTACTTATTTAGAATATTAATGCATTATTGTTTTAAATATTCCCTTGAAAGAACAATTTTTATGTTAACTCCTCTCAATTTTTATATTTTGTCATGTTGTGGTTCTGATTTTATATAATGTGTTTAAGTAAATGACCAGTTGAAAAATACCTTATTTTATAGTTCTTGAGTATGTGTGTGCGTGGGGGGGAGGATTAAAAAGACATGAAAAACACTACTGTAGGTAAATAACATCTGTCTTTATATCAGAGTTTTCTCTTTGATTTTTCTAAGTAAGCGCATGAAGAGCATGCAACACATGTTAACAACCAGAGAGTGTTGGTCCAATGAGAACAGAAGGTTTTCTTTGATTTTCCTGTTGGAAAACTTGATATTTTCCACATGCAATTTTATGATCAGTTGGGTGTGAAGTTGTATAGGCAAATGTGATTCGTCTCTTGTTAAAAGTTTTAAACTTAGTAAAATAGTTTGTTTAGTGGTACCCAAATGAACATTTATAATTCATTCTTAGATTATTGACTTTAAATTTGATTTTTTGGATATTGGAAAATATTATTAGAAGACTTACATCTTTTTCTATGAGAAGAATTATGCTAGCTGTTCCCCCGTATTTGGTTTTGTCTATGTACAACAGCAGGAGAATATTATCTTGTGACAACATTTTATTCTAGTGACAGTATCTTTGAAATACGTCTGTGTTTCATTATTTTTGGGAACTGAAACTTAAGAGTATATTCAAAAGAATTCTAAGTTATTAGTATATTAAAAGGGAAATGTTTTGGTTAGAAATCACTCAATTTAGCTTAAGGTTTTTTATCATTGCCTCTAAATTTCTTAACTGTGTTTGATTTAATCTCTTTTTATATATTAATTTGAAATTTAGGAACAAATAATCATTGGAGGTCCTCATATGCAAAAGATCGTATAGTGCATACTTAATGGCAGAAGATAATCTCTAAGAACAGCATCATAATGCTCTTGTATAGCATTTGTACTTCACTAATTCCACTATATACAGGGATTTATTTGAACCTCACAATAAACAAGTCATCTGTTTTTTATTTTATGGACGTGGAAATGAAGGATTAGGGAAGGTGATATGGTGGATCTAGAGAGATAAGTCCCTGGTTCTAGACATCTTTTAGTTAGTCAGTGATGCAGCCACCGATAGCATGTTGGTAACTATTAGCAAGTTCTCAAATTAACTTTGTATTCTTTATTATGATTTATAACTTTAAAAAAATATTGCCAGTTTCCTAGATAAATCTGTTAATACTTAGCTTTTTTCAAGTTTCATCTGATTAATGACTCATTTATTTGTTTTAAAAATAATATTTTGGCACCTATCATGTGAAAACTTGTGTTGTAGACCCTGGAGTCCCATTATGAATAAGATGCAGTCTTCGCTTTTTCTTTCTTGATTATCTAAGTATTTAGAGAGGTTTTTTTTCTTAAGGTTTCAAGTTTTTAAAAAAATTCTAGTTAATATATAGGATAATATTGGTTTCAGGAGTAGAATTTAGTGATTCATCACTTACGTATAACACCCAGTGCTCATCACAGGCACCCTCCTTATCACCCATCCCCCACTTAGCCCATTCCCCTAACCACTTCCCCTCCAGCATCCGTCAGTTCTCTATGGTTGAGTCTCTTTTATGGTTTGCCTCCCTCTCTCTTATTTTTTTCTTTCCCCTATGTTCATCTGTTTTGTTTCTTAAATTCCACATATGAGTGAAATCATATGGTATTTGTCTTTATCTGACTGACTTATTTCACTTAGCATAATATTCTCTAGCTACATCTACTTCGTTGCAAATGCAAGATTTCATTCTTGTTGATGGCTGAGTAATATTCCACTGTGTATATGTATCACATCTTCTTTATCCATTCATCAGTTGATGGACATTTGGGCTCTTTCCATACTTTGGCTATTGTTGATAGTGCTGCTATAAACACCGGGGTGCATGTGCCCCTTTGAATCAGTATTTTTGTATCCTTTGGGTAAATACCTAGTAGTGCAATTGCTAGGTTGTAGGTTTTAACTTTTTGAGGAGCTTTCATACTGTTTTCCAGAGTGCCTGCACCAGTTTGTATTCCCAACAACAGTGTAAGAGGGCTCCCCTATCTCCACATCTTTGTCAACATTTGTTGTTTCCTGTGTTGTTAACTTTACCCATTCTGACAGGTGTGAGGTGATATCTCATTGTAGTTTTGATTTGTATTTCCCTGATGATGAGTGATGTTGAGCATCTTTTCATGGGTCTTAATCACCAGCTAACTCTTACACATCTGTAGCCAGGTTTGTTTGATTGACTTGTTTTTGGAAGATAATTGTAATTACTTCCTTCTCCAGCCTAAAATACTTTGCTTCTCATAGCTTTTACAGTAAAGATTAAAATCTTTGAAACATTCTGCAATGTCCTCCGTGATCTAGCCCATTCTTGGCTATCTGTGTTCATCTGAATATCTTCCTCCTTAGCCCCTTCCACGTTTTGCCTTTTTCAGTTTCTTTTTTCAGCCAGTTTTTTCACCATATTGTTTCACTAGTCAATAGCCTAAACAGCTTTTACTTACCCCAAAGGTATTGGAAATTGACACTTTCCTCTGATGAGGTTACATCCCCCTAATATATTCCTTCATGGGATATTGTTTCTGTTTTTCACTGCACTTTTCATAGAAGTGATTTTTATACTGGTTTTGATTATTTAACAGCTTTCCTTTCTTTTTACTTAAACTCCATAAGGACCATCTTTTTCTATAGAGGACATTTATCTTTAAAACCTTGAATCTATTGTAGATAGAAAATAAATACTTACTGACATGCAGCTGGTAATTTCTTCAGTGATTTCATTGTTTTTTTTGGTTGTCTGATTGATGAGGTTTTAGATTGTAAGTGTTTTTGACAACCAAGTCTGTCTCCTGTTTACTTACATAATATGTGTAAAATGTGCTCTTGGCCAAAGGAAAAAAACAGTGACTTTAATTACTGAACTTGAACTAAAATTTGAGTGATTTTTCTAATCAGAATTCTCAAGGTTGTGTTTGAATGTTATTACAAACATAAAATATATTCTATAAACACACTTCCCTTCTCTTTTTTCCTGAGTAGGCATTTGACTTAAGTAGGTGAATTGTTCATATTGAATAACTTGTCTAGGAGATGAGGAGAAAATGAAGGGACATTTTGCTCCTTTTGTATCTTGTTTGCTACCATCCATAGTTCATTGTACAATATTGGACATTGTATATTATAATAATCAGAAATTGATTATATTTTTATCTTAGTGATAAGTTTTACTTTTTCTTTTATTTATTATTTAAATTGAAGTAATAGTTTAGAAATTTGAAAAATGGTGAACTTTTTGTATCTAAATATAATAAGATATAATTTGCATTTTATAGTTATTTGCAAATGCTACAGTCATTGTGATTAAAAATTATAATACTGGTGAGGATGTTGTGAAAGGGGTATTCTGATACATTGCTGATGAATGTGAAACTGGATTCGAACTATTACGAAGCGTGAATTAAAAAGATCACTGTAGAAGTGTGTGTACTAATGTAGAAAGAGCTTATCTCTGAGAATGTCGTTTAGTCATAAAAAGCAGACTATAGACAGACCCGTACACACAACACACAAACACACATCCCTTAAATTTTAAGTGTTTATGAATGCATAAAATCAAAAGAGGTCTGTAGTTGTGTATGCTAGACTTAAAGCAAGTAGTTATGTATTGGGGGTGAAGTGGAATCAGAAGAAGGAAAGAGGAGCTTTAACCTTTCATTTTACCTACTGTTTAATTTAAAACAAATTTTTTTTCTTTTCATCGAGTATTGATGTATTGTAAATACAGGTAAATAGTCATTGAATACAGAAGTAAATACAAATTTCTGAGCTTTTTAAACTGCTTTATTTCTAAGTTGAGTTAGTGAAATTTTGTACTCATTTTGTTTTGGAAAAAGTGATCTAATCTTATTTTACTGTACAGGATATGAGTAATAACAAAAATACATTTTTGGAACCAATTTGTAGGTTCAAACTTTGCATTTGGGGACTCTATATAAATCTTTAGATCCAGCTGTTGCTGAGGATATTCTTTCAGTTGCTATGAGGTGTGTTGATTTTAAGAGGATGGCTGTTCCTCAAGTGTACGTATGGCAAGAATTTTACCTATGAACATGAATGGATTGTTTAAGTTAATTCCTTTACATCGAATAGTAAAATCTATTTCCACGTTCTTTATTTAATTTTGAAGGTAGAATTTTCTTTAAAGAAATGTCAGATTGGTCCAGAAATTTCATCAGCTCTGTATTATAATTTGTCAGCAGATGGTATAAGCAGAATCTTTTAAAGTATTCATTAATTAGGGCATATTCATTTTCAATCTTTGCTACTACACAATCAAGACCTACTTGTTTCTATTTCCCTAAATTTATCCTGGAGTTTGTCCAAGTTGAGTTTTAATGAGTTGTTTATTCCACTAGTTACATTAGGATTTATTTTTCCCTAGAGAGTAATGTTTGAATTGATAGTTTTTAAACCTATTCTGTAAAGTGAACATATGTTCAGACTAGGACTTCTCTGATATGTGAAATAAGCATTTGTTAAATAATTTTATTTTCACCAATTTAAGTGTTAAAAAGTTGGTTTAGTGATTTTTTTTAAGTAATTCCAGAATTTGTTAGATATTTTTCATATGAACTTGATTGAACTTTTTTTTTAAAGAAATTAAATAAATCTATAGTGGCATAAACCACAAGGAAAATTTTATTGTGCATATTGACTGCATTTTAATGAGCCTCCCAAATAGCATAAATAAAGTTGTAAAAGCTATTGATCTGTTAAGAAATTTCTGAAGCAAATGTGGTATGATGTTATGGTTAGACAAATTGGGTCTGATGATATGGATATATGGGTATTTATTATTTTTTTATATTTGCTAACCTACTAGAAATATTTCAGAGTTGACCAAAACAAAAGGGAATGAAACCTCTCTTCATTGATACTATTACACTAACAGATACATTGTATAACGTACCATCTTTTGCCAAATTATTTTTAAATAGTTCATTTTAGTTCAAATGCTATTGGAGTACTTAGCAGAAGCATAATAAAATGTACTTTTATTTGTGGTCGGCTACAGCTGGAAAATAAAACCACAAAAACATGTCCTTCGTGTATGATATAATTTATTTGTTTATTATTGAATTCTGGGTTTTGTACAAAGTGAATTATTTCCTTTGATGTTAAATTGAATCTGAAGGAGAGAATTGCCCGCTACCCTTGGGTATTATTAAATGTAGAATAAATTAATCTTCTGGAATTTGCATAAGTTTAAGTTTTTATTCAAGTCTATGTTACCCGTTTGGGAACCATTTTATGTAACATATGATGGCTTGAAAGTTAGAATACCATATACGGTAGCTTAATTTGTTATGAAATAATAAAGCTCACTTGTAAAAAGAATCCCAACTTCAATTTTGCCTTATAAATGATTATTGCTATAGTTATAAGAACATGGCTCTTGCTACACCATACGACTTTCTATAATGTTTCTAACTGAAGATAGAGTAGCTAATTTAATTGTACATTTTTATATTGTAGGTGTTCCAATTTTTTTTTTTCTTTACTGACTATCATTTGTACATTTTTTTTGGTCAGGAATTTTGAGAACATAATATAGAGAGAAATACCTCTCTACTTTTAAATGCTTATTAAAATAAAAATGATTTACAAAATGGTTGCAATGTTAAAACAAAAGGAACAATATGACATTATAAATTTGTAAATTGGGTCCTTTTTGTTTTTCCTTTTATTTCTTTTGATGTCTGCTCTTTTACCTGTTTGGTTTATAGAATCTCTTATTCAGTGCATATTTGTTTCTTGGTCTATTCATTTCAGTCCTTTGGCTTTGTGGCAGAGCGTGATCAGGATTGTGGATTGAAGGGTAAATCTAGGTAGAGCCACATATTGCTATTACATATTTGAAAATTGTATGGAGAAGGTGATATGTGTCTTATTAATGTGCGACTGTATATTTAAATTGCCTGACATGCTAATTGAGAGAGCTGGGTGATTTTCTTTTTGTTGTTTTGATATTTTTGAGTGAGAGAAAGCAATATTTACTTAGATCACTGTTACTAGGAACAGAGTTCTGAGTACTTAAGGGAGATTTTTTTTGTTTTAATGAGATAAAATCCACATGATACAACATTCACCATTTTAATTATTTTAAATTGTACTATTCTTTGGTTTTTAGTATTTTTACACCATTTTGCTGTCATTATCTGATTCCAGAACATTTTCAGAACTCCAGAAAAGAAACTCTGTCTCCATGATTTTAGACATTTCATATGAACAGAATCATACAATATGTGGCATTTTCTGCCTGGCTTCTCTCATTTATCATGCTTTCAAGGTTTATCTGTGCTGTAGCAATTATTACTACTCCATTCCTTTTAATCACCAAATAATATTCTTTTGTATGGATATATACCACATTTTGTTAATCCATTTCTCAGTTGGATTGTTTGGTTGGGTTGTTCAAATTTGAGCTGTTGAGAATAATGCTGCTATGAACGTGCATTTATGAGTTTTTATATGAACATGATCTCAGTTCTCTTGGGTATATATGTAGCGATATTAATTGCTGGGTCATATAGTAACTCTATATTTACTTTTTTGATGAACTGCCAGATTGTTTTGCACAGTGGCTTTAGTGTTATACATTCCTTCCTCCATTGTACGATGGTTACAGTTCTTCTCCATCCTTGCCAACACTTGTTATTTTTCATTTTTTTTTTCCTTTTATATACCTATCCTAGTGGGTGTGAAGTGGCAGCTCAATATAGTTTTAATTTTCATTTCTGAAATGATGTTGAGTATTTTTTAATGTGTGTCTTGGCCGTTTGTGTATCTTCTTAAGAGAAATGTCTATTCATGTTCTAGTTCATTTGTTTTTTGTTTTTTAAGATTTTATTTGAGAGCGAGAAACAGCATGAAGGAGGGAGTGAGCATGAGCAGGGGCAAAGGGGAGAGGGAGAGGGAGAAGCAGGCTCCCCCTTGAGCAGGGAGCCTGCTGCGGGGCTCGATCCAAGGACCCTGAGATTATGACCTAAGCTGAAGGCAGACGCTTAACTGACTGAGCCACCCAGGCGCCCCTGTTCTAGTTCATTTTTAAATTGGCCTGTATATCTTTTTGTTGAGTTGTGGGAGTTTCTTTTTCTTTCTTTTTTTTTTTTTTTTGAGAATTTATTTATTTGAGTCAGAGAACATGAGTTGGCGGAGGGGCAGAAGGAGAGGAAGAGCAAGAAGCAGACTCCCTACTGATCAGGGAGTCTGATGCGGGGTTCTCTCCCAGGACCCTGGGATCATGACCTGAGCTGAAGGTGCTTAACCGACTGAGCCACCCAGGCGGCCCAGTTGGGAGTTCTTTACATATTCTGGACAGTAGACTCTTTTACATACATGATTTACAAATATTTTCTTCCATTTTATTATCTTTTCACTTTCTGGATAGTAGCCTTTGATACACAAAATTTTAAAATTTTGATGAGGTCCAATTTATCTTTGTCTTTTTATTGCTTTTTCTTTTGGTATGATATTTATGAAACTCTTCCTAATCTAAGATCATGAATATTTATAGCTATGTTTCTAAGAGTTTATAGTTTTATTGTTTTGATCAATTTTGACTTAATTTTCATATGTAGTGTAAGGTAGGGGTCCAACTTCATTCTTTTATATTTGGGTATCCATTTGTTCCTGGAGATTATTCATTCCCTAGTGACAGATGGTGATTACACTTACTGCAGTGAGTATTGAGTAATGTATAGAATTGCAAATCACGATGTTATACACCTGAAACTAATGTAATATTGTATGTTAACTATACATCAATTAAAAAAAGAGTATTTATTCCGCATTGATTGGTCTTGACACCCTTATCAGAAATCAGTTGGACATAGACATGGGGGTTTATTTCTAGACTGTCAGTTCTAGGTCACTGATTTATATGTCTATCCTTATGCCAGTATGACACTGTTTTATTTATTTTTGTACTAAGTTTTGAAATTGTGAAGTGTAAGTCTTTGAACTTTGTTCTTAAGATTGTTTTGACTATTCAGGGTTCTTTGCAAGTCCATATGAATTTTAGGATTAGTTTATTCATTTAAAATAGACACCTAGGATTTTGATAGGAATTGAATTGAATCTATAAATCAGTTTGGGAAGTACTGCCTTTTGAATAATCAATTTTTCAATCCATAAACATCTCTAACCATTTATTTAGATCCCTTCTTTAATTTCTTTCAACAATGCTTTGTTGATTTCAGTGCAACAGTTTTGTACTTCTTTGTTAAGTTATTCCTAAGTATTTTATTCTTTTTGTTGCTATTGTAAATGGAATTGTTTTCTTTATTTCCTTTTCAGGTTGTCATTGTAAGTGTAAATATATAACTAATTTTTGTGTAATTACCTTGTATCTTAGAACTTAGTTGAATTATTAGCTTTAACAGGGGTGTGTGTGTGTTCTTTAGGGTTTCCAATATATAAGATTATGTCATTTGTAAGTAGTGGTAGTTTTACTTCTTCCTTTACATTTTTTTTAAATTTATTTTTAATTAATTAATTTATTTTTAAAGATTTTATTTATTTGAGAGAGAGAGAGGGAATGAGAGAGAGAGCACATGAGAAGGAGGAGGGTCAGAGGGAGAAGCAGACTCCCTGCCTAGCAGGGAGCCTGATGCGGGACTCGATCCAGGGACTCCAGGATCATGACCTGAGCCGAGGGCAGTCGCTCAACCAAGTGAGCCACCCAGGCGCCCCTCCAGTTTTTTTTTTAGATTTTATGTCTTTATGTGAGTGAGAGTGAGTGCGCATGCGTGAGTGGGGAGAGGGGGAGAGGGAGAGGGAGAAGCAGACTCTCCACTGAGTAGGGAGCCCGTCGCAGGGCTCGATCCCAGGACCCTGCGATCATGACCTTAGCTGAAGGCAGATGCTTAACCAACTGAGTCACCCAGGCGCCACTCTTCCTTTACACTTTGAATGCCCTTTTACTTATTTTTCTTGCCTAATTTCTTGGCTAGAACCTATACTACAATGTTGAATAAAATGGCAAAAACAGAGATCCTTTCCTTTTCCCTGATCTTGGAGAGCAAGCCTTCAGTCTTTTATCACTAAGTATGATGTTAGTTGTGTGTTTTTCATAAATGTCCTATATCATATTGAGGAATTTGCCTTCATTCTTTGTTGAGTGTTTAAATCATGGAAGACTATTGGATATTTGTCAAATGCTTTTTCTGTGTCAGTTGAGATGTACATGATTTTTCCGCCTCTGTAAATATGGTATATTGCATTGATTGATTTTCTAATGTTGAAACGCTCTTTTATTTCTGGGAAAAATACTAGTTGTCACATTGTGTAATGTTTTAATTTCTTCTGATATGTTAGTATTTACTGAGGATTTTTGTTCACAAAGGATATTGGTGTGTTATTTTCTTGTCTTTGTCTAGCTTTGGTATTAAGGTAACACTGGCCTTACAGAAGGAATTAGGTTCCCTCCTCTGCTATTTTTTGCAGGAGTTTGAAAAGGACTGCTATTATTCTTTAAAAGTTTGGTAGAATTCATCAGTGAAGGCTTCTGGTCTTGGACATAACTTTCTTGAGACTTCTAGTTCATTTTTGAGGGATAGTTTTGCTGGAATTGTAATTGTTGATTGACAGTCTTTCTTTTTGCACTCTGAATATTTCATCCACTGCCACGTGGCTTCCATGGTTTCTGATTGGGAATGCCTTCAAAACTCAACCAGTCAGTTGACAATTCAGCCTTCTTTTCTTGTGCAGACTTTGAAAGTCAGTGGGGGGTGAGAGCTCAAGGCCTTTCTCTGGTCTTTGCTCTGCAAGTGCACAGCCCCTGAGCGTGTGTATGGCCTTCCATATTCCCAGGAAGACTTTGGAACTTTTTAACCTTTTCATTCTCTAAAGCAACACTTCCCAGACTTCCCTCCCGAGATACTGGTTAATCTGTTTTTTGCCCCTTCTCTTATCCCTTGTCCCAGGAAGTAAAGACTAATGCAATACATTTGCCTGTAAATGTTTTCTACAAATGCTCCTGGGTAGTGTTTTTTTTTTTTTTTTTTTTAGTGTTGGGAAAGTTCTGAATTAAAAGAGATAAAGTAAGCTCATTGAGTTGATCCTCCAGGTAGCTACCAGACAGGTCAAAGCAAAACCCACAATTCCTTGTGAATAAGGTCTGTTTTCTCTCTTAACCAGTACTTGGACTGGGAATGTGGACTATTAAATGCCACTGCTGGGCTGAAGGGTAGGGGATTCAACATGGGTAAGTAAAAACACCACAAAACTCACTGATTTGAGATTGAGATGCATTTTTTTTTAAGTGTTCCCTGTTTGTTGCCGGCTTTTGGTTAGTTTCCAGAGTTTTGAAAAAGTTAACTCCTGAGAGTTTTTGCCAGATTTTTGTGGCTTTTATGGAGAGATAGACTAGTGTACCTTACTCTGCCATTTTTGCTGATGCCATTCCTATTTAGGGAGGTTTTAAGTGAAGTTTATTTCAATGAGGAGGTAAGAAATTGATAATCCAGTGTTGGGTCAGGGAGTGGAGGTAGATTGATACATTTAATGCTGGTATCTTGGCTTTTTTTTTTTTTTTTTTTTGAGAGAGAGAGCCAACACACACACTTGTGCACATGCACACATGGTGGGGGAGAAGGGGCAGAGAGAGAGAGTGAATCTCAAGCATGCTCCATGCCCAGTGTAGAGCCCGTCATAGGGCTCCAACTCAAGACCCTGAGCCGAAATCAAGTCAGACGCTTAACTGACTGAGCCACCCAGACACCCCGATATCTTGGCATTTTGAAAATGTTTTATGAAATTAATTCATTTTGACATAGTTTAGGATTTCCTTAATTGATTCTGGAAATACTGTAATTTCTTAAAAAATTAAAAAAAATAGATTTCTCTAAATATAATACAGATTTCTCAAAGGACCAAGCCAAACAATATAGATATTTATATAGGGAAAGGAAAAGATAACATCATCTTCCACTCTCATCTTACAGAAATAACTATTAAAAATTCTAGACAGAACTTTTGGTTTTTTTTTTTTAAGATTTTATCTATTTGACAGAGAGAGACACAGCGAGAGAGAGAAGGCAAGCAGGGGGAGTGGGAGAGGGAGAAGCAGGCCTCCCGCTGAGCAGGGAGCCTGATGCAGGCTTGATCCCAGGACCCTGGGATCATGACCTGAGCCAAGGCAGGTGCTTAACGACTGAGCCACCCAGGCGCCCCTCTAGACAGAACTTTTAATGTCAACATATAGATACATGCAGACATACTTTTATGTGTGGGTGACCATATTGTAATGCAACTGTATATCTCTTTACTCACCCGTATTTCATGATAGCTTTTCAACAATGAGATTGTCTTATGCTTGGGCTATTTTAAATATTTTAGATATCATGGCAAATAGTGTTAAAAGTGAAAATTCCTTTCAGGTGGTCCTAGAAGATGAATTAGAGTCAGAGAGGTTTTGCTAATCTGACAGGTTAAAAGAGTTCAGCATTGTTTTAATTTGAATTTCCTCTTTTTGCTGGGGAGGCTTAGAATTTTTTCATGTTTATTGGTCATGCCTGTTTTCATATTCTGTAAGTTTCCTGTTAATGTTTTTGGACCATTTTTGAAGTAGGATAACTTTTTTTTTTCTTTAAATAAAAAAAATTTTTTTAATGAAATGATTCATGTTCTTCAGGATTCAGCTTAAATCAAATGCCTGCATTTTTCCTCCAGACTTCTCTTGGGTGTATCTCACAGGAATGTTTATATAACATTGTTTTAGCATTTATTATGTTAAATTATGATTACTGGTTTAATTGTCTTACAAGTGGACTCTGAATTCTTTGAATGTTAAGACAGTTCCTATCTCTTCAGATTTTAGCAAAGAGTCTTGTATCTATTAAATGTTACTGATTTTCACAGTTATCTGTGGTAGATTGAGCAGGGGTTATTATACTTGGTTTTTTTTTTTATATACTTGTTTTTTAAAGAGGAAAGTGAAGCTCAGTAAAGTTTATGTAATTCTTTTTCTAAAAGCATAAAAAAGTGATTTAGCCACAATCGGACCATAGATTTTTAAAATTTCATGTCCTGCATCTGGTACCTTATATGAAAAACTTTGAAAGTAGGGTGAAAAATTAGATATTTAAAAATACAAATAAATTCAGGAAATTGAACACTCTGGAGTCAGGCTTAGATGAAATCTCAAGGTCAATGGCTGTATAAAGCCTATTCAGGTATTTCTTATGGGTAGAACCCATAGAAAACCAATTGAATTAGTGAATTAGGTTATTGTCAAACTGCAACAGCCACATTGGCCTCCTTGCCATTGCCTGGATTTGCCAGCCCAGTTCCGCCTCAGGAACTTTTCATAGACTGTTTATTTGCTTGAAACACTTTCTAGAGATACTTACCTGTCTCTTAACCTCCTTCAAGTCGGCTTGAGTTTTGCTTGGAATTAGATCTTTTTTTTTTAATAAAATCTACACACTTTTATGAAATTGCTTCCTCTTTAGTTCCTATTTCGTGTTCTACTTTTTATATTTCCAGTAGCATTTGTATTCTAACTTGCTCATATTATTTATGATTATATGTATTGATTTCTTTTTATCTGCCTTCCCACTAGACTGTAAGCTCTGTGAGGACACTAGGATTTTAATTTTTCGTTTTGTTCATGATATCTTAAAATGGCTAAGATACTTCCTAAGTAGCTAGTACATGACTGCAGCAGAGTAGGCAATTAGTAGATATTTGCTGATTTTATAGATTTCTGGAGAATTAGCTTTAACATGAAGCTTGAAGACAGACCTGATCTCGGGCCAAAACAGTTGAAATCCCAGCATCAACATTTTGGCTCTTTTTTTTTTTTTTTTTTTAAATAGACATAGGAACTACAAAGTAATACCCCAGTCTTGACTATGAAGGGTATTAGGTTTATTAGTGTGGAAGTTGTTGGCTGCAATAGCAGTGGTTACAAAAGGAGCCCATTGACTTGAAAGATGACTGAAATTAAAGCATACCTGGAAATAAAAAGGTAATCATGGACATGAGATTCGATCTGTATCCCAAGCATATAGGGCTATTGCTTGAAATCTTCTATTCCTCTAGTGGTGAGTTACACACACACATTGCTTTTCCTAGACAGCAGTGGGCAGATTAGGGAGGATAATAGAAAGTAGGAGAAATTCTGGAGAAGTCCTGGTACCTCTGCATTACCCATAGTATTTTTTATCTTTTTGGTATAACTTTACTAGTATAATGAACATTCTTTTTTTTTTTTTAGAGATTTTTATTTATTTATTTAACAGAGATAGAGAGCACAAGTAGGCAGAGCGGCAGACAGAGGGAGAGGGAGAAGCAGGCTCTCCGCAGAGCAGGGAGCCCGATGCGGGGCTCGATCCCAGGACCCTGGGATCATGACCAGAGCCGAAGGCAGCCACTTAACTGACTGAGCCACCCAGGCGCCCCGATAATGAACATTCTTAATCAGTATTTTCTGTGATTCATTGTACGCTTAGTATGTAGATTTAAGTCTTTATTTTAGGCAAGATTTTTTTGTTAGATATTTCTGTGTACTATTTGTTTTGCTCTTTTCTCCAGGAACACTTGATTAGGTATATAAATTGTAGACTGACCTTTTCTGTAATCTAGCTCAGTGTCCTTTTCTAAAATCACTTGATAACTTTTCAAAAAATACATTTTGTTTGACTTTGTGAATTTTTTGTCCTGTTTCTGTTTTATGTTTTCTTTAATTTCCAAGTATTTGAGCATTTTACAGATACCTTTTATTCATTTGTAGTTAAATTACATAGTGATCAAGCATATACACTTTGTATGATATCATTTCTTTTAATTTTACTGATGCTTGTTTTTGTGGACTAAATGTAGCCTGCCTTGATGAATGCATATTTTGCTGTTGTTGGGATGGGTGTGTCATGTAAAGTATCAGGCCAAGTTAATTGATTGTATTGTTTGTCTTTTTTTTATCTTTATGACTTTTTCTTTCTACTTGTTTTAGCACTTACTGAGTGTTGAATCTCCAGTTTTTGGATTTGTGGATTTCTAATTTATCTTTTTAAAAATTTAAGTATAGTTAACATACAATATTATATTTGTTTCAGGTGTACAACATAGTGATTTGACATTTATATGTAGAATGATGCTTGAACATGACTGGTTCAGACTGCTCAGGTCCACTAATACATGGATTGTTTTTGATAAATACAGTGTAGTCCTGTAAATGTATTTTCTTATGATTTTTTAATACTTTCTTTAGCTTACTTTATTGTAAGAGTACAATATATATATAATACATGCGCAAAATATGTGTTAATCAGCTGTTCATGTTATTGGTAAGGTTTACAGTCAGTAATAGGCTATTAGTACTTAAGTTTTTGTGGAGTCAAAAGTTATATGTGAATTTTTGACTGCATAGGGGTCAGTGGCCCAATCCCTCTATTGTTGAAGCATCAACTGTACATTATGAAATGATCAACATGATAAGGCTAGCTAATATCTGTCATCATACAAAGCTTGTATAATCTTATTGATTATATGCCCTGTGCTGTACTTTACATCACTGTGACTTTTTTGTAAATGGAAGTTTGTACCTTTTAATCCCCTTCACCTATTTTGCCCTTCTTTCCCCGCTCCCTGCCCCAGGAACCAACAGTTTGTTCTCTGTATTGACGAGTCTCCTTCTGTTTTGTTTGTTCATTTTTTTTTGTTTTGTTTTTACATTCCACTTTTTTTGTGAAATCACACGGTATTTATCTATCTCTATCTGACTTACTTCACTTGGCATAACACCCATTCATGTTGTCACAAATGGCAAGATTACTTTTTTTCTTTTTAATGGAAATGGAATTGCTGGATCTTATTGTAGTTCTGTTTTTAATTTTTTGAAGAACCTCTATACTATTTTCCATAATAGCTGTACCATTTTACTTTCCCATAAATAGTGCAGGAGAGTTCTTTTTCCCGCCACATTCTTGCTAACGCTTGTTCGCTTCTTACTTATTTTTAATAATAGTCATTCTGACAGGTATAAGGTGGTATCTCATTTTGGTTTTGATTTGCATTTCCCTAATGATTAGGGATGACTGTCTTTTTAAAAAATTTTTATTTATTTATTCTTTTTTTTATTATGTTAATCACCATACATTACATCATTAGTTTTTGATGTAGTGTTCCATGATTCATTGTTTGCGTATAACACCGAGTGCTCCATTCGGAACGTGCCCTCTTTAATAACCATCACCAGGCTAACCCATCCCCCCCACCCCCTTCCCCTCTAGAACCATCAGTTTTGTTTCTCAGGGTCCATAGTCTCTCATGGTTCATCTCCCCCTCCAATTTCCCCCCCACGGTCTTTTTTTTTTTTTTTAAAGATTTTATTTATTCATTTGAGACAGAGCACAAGCAGGGGGAGGGGCAGAGGGAGAGGGAGAAGCAGACTCCCCGCTGAGCAGGGAACCCAATGCGGGGTTTTTTCCCAGGACCCTGGGATCATGACCTGAGCTGAAGGCAGATGCTTAACCATCTGAGCCACCCAGGCACCCATGATGACTGTCTTTTTATGTGTCTGTTGGCCATCTGTATGTCCCTTTGGAAAAATGTTTATTTATGGCCTCTGCCCATTTTTTAATTGCATTTGGTTTTTTGTTTTGTTTTTTTTTTTGGTGTTGAGTTGTAGGAGTTCTTTATATATTTTGGATTCTAACCTTTTATTGGATCTCTCATTTGCAAATATTTTCTTCCATTCAGTAGGTTGCCTTTTTGTTTTGTTGATGGTTTCCTTTGCTGTGTGAAAGCTTTTTATGTTAATGCAGTCCCAATAGTTTATTTTTGCTTTTGTTTTCCTTGCCAGAGGAGACGTATCTAGAAAAATGTTTCTATGGCCAGTGTCAAAGAAATTATGTTCTGTGTTCTCTCTCGCTCTCTTTTTTTGAGAGAGAGCGAGCGAGTGAGAGAGCCTGCACTCACCCACAAGCCAGGGTTTGGGGTGGGGGTGGGGGGACAGAGGGAGAGGGAGAGAGAGGATCTTAAGCAGGCTCCATGCCCAGCACGGAGCTCGATGCAGGGCTTGATCTCACGACCTGAGCCGAAACCAAGCGTCAGTGCTTAACTGACTGAGCCACCCAGGTGCCCCTCACCTATGTTCTCCTGTTGGGTTTTCATGGTTTCAGGTCTCACATTTAGATCTTTAATTCATTTTCAGTTTATTTTTGTATATGGTGTAAACAGGTGGTCCAGTCTTACTCTTTTGCATGTAGCTGTCCAATTTTGCCAACACCATTTATTGAAGAGACTGTCGTTTTTCCATTGACCATATAGTTGTGGGTTCATTTCTGGGTTTTCTGTTCTATTCCATTGATCTATGTGTCTATTTTTGTGCCGGTACCATACTATTTTGATTACTGTAGGTTTGTAGTATAGTTTAAAATCAGGGCATGTGATATCTCTACCTTTGTTCTTCTTTCTCAAGAATGCATAGACTATTTGGTCTTTTGTGGTTCCATACAAATTTTAGGATTATTTAAATTCTGTGAAAAATACCATTGGTATTTTGATAGGGATTGCATTGAAAATGTAGATTGCTTTGGGTGGTATGGACTTTTAACCATATTAATCCTTTGAAGATACAACAATATCTAATTTATATATATTAACAGCATATGTTAATAAAATTCTTTCATCAGCATGGTATATCTTTCCATTTATTTCTGTCATTTTTAATTTCTTTCATCAATGTGTAAGGTTTTTAGAGTATAGTTTTTTACTTCCTTAGTTAAATTTATTCTTAGGTATTATTTTTGATCCAGTTGTAAATGTATTTTCTTAATTTCTCTTTTGGGGTGCCTGGGTGACTCCATCAGTTAAGCATCTGCCTTTGGCTTGGGGTCATGATCGTAGGGTCCTGGGATTGTGTTGGGCTCCCTGCTCAGTGGGGAGTCTGCTTCTCCCCCTCCCTCTGTCTCTTCCCCTCACTTGTGCTCCCTTGCTCGTTCTCAAATAAAAAAAAAAATTCTTTTTCTGCTAGTTCATTATTAGTGTACAGAAATGCAACAGGTTTCCACGTATTAATTTTGTATCCTGCAGCTTTACTGAATTTATTTATTAAAAAAAATTTTTTTTTGCTGGATTCCTTAGGATTTTCTGTATTATTGTATCATGTCATCTGCAAATAGTGACAGTTTTACTTTTAACATACCAAATTGGATACCTTTTTAAAATTTTTCTCATGTGGTTGCTGTGGCTGGTATTTCCAAGACTATGTTGAAGAAAAGTGGCAAAAGTGGGTACCCTTGTCTTGTTCTGATCTTAGAAGAAAAGCTTTCAGCTTTTCACCATTGTGTGTGATGTTAGCTATGGAATTGTCATATATGGTCTTTGTTATGTAGAAGCATGTTTCCTATATACTCACTTTGTTCAGAGTTTTTATCATATGGATGTTGAATTTTGTCACCCTTTCTGCCTCTATTGAGATGATAGTGTGATTTTTATCCTTAGCTTTATTAATATGGTGTATAATGTTTATTGGTTTGTTGATTTTCAACCATCTTAGCATCCCTGAAAGGAATCCTACTTGATCATGGCTTCTGAGGTTTTATACAAGAGATGCTCAGTACTCTGTGTGGATATTGTTGACAAGATGATAAAGGGTAGAGGTTTATGGGGTTGAGAGAGAGTAGGGTGACTGAGTCTACCATAGTAGCATTCTGATTTTTTTTCTTTCTCTTGATTTTTCTTTTTTCCACTTTACCTTGCATATTTCATTAACTTTATCATCTTGTTCGCAGACCTATTATTTTCTTACTTTGAAGCTTTGCTATTTGGAAAACTTAATTATATAAGGTACCTCATTCAAAGAAATAACCAGATGAGTAAGGCATCGGTGAATTAGATATTTTAGGGCAGAGATTCTAAGAAAATTTTTCTCTTACTGTCAAATAGGAACCTGGGTATAATGTAAATATTTCATAAAAACTTATGAGAGGAAGTACAGGATAGAGGGCTCTGGATTAGAATCCCTGGATTTAAATTTTTGTATTTTTACTCTGAGTTAATAGATACAAGATATTTAGAACAATGCAGAACTGGTAGTAAATTTTCGTAAATGTTAACTAGTATTATTTTCATTGTTATCTTTGAAGATTGTCTCGGTTGAAAAATTATAATTGAACAGTGTGTTGTGTGTGTGTGTGTGTGTGTGTGTATGTGTGTGTGTGTGTGTGTTTGTGTATGAATGAATGTGTATGTATGGACACTACTTTTGTGTTTTTATTTTTTATTTTAAGTTTCTGAAATAGTGAAATTTAAATTGTGAAATTGCATATCTATTTGATTTAATTATATTTAAAATATTTTGAATGTCTACTTTTTTTTTTTCTTACAACCTAGTTCATTTTTTATGTTGCTATTTGTAAATGCTATTTACTATACTGTTATTCTTCTCTTTTCTTATGCAGGACCAAAAGATCTCAGATTGCTATAACTGAAGGTATATTTGAACTTCCAAATCTCACAATTCAAGCTACAAGAGCACAGACACTTCTGCTGCAAGCAATATATCAAAGCTGGTCTCATATTGGAAATGTCAACTCTTTATCAGTGAATGAAGCTTTGATGAATGAAGTTTTCCAAACTATAGGTGAGAGCACAATCTTCTTGGCAAGTATTTGGCAAATTCTTATTAGTGGTGACTAATATTTTATTATTCAAATCCATAAGTATAGCCTGCTAAACTTAAATTGTGTACTATATTTCTGTGCAAGTGATATTTGTAAAAGTCAGGATATGAGCCATTCAGTTTCATTCCCTGCCACCAATTTCTGAATGTAATAGTTTCAGGAGGTTCTTTTTTACCAGCTTCTTGCACAGTTAACCCTTTTGCCTTATATGGATAACTTCTGAGGGGATCAATGTAATGTGTATGTTTGAAATGATAACCAAATCAGGTATAAGTACGGTATGCTTGATTATGCTGGTAAATATGAATAAAATTCTTGATCATAATATTTTAAGCCTTGGTAAGCAAATTAATCCTTTTTTAAAAATTTAAATTCAATTAATTAACATATAGTGTATTATTAGTTCCAGAGGTAGAGTTCAATGATTCATCAATCTTCTATAACACCCGGTGCTCATTACATCACATGCCCTCCTTAATGTCCATCACCCAGTTAGCCCATCCCCCACAAATTAACCGTTTTGTGTGAAAAACATTAATTTTACACCTTGACTGAATGAGTTAACTATTAAAAATAAAAAATCTGCGGGCACCTGGGTGGCTCAGTTGGTTAAGCGACTGCCTTTGGCTCAGGTCATGATCCTGGAGTCCCGGGATCGAGTCCCGCATCGGGCTCCCTGCTCTGCAGGGAGTCTGCTCCTCCCTCTGACCCTACCCCCTCTCATGTGCTCTCTCTCTCATTCTCTCTCTCTCAAATAAATAAATAAAATCTTTAAAAAAAAAAAAAAAAAATCTGCTTTGATGCCAGTGTAGGAGATGTTATCTTTATCTTGTCATTTATTTTGCAGGTAAACAAAAAAATTTACAGAAGGTTTGCCTTTTTTTTAGTTGTCTCAGTTTAAAATAATCATCTTTCTTTTGTCAGTAACACAAAAGTAGCTTTTAAAGAATATATTTTTATTAAATGTAATCCTTATAAATAATAACCTGTGAAATTTCTACTTCATTTGCATATGAAAATAAGACATTGGCTTTTTTGTTCTAATATGATGCTTTTGAAGGTTTTAATTTCAGACCTTACTATGGGAGAATATATTATAAATTCTAAAAAAAACAATAAAAAAAGCATTATAATCAGAGGCCTTTTTTTGAAATGCCTAATGACTAATGTAAAATTTTATATACTTGTGTGTTGTCAGGTTTTAGGATTCTGTAAAGAGTGACAAGGCAAGTGTTTCATCATTTGGGGTTTATGAAAGGCCTTTAAATTGTTTGAGTCCTCTGAAATAGTGTACAAATTTTAGTGTGTGTATGAACACATAACCCTCCTCCCACACATATATACATATTTATAATCTCTTTTTAAATTGATTCTTTTATTAAATGTAGCAAATCTATCCCTCAGACAGTCTTTTGACTTAAATCTATTTTTTCTTATATTATCATAGTTATAATTAACTTTCTTTTGTTTGGCATTTGCCTGTACTACTTCTTGCATTCTTTTACTTAAAAACTGTTTTTATGATTTAGGTGTATGTCTTGGAAAGAGCATATAGCTAGGTATTTTAAATGAAGTTTTATAGTCTTTTAGCTAGTAAATTTAATCCATTTAGGTTGGTGTGATTGTTTTGTGACTTTGTTTCTCTCATCTTACTGTTTATCTCTTTTTGTACTTTTTAAACTATGTTTTGTAAAAAATTGCTGTTTATTTTTTCCATCTCTGCTTTTTGGAATTTGTATGTTGCTATTGAATTATTAGCTTAAAAAATAACTGCTGCTTGGGAAAAAACTTGTGGTCATTATCTTCAAAAAGTGAAAGGTTAAGGGGCGGCACCTGGGTGGCTCAGTTGTTTAAGCATCCGACTCTTGATTTTGGCTCAGGTCATGATCTCAGGGCTGTGAGATTGAGCCCCACATTGGACTCTGCACTCAGCACAGAGTCTGCTTGAGATTCTCTCTCCCCTCTCCTTCTGTTCCTCCCCCACCCCCCCCCAGCCCCACTTGGGTGCACGCGCTCTCTAAAATAAATAAATAAATAAATAAATAAAATCTTAAAAAAAAAAAAGTTAAATGTAGAGTTACCATATGACTCAGCAATTTTACTTGCAGGTATACACAGAAAATTGAAAATATATGTGCACCAAAATCTTGTACATGAATGTTCATAGCATTATTTTTTTTGCATGTAATTATTGTTAAAAAATTTTACATATTTAAGGTATTCATATGGTTTTGATATACATGGTGCAATGATTACTTACAATCAAGGTAATTAACCTATATGTTTCCTCACAGTTACTATTTTTTTTAATGTGGTATGAGTACACAAAATCTGTCTTAGCAAATTTCTAGTATACAGTATTAACTATAGTCATCATGGCTGTACATCATATTTATAGGACTTATTCATTCTATAGAACTGCAATTTTGTACCCTTTAACCAACATCTCATTTCCCCCATCTTCCTGCACCTGCTAACCACTGTTATTTCTCTTCTCTGCTTCTATGAATTCAGCTTTTTTAGATCCCACATATAAAGGAGATCACAAAGCATTATTCTTAATAGCCAAAAGGTTGAAACAACACAAGTGTCTATTTTTTTTTTTTTTTTTAAAGATTTTATTTATTTATTCATGAGAGACAGAGAGAGAGAGAGAGAGAGAGGCAGAGGGAGAAGCAGACTCCCAAGGAGCAGGGAGCCCGATGTGGGACTCGATCCCAGGACCCTGAGATCATGACCTGAGCCGAAGGCAGACGCTTAACCATCTGAGCCACCCAGGCGCCCCACAAGTGTCTATTAACTGATGAATGGATAAACAAAAATATTCTATATCTGTACAGTGGAATATTTTTCAAATGTAAAAACGCATGCAGTACTGATACCTGCTATAATATGGAGGAACCTTGAAACACTATGCTAGGTATAAGAAGCCAGATGCAAAAAGTCACATATTATGATTCCATTTATGTGGAATGCTTACAATAGGCAAATCCATAGAGACAGAAAGTAGATTAATAGTTGCCAGAGTCTGGGGAAAAAGAGGAATGGGGAGCGACTATTAGATGGGTTTTTTTTTGTTTGTTTGTTTTTTTGGGTGGTAAAAATGTTCTGGAATTAGATAGTGTTGAAATTTTTACACTTGTGAATATACTAAATTGCACATAATTGTATACATATTAAAAGGATGATATTTGTTATATTTATCTCATTCAAAAAAAAAAAAACTTTTTAAATTGTTGAATATTTAAGTAGACTGCATTATTATGTGCTATGGTCTGAGTGTCTTTATGTCCCCCAATTCATATGTTGAAATTCTAATGCCCAATATCATGGTATTAGGTAATTGGGGGCCTTTGGAAGATTATTAGATCATGAGGATGGAGTCCTTATGAAATTAATGTCTGTATAAAAGAGGCTCGTGGGGCACCTGGGTGGCTCAGTCGTTAAGCGTCTGCCTTCGGCTCGGGTCATGATCTCAGGGTCCTGGGATCGAGCCCCACATTGGGCTCCCTGCTCAGCAGGAAGCCTGCTTCTCCCTCTCCCACTCCCCCTGCTTGTGTTCCCTCTTTCACTGTGTCTCTCTGTCAAATAAATAAATAAAATCTTTAAAAAAAAAAAAAAAAAAAAAAAAGAGGCTCGTGAGTGTTCCCTTGCCCTATCAACTATATGAGGACACACCAAGAAGTTGGTAGTCTGCAGCCCGGAAGAGGTTTTTGCCAGAACCCGACCATGCTGGCACCTTGATCTTGGACTTTCAACCTCAGGAATGAGAAATAAATTTCTATTACTTATAGGTTGCCCAGTCTGTGGTATTTTGTTAGAGCAGCCTGAATGGACTAAGATGTTATGTTATTGCCATTCATATGGCCATAATCTTATGTGGAGTTACTGTACAAAATCTCTTCTTTTAGGTCCTTACCCATAAAGCCTACAGTGAGGCCTTCATTGGCCATAGCGTTTATCACAGTCTGAAATTATCTAATTCATTTCTTTCTTTCTTTCTGTTCTTTTCTTTTTCTTTCTTTCTTTTCTTTCTGTTCTTTCTTTTCTTTCTTTTCTTTCTTTCTTTTTTGTCAAATTTCTGTTTCCAAAGTGATGTTCTCTCCAGAGCTTTTTTGGTTTACTGTCTCACAATATTAACCTACCTTTATTTAAAATTTTTGTTTTTGTCAACTGGCTTAGATTGCCTGAAAATTCATATTAATAAGCAGGTGATGGTGTTATTTACTGTTATAATTTCCCTATTTTCTAGCCAAACTAATTCCATATTTCCTTTTCTGAATTTATCAAATGGATTGTGCTATGATAAAACATCTTATTTAAAATTTCTTACTCTGAAAATATTCTGTCCTAACAGAATACTGGCGCAGATATTACGAAATGGATCAGACAAGTAACTACAGGTTCAGTGATTCATAACCTGATGTTTTGTCATTGAGAAACCTAAAATTAGTGGAAATAATTTTTGCAGATTAGAGGAAGTGAGGAAAATGGAATCATGTTAGGAAGTTTTCCCTCTTTGCCAAGGAATTTTATTTTTTATCAAATTAAGCAGCTATAAAATTGATAATAGATTAATTAAAAGGATCAGCTAAACCATTTTTAAAGGGCCAGGTTTCCAAGTGTCCAGTTTTCTTATATCTTTTTGCACTCCCCAAATCTTACTGTTTATTATATTCTTAGTAGAGTGCTTGTAGTATTGTCTTCAAATTTTCTATCTTAAGATGCAAGAGGTACATATTTAATGTGTTAAGTTTTAGCATTTTATTATCGTGCATCTGTGAGGTGTCAATAGTCAGTACTCAGCACTGTTTAATATGCTTGTTTTAAGCATGTGATCTTTTGCCTTACATCACAACTGATTCTCATTTACTACGTTAATGAAGTGGTTATGCTATGTATGTTCTTGGGCCCCTCAGACTTACATTCTCATAACGTGTGAAGTTCCATTCTATAGTTGGTTGTAAGCCAAGCACTTCTCGTCAACATTTGTGCCTCACCTTCCATCATAATCTTGTGCTTTTAGCTTACCTTCCTACTAGGCTACCTGCTGTCTTGTTATTGGTCGTTAATAACCCACAGCATCCAATTTCTCTTGTCCTTCACCCTAGTGGCTTTTCCCTCTTTTTATATTGAACATATTGAACATAATTTTGGTTTGATAATGTTCTTCTGCAGTATCCTTTTTTCTTAGATGTCTATTTCTTTAACACAGTACAAGTCAACACAAGTCTTTTACTTTGGATTTAACACTATACTAATTATATTCTACTTGTTCTTCCAAAAAATGACATTCTTTTCCACATTCATGCCTTTGCCCATGTTTACTTTCTTCCCCTATGCCAGAAACATTATACCTTGGTTTCTTTTTTTTCTTTAAAAATTAATTTATTTTTATTCCACTGGTCCACCTTTATTTCTATTTTTTTACATTTTATTTTAATTCCAATGTTGTTAACATACAGTGTTATATTAGTTTCAGGTGTACAATATGGTTATTCAACAATTCTATTCATTACTCAGTGCTCATAAGTGCACTTCTTAATCCCCATCACTTATTTCACCCATTCACCCATCCATCTCCCCTTTGATAACCATCAGTTTGTTCTCTGTAGTTAAAAGAGTCTGTTTCTTGGTTTGTCTTTCTTTTTTTTCTTTACTTACATGTTTTGTTTCTTAAATTCCACATGAGTGAAATCATTTGGTATTTGTCTTTCTCTGACTGACTTATTTCACTTAGTATTATATTCTCTAGCTCCATCCATGTTGTTGCAAATGGCAAGATTTCATTCTTTTCAGGCTGAGTAATATTCCTATCTCTCTCTCTCTCTCTCCCCATCCATCCATCCATCCATACACACACACAGACACCACATCTTCTTTCTCCATTCATCTATGGATGGACATTTGGGCTGCTTCCATAGTTTGGCTATTGTAAATAATGCTGCAGTAAACATAGAGGTGCATGCATCCCTTCGAATTAGTGTTTTTGTGTTCTTTGTGTAAATACTCAGTTGTGTGATTGCTGGGTCATAGGGTAGTTCTAATTTTAACTTTTTCAGGATCCTCCATACTGTTTTCAGGATCCTCCATACTGTTACTGTGTGGCTGCACCAGTTTGCATTCCCGCCAACAGTGTAAGAGGGTTTCCCTTTCCCACATTCTCACCAACACCTGTTGTTTCTTGTGTTGTTGATTTTAGCCATTCTGACAGGTGTGAGGTGATCTCTTATTGTAGTTTTAATTTGCCTTTCCCTGATGATGAGTGATGTTGAGCATCTTTTCATGTGGCTGTTGGCCATCTATATGTCTTCTTTGGAAAAATGTCTATTCATGTTTTCTGCTCATTTTTCAGAGTTATTTGATTTTCAGGGTTGTTTTTTGGGTGTTGAGTTGTATAAGGTCTTTATGTATTTTGGATACTAACCCTCTATCAGATTTGTCATTTTCAAGTATCTTCTCCCATTCTGTAGGTTGCCTTTTAGTTTTATTGATTGTTTCCTTTGCTGTGTAGAAGCTTTTTATTTTGACGGAACCTCCAAAATTTATTTTTGCTTTTGTTTTCCTTGCCTCAGGAGATCTATCTAGAAAGAAGTTACTATGGCCTACGTCAGAGAAATTACTGCCTGTGTTCTCTCAGATTTTTATGGTTTCAGGTCTTGCATTTAGGTCTTTCATCCATTTTGAATTTATTTTTGTGTATGGTGTAAGAAAGTGGTCCAGTTTCATTCTTTTACATGTTGCTGTCCAGTTTTCCCAACACTATTTGTTGACTAGACTATCTTTTTTCCATTGGATATTCTTTCCTGCTTTGTCGAAGATTAGTTGAGCATAGAATTGTGGGTTCACTTCTGGGTTCTCTATTCTGTTCCACTGATGTATGAGTCTATTTTTATGCTAGTACCATTCTGTTTTGATTACTACAGCTTTGTAATATAACTTGATGTCTGGAATTGTGATGCCTCCGGTTTTGTTTTTCTTTTTCAAGATTGCTTTGGCTATTCAGGGTCTTTTGTGGTTCCATACAAATTTTAGGATTGTTTGTTCTAGTTCCGTGAAGAAAGCTGTTAGTATTTTGATAGGGATTACATTAAATGTGTAGATTGCTTTGGGTAGTATAGACGTTTTAACAGTATTTGTTCTTCCAACCCATGAACATGGAATGTCTTTCCATTTCTTTGTGTCATCTTCAGTTTATTTAATCATTGTTTTATAGTTTCCAGAGTCCAGATCTTTCACCTCTTTAAGTTTATTCCTAGGTATTTTATTGTTTTTGGTGCAGTTATAAATGGGATTGTTTTCTTAACTTCATTTTCTGTTGCTTCATTATTAGTGTATAGGAACGCAACAGATTTCTATATGATCATTTCATGTCCTGTGAGTTTACTGAATTCATTTATGAGTTCTAGTCATTTGTTGGTGGAATTTTTAGGGTTTTCTATATATAGTATTGTGTCATCTGCAAATAGAGTTTTACTTCATCCTTACTGATTTGGATGCCTTTTATTTCTTTATGTGTCTAATTGCTGTGGCTTGGACTTCAGTAGTATCTTGAATGAAAGTGGTGAGAATGGACATCCTTGTCTTGTTCTTGACCTTATGAGTATGATGTTGACTGTGGGCTTTTCATATAAGGTCTTTATTATGGTGAGGTATGTTCCTTCTAGACTTACTTTGTTGAGGGTTTTTATTGTGAATCGATGTTGTAGTTTGTCGTTTGTTTTTCTGCAACTATTGAAATGATCATATATATTTTTTAAGATTTTATTTATTTGAGAGAGAGAGAGAGGGAGAGTATGCATATGAGCAGGGGAGAGAGAGGAGCAGAGGGAGAGGGAGAAATAGACTCCCCCTGAGCAGGGAGCCTGATGCCCGGCTGGATCCCAGGATCGTGAGATCATGACCTGAGCCAAAGGCAGGTACTTAACTGACTGAGCCACCCAGGTACCCCAAATCTTTTTTTTAAAAAGAGTTTTATTGAGGTATAATTCACATACTATACAATCAATTCATCCTTTTCAGGTACATAGTATTTACCTGGTAGTATATTAAGAGTTCTCTTTCCATTACCGATATTAATTTTAGAACCTTTCATTAACCCCAAAAGAAGTTCCACTTTCTTTAGCCATCATTCCCCAAGCCTCCTCTCCACCCAGCTCTAAGCAATCACTAATCTGCTCTTGGCCTCTATGCATGTGCCAGTTCTGGACATTTCATATAAGTTGATCATATGAAATACAGTACTTTGTGACTGAATTCTTTCACTTAGCATGTTGTTTTTGAAGTTTGCCTATATTGTAGCTTGTATCAGTACGTCATTTCTGTTCATTGTTGAGTAATATTCCTTTGTATCTATATACCACATTTTGTTTATCCATTCATCAGTTGATTGACATTTTTGTTTTTATTTTTGACAATTCTGAATAATGCCATAAGCATTTGTGTATGAGTTTTTGTGTGGACATATGCTTTCATTTCTCTTGGTTGTATATCTAGAAGTAGAATTGTTGCATCATATGGTAAGTCTGTAGTTAACCTTTTGAGGAATTGCTAGACTATTTTCCAAAGCAGCTACGCCATTGTATATTCCCACCTACAGTATATGAATGTTCGAGTTTTTCCACATCGTCACTCTACTGTTATTACCTGTCATTTTGGTTCTAGCTATCCTAGAGCATATGAAGTAGTGCCGCCTCATTGTGGTTTTGATTTGCATCTTTATTATGGCTAATGATGATGAGCATCTTTTCATGTGCTTATTGGCTATTTATGTATCTCCTGTGGAGAAATGTCTGTTCAAGTCTCTTGTTCATTTTTTAATTGGCCTGTTTATCTTTTTGTTTTAAGCTGTGAGAATCTTTGTATATTCTAGATACAAGTCCCTTATCAGCTATATGGTTTGGAAATGTTTTCTGCAGTTCTTTTGGTTGTCTTTTCACTTTTCTGATGGTGACTTGTCTAATTTTTCATTAATTATAGCTTTAGGTATATCTTTACATTGGATCTTATTATCATTTAGAATGCCTTGTTTCTTCTTTGTTACTGGTCCATTTTCTTTTACTTTTTGCTGTTTTAATTATTTCAAACTTTGTTACATCACAGAATCCTTCCTGCTCTTATTACTCAGCTTGATTTCAAGACCAACAATTTCTGTGATGCTGACTTTCTAGATTAAATTTTTCCGTTCTCGTTTTCTTTTCTCCATGTCTATTCTGCAACATATTCTGCTTGTAAGAAAGTTCTGTGTGTTATCTCTACTACCATCAAAACAACATTGTCATATCTGAACTGAACTGTTACTGATTTTTGTCATTTTTAGAAAGATTTATAATTGAGTTCCTACTTTACCATTTCATTTAAATGCAGGTTGTGACTTATTTGGGTTTGAAATTAACTTTGCTGGTTACCACTAAGATTTGAATAGTACAAAATATAATGAAATAGAATGCATATAATGTAGTAAAAGTATTATGGTCATTATATTTATAAACACGAAAGATGTACATTGTTAGTAAATACAGTTATTGCTCTACTTTTTCATTGGTGAGAATAGGAATTAAATTTCTATGTAATTACTTCTTGAAATTTTGAGTTTGGGAAACTGAGGATGTGAGAAATGCCTGAATAACTAAAAGAAAATCTAGTATTTTCCCAAAGAGAGAGTTCAAATAATTTGATAATAAATAATTAATGACATGCTTTTCAAATTCAAAAATTCCTTACCTAGAAGGTACAGTATTGGTATTTATGTCTTTTTGGAAAATATGCTGGGGTATGGCACTGTGTCACTGGCAAAATACATTGTATGTAGTGAAGTGTAGAACATTTCTGGAATATTTTAAAAATGAAGAATGTTTATTCTGAAATCCTGATAGCTAAGAAAATATGGTTATTGATTCCCTGATTATAATAACATAAGACTCTTAGTGAAGAGTGGCCAATGACAAGTAGTAAAATAATTTATCACTCAAAGGAAATAAATTAATTTGGTAGTCAAGTTTATATGTGTCCTATTTATGCTGCATTTTTACTTAGGAAAACTAAGGACAGAAACAATGTTATTTTTGCTTTACAAGTATAGAATTATTTCACAATTTTACTATCTTGATTAATTTTATAAAAATGCCTATTTAATATCGTATTTTTTCCTTTTAATAACTGAAGCTGTTAAATAGGTCTGTATGTATAAAATCAAATAATGTTATGTTGAATTTCATTGGCTCTTAATATGCAAAAATTTTGTGCCTCAGTCTTCTCATTCTAAATGTTGGATTAATAATGGTGCTTCAGAAATGCAATATCAAATTTAGTTTCAAGCATCACATCTACAAAATGCCTTTAGGTAGAAAAGATGTTTTCTTTAACAAACTCCATATTACAATCACAATATGTCACAATAAAAAGAGATGACTTTAGTTTGTTGAATCAGTTATTTCTATTTTGTGATGGTTTATCTAAGAGTCTTTAAGAGAAAATGTGAATATTGAATAGTAATACATGTTTTGTAAAGCTACAATGACTTTTTTCTCAGCTCTTCCAAAAATTAGAATAAAATGCAAAGCTCTATGCTTATGCTTCTTAGAGACTTAATTTTATGCATCAAATATTATTAATCTGTGTATTATATATAGATATTGATGTAGTTTAAGTCTTACTGTCTATGTTAGGTGATAAGAATATTTTCCTTATTTAATAATTGAAATTTAGGAGAGAGCACTGAAATGTAGCGTGGAAATCCTATCAGTAATTATATATCTAAAGGAAAGTCATTTGTTTCATTGAGTTTCATTTAACTTTCTCATCTGTAAAATGGTGATAATATCTTCTTACCTACTCATAGAGTTCTTGTGAGTACAAAATAAAGTATTGTTTGTGAAGTTGATTTGTTTTACTTTTCCTGGATATAGAATCCTGCTGGAATCATACATATGGGAATACTACCTATGGAGGTTGTTCTAGGATACGAGGTTCTTGGAGACTGTGATAACCATTGTCAGAAGTGGGGTCTTGATGATCCAGTGTTTGAGCTGAGAAGTTATAGGGCAAAGGAAAATTCAAAGAGTAAGGCAAAAGAGTAAATAGGTTAATGAACAGTGAACTTGATGACTGAAGTATAAAATTCAGGGTATTGATTAGGTGTACTTCTTTGGACTTACTAAGAAACTGGGCATTGTGCCCCTTTAAACAGCTATTTATAAGAGGCCACACCTAGTTCACAGAAACCTATGATGAACCATATATTCTCTCTTCTGCTAGGGACTCCAAAGGGGAATGGAGCAACAAATCTATAAATGGATGTTGCAATGTGGTGGGATAATAGAAATTTGAAACCTTATCCTTTTATCTACTTTTATGTACTTTACAGCTGTCTACTAAGCATTTCTCCTCTAGTGAGCTGCATGCTGTAGGGACTGGATACCATAAAACTTACTTGAATCATCTGAATTGGCTCACCTTTTTTAGGTTGATGTTTCTCAATGCATTAATTTCACTGGCTTCTTACCAGTAATATTAATGTTGGCAAGTTATATATCCTGTGTTACACGTGATGAAAATTTATGCTCAGAACAATTTAGTGTTTTTCTTAAATATCATCCCACAGATACTCACTGATTAATTTGGTTAAGCTTAAGGTCCCTTGAACCTTTCTGTTACTATGATTTCTGCTACATCATACTCTCTGATAAATGAGACCAGAAATACAGTAAGATAGTTTGCTACTCCATTAGCGATTAGTTAATGAAAAAATAGCAAGTATTAGAAGTCTAATTAAGATAATAAATCATAAAGAATAAAGCAGAACTGTTAAAGTTTGAAATATATATTAATTGGGATTATTGAATTACATATTTTTGTTCATGTTTCTGATGGTACTGAAATCATTGAAATTCTAACCTTTGTCATTCTCCAGAAGATAAAATATAAATCACACATGGCCATTTTTTTGTTCAGGAAAACAAGAACTTGCTACCACTTTTTCCTTATTCAGGTAGTTAATTGTTTTGTTCACAGTGTAGTTCCAATAATCTGGTATTTATAGGAAAATTGCTTTCAGGCTTTAAAATCTGTGCTGAAGGTGATCAAATGGACATTTGAATCCCTCATTTAAGTGATGTCTTAATGTTAAAATAAAAATCTACTTTCCAGAATGTAACTATAAAAGTATTTTATGCAAGATTTCATATGGGATACCTTAATGGTTGAATAATAAATTTTACCTCATAAAAATGAAATTCAATAATACAGTAGCTTTCTCAGCTCAGTAGCATCTGGTCTATTCTCATGAGAGCCAATATTTTCCAACTCATTAGGATCATGTCGTTCTGTATGTCGTCAACATTGACTTAGCCAAGCTACCTTTACTTACATAACCGCCAAACTATTAAATAGGTCTCTTGTGGAGTGAAGTCAAATATTCCTCTTACTTTACTTCTGCCTTAGAAGAGGGGAAGAAAATGTACATACTGTAACATTTAAACATCTGGTCTAAAACCACATCAGTGTAACTCCGAGCAAAGTTACGGATACGGTATTCTTCCCAGGTGTGCATATAAAAAGGGTTTTGGAGTTGTTGAATAGTTCTTTAACCATTTAGGAAAAAGATGTGGTATTGTGATATGCTTTTTCTATTCCTCTGTTTGCAAACTGCTTATTTCCCCACATCTACAAAACACCTCCAATACACTCTGAAATATTATTTTGAGTTGTTATAAAATTCTCTTTCCAATAAGGCATGGACTATAAATTTATCCGTGTCTTAAAAATGTGTTGAGTTAGGTTTACATTAAGAGATGCCGGTAAGACTTCTTGATATTTAAATTAGGGTAAAAAGACTTCACATTTGTGAATTTTGTGAGTTTTAAAGTGCCCCATATGAATTTTGATTGATATGAATTTTGAATTTAAATATTCCATTTCACTTGAGCTCATGTTCAAGTATTGAAAGTTACAGTGTATCTGATAATTTATTAAGAAATGAAGAACCCCATAATTATTCATTTTTCTGTGAGTACAGTTTAAAGAATTAAGAATGTACTAATTATTTTCTGCATGTGAGTACAATCCTGAGTAATAAATCAGATTGGGCTTGTTTTGTGTTTAAGTGAATAAAGAGAGGAGGGCAGATGAATGCTCTAACAGAATCCTGTTTATTTAGCCTCACTTGTACATTTATGTCCTGGGAATCAGCATTCCCTATCTTACAAGCAGAACAGAGTAGCTCATTTTACACTAGAAGTTCTCTGTGCCTCTCTGTCATAGAAATCTTTTATTGACCCTAGTGTTCTGAGACTCCCCTTCCATTGAGCTATGTTCTCTTGGAGTATACTTCTGTAGCACTCTACATTATTCTTAGTGTTGGCCACCACTGGATTTCACTGGATCAGATCTCAAATTGTTTTTGCAGTGTTTGTGTGTACATACATTATACATTTACGTTCAGTGACCTTATGTTAGAGTATTCCTGAAACGGTGTTAGAAAGTTGAATGCCTGGGAGTTGAACAATAAACTTACATGTTATAAGGGCTTAAAAAACAAAAATGCTTGCTTGTCTTTCTTATTGTTACGGTGTTCTTTGGACTACAAAATTAACGGTACATGTGAGAACTGTCTCAGATGACCGGTGACTACGGGATAGGAGATGGTACTTAGTTGTAGGAGGCTACCAGCCAGACATCTTTATTTTCCATAAGCCCATTGATTCTTTCTTTTACTCTCATCCTTGTTGTTTTGGTTGTAAGGTGGGGCTGCCACTGCTACAGAGGGAATTAGGTGACCATCTTTAGTTAACAGCTGCAAAAAGGACTAACTTTGCCATGAAAAGTTTTTTTTTTTTTTAATTTTATTTATTTTTAAGAGAGGGAGAATGACAGAGAAAGAGAGAATGAGAGGGGTGAGGGTCAGAGAGAGAAGCAGACTCCCTGCTAAGCAGGGAGCCCGATGCGGGACTCGATCCCGGGACTCCAGGATCATGACCTGAGCCGAAGGCAGTCGCTTAACCAACTGAGCCACCCAGGCGCCCTGAAAAGTTAATTTTAGAGATATCCTAACAGGCAAGAGTTCACTACTAGGTATTTATCCAAAGGATACAAAAATAGTGATTCCAAGGGGCACATGCACCCCAGTGTTTATAGCAGCACTATCCACAGTAACCAAAACATGGAAAGAGCTCAAGTGTCCATTGACAGATGAATGGATAAAGAAGATATGGTGTATATATACAATGGAATATTACTCAGCCCCATCAAAAAGAATGAAATCTTGCCATTCGCAACGAGGTAGATGGAACTAGAGAGTATAATGGTAAGGGAAATAAGTCAGAGAAAGACAAATATCATATGATTTCACTCATATGTGGAATTTAAGAAACAAAACAAATGGACACGGGGAAGGGAAGGAAAAATAAAGACAGGGAGGCAGACTGTAAGAGACTCTTAACTATAGGGAACAAACTGAGGGTTGCTGGAGGGGACACGGATGGGGAGATGGTATAATTGGGTGATGGGCATTAAGGAGGGCACTTGATGTAATGAGCACTGGGTGTTATATGTAAGTGATGAATCACTAAATTTTACCCCTGAAACTAATATACTATATGCGAACTAACTTGAATTTCAATAAAACCTTGAAAAAAAGAATTAGGATTATATGAAACTATAGTACTTTTCTGTTACTAAACTAGTATGGTGATTTTCCTCCCTTATTTATTTTGTTTCTTTCAGTTTCATTAAAATATAGTGGATATACAGCACTATATAAGTTTAATGTGTACAGCATAATGACTTAACCTGTATTGTGAAATGATTACCTGATTAAGTTTAGTTAGCATCTATCGCCTCATATAGACACACACACACACACGCACACATGTTTTTTTCCTTGTGATGAGCGCTTTTAGGAACTACTCTCAGCAACTTTCAAATATACCTTGCAGCATTAACTATAGTCATCATGTTATACATTACAACTGGAAATTTGTACCTTTTGACTACCATCATCTGGTTACCCTGCACCCCATCCTCCACCTCTGATAACCACAAATCTGTTCTCTTTTTCTATAAATTTTTCAGATATCACATATAAAGGATATGAAATAATATTTGTCTTTCTCTGACTTCTTTCACTTAGGATAATGCCCTCAAGGTTCATCCATGTTGTAAATGGCAGGATTTCCCTTTTTTTATGGCTCAATAGTATTACATTGTATACACAGACACACACACACACACACACACACACACACACACACCATTTTCTTTATCCATTGATTTGTTGTTGAATACCACTTAGGTTGTTCCCATGTCTTGGCTATTGTAAATAATGCTGAGTGAACATGAGAGTGTAGATATCTCTTTACATGGTGATTTCTTCAATAAAAAAATTAAAAAAATACATGGTGATTTCTTTTCTTTTGGATATATATTCAGAATCTCTAGATCATATGGTCGTTCTATTTTTAAGTTTTGGGGGGAATCTCCATACTGCTTTCCATAGTGGATGCACCAATTTATGATCCCAAGAAGAGTGCACAAGGGTTCCCTTTTCTCCACATCCTTGCCAGCATTTATCAGTTCTTTTTGATGAAAGCCATTCTAACAGGTGTGAGGTGATATTGTTGCTGTTTTGATTTGCATTTCCTTAAACATTAGTGATGTTCAGCACCTTTTCAATGTACTTGTTGGCCATTTGAATGTCTTCTTTGGAAAGTGTCTATTCAGGTTCTTTTGTCTGTTTTTTAATTGGATTATTTGTTTCTCTCCTATTAAGTTGTGGGAGTTCTTTATATATTTTGGATGTTAACTCCTGATAATGAGATAAATCAGACAAATGATTTGCAATATTTTCTCCATTCTATAGATTGCCTTTTCATTTTGTTGATCATTTCCTTTGCTGTGCAGAAGCTTTTTAGTATGTATAGACCTACTCATTTATTTTTGATTTTGTTGCTTGTGTTTTAAGTGTCATATCCAAAAAATTGTTGCCAACACCCATGTCAAAGAGCTTTTTATATTGTATGTTTTCTTCTATGAGTTTTATGGTTTCAGGTTTTAAATTTAAGTTTTTGATCTATTTTGAGTTAATTTTTATAAGTGATGTAAGAAAGGGGTCACATTTCATTCTTTTACCTGTGAATATCCAATTTTCCTAACTATCATTTATTGAAGAGACTATCTTATGAGTATTTATGGTTCCCTTGCCAAATACTAGTTGACTGTATATGCGTGGGTTTATTTCTGGGCTCAATTCTGTTCATTGGTCCATGTATATGTTTTTATGGCAATACCATAATGTTTTAATTACTATAGCTTTATAACATGGCTTGAAATCAGGAAGTGTGATACTTCTTTTTCTTCTTTCTCAGGATTGTTTTTGCTATTCACAGTCTTTTTTGGTTCCATCTAAATTTTAGGATAGTTTTTCTATTTCTGTTAAAAAAAAAAGTCATTAGAATTTTCATAGGGATTACATTGAATCTATGGATGGCTTCACATAGTATGGACATTTTAACAATATTATTAATTTTTCCAATCCATGAACATGGGGTATCTTTCCGTTTATTTTTCTCTTCTATTTCTTTTGTCACTGTCTTACAGTTTTCATTGTACAGATCTTTCTCTTCCTTGGTAAAATCCATTTGTATTTTATTGTTTTTGGTGCTATTGTAAATGGAATTGATTATTTTTTAGGTAATTTGTCATTAGTGTATAGACACACAGTTTATTTTTGTATGTTAATTTCCTGCAACTTTACTGAATTCATTGATTAAATCTAATAGTCTTTTTGGTGGAGTCTTAGGATTTTATGTATATATCAGTGAGAAAAGTGTTGTGTCTTCGTCTTGGCACTGCACAGAGAATTAGAGATCGGTGCCCAAAGTGAAAGCAGAAAGCAGCTTTATTAGAGCAACAGTACACTCTTAAGGTGGGAGAACCAGTGGAACAAGAGGTGGCAACAGCCCTGAGGCTACAGGGGTTCTTTCTTATGTGACCAGGGGTCTTGCATCATGGATGGAGTGGTTTCTAATGGAGGCTGCTTCCAGTCATTTGGGGGACTCCTCCCACAGGTTTGCAGGGGGAGTTTTTGACCCTACAAGGTTTGTACCAGAACCGTCATGGCAGCCTTTCTTTTCCCATTGGTGCCACCCTGAACGTGCCCGATCTCGTCTGATCTCGGAAGCTAAGCAGGGTTGGGCCTGGTTAGTACTTGGATGGGGGCTATAACTTTAAAGCACTTGCATTATAATGAGTCTAGGCATTACCTTGGAGCAGAGGTGGAAGAAGAGAGTGCCTGCTCTGCACCTGTGGCTCTTGGTCTCTTAGCCCTAGGGTCTTTTTAAGCCACAAGGTCATGATATTGTGCCCTTGGGCTTCTAATGTATAAGCTATTTATCACCATCCTTGCCTCCAGCTCATGTCTAACTAACTGCTTGCTTTATCTTTCTCCCCTCAAGGACTTGGGACTTCCACTGCTCATGCCTAGCTTCTAACTAACCTATGTAACATCATGTCATCTGCAGATAGACCATTTTACTTCTTCCTGTCCAGTTCTGATGCCTTTTGTTTCTTTCTTTCTTTTGCCTAATTGCTCAGGCTGGGCCTTCCAGGACTATTTGAATGGGAGTGGTGAGAGTGGGCACCTTTGTCTTATTTCATCATTGAATATGATGTTAGCTGTGGGTGTGTCATTTAAGGCCTATATTATGTTGAGGTACATTTCTTCTGTACTATACCTAATTTGTTGAGAGTTTTTCATGAACAGATGTTAATTTTGTCAAATGCTTTTTCTGTGTCGATTGAGATTATTACATTTTTTTTTCTTTCATTGCATTGATATGATGTGTCACATTAATTGAATTGCATATTTTGAATCATCCCTGCATTCCAGGGATAAAACTCACTTGATCATTGTGAATGACCCTTTTAATGTACTGTTGAATTTGATTGGCTACTACATAATTGAGAATATTTGCATCTAGTTTCATTTGGAATATTGGCTCTTAATTTTCTTGTGATTTCCGTATCTGGCTTTGTTTGTATCAGGATGTAATGCTGGCTTTGTAAATGAGTTTGGTAGTGTTCCCTCCTCTTCAGTTTTTTGAATGAGTTGGAGAACCTTGCTGTGAACCCTGGGGCCTGACTGGTCAGAACTTGCTGTCTTGTTGAGGATGGATGCATGGATGGATGATGGATGGATGGAGTAGCTGTGGATGCCCAAAGCCTTAAACATTCAGATGGACACAGATCGCTAAGGGGAAGCATTTCAGTTAGCATGATGGCCTGAGGCAGAAGTGTATGTGTGTCTGCCTGTGTGGAATAAATACTTAAATTTTAATGTTTGGGCATATTCAAGAAGGAATGGCATGGAAGCAGTGAAATCAGATAGATAAACCTCTGGATTCTGAATCTCAGGATATGGGAATGACTGTGCTTGAAGGCCCTGATGAGTCATGTGTTAGGGCATTTGTTCAATAAGACACTGAGCAGATTGAGTGACTGGCATTGTGTCCTGTGGACCTTCTTGACAAGACTGGCAAATCCTGATGGTGGGATTGGGGCTGGGGTCAGTTCAGTGGTTTGTGGTTGGAAGACTCCTGAGGAGGTGGCTTCATGCTCTCTTCCCTGCCTTCCCCTGAAGCCCTTCATCTCTTGTTCCTGCCAGGACTGGATTTAGCTACCTTCCCTTCCTGTGTCTACTCAAGCCCCTGTGGGCTCACCCTTTGTAAACACTGCACCCAGAAGGCAAGAGTGACTCCATCACTCTTTTATTCAAGAATTGTCATTGGCTTCTCATTGCCCTCAGGATAAACTTAAAACACTCCTAGGGGGCGCCTGGGTGGCTCAGTCGTTAAGCATCTGCCTTCGGCTCAGGTCATGGGATCCCAGGGTCCTGGGATCGAGCCCCGCATCGGGCTCCCTGCTCCGTGGGAAGCCTGCTTCTCCTTCTCCCACTCCCCCTGCTTGTGTTTCTGCTCTCGCTATCTCTCTCTCTCTGTCAAATAAATAAATAAAATCTTTAAAAACAAAACAAAACAAAACACTCCTGGTATGGCCCTTTAGGACCTGGGCCCTCTGCAGCCTCATTCCTCACCTCTGACTGAGTCAAACCTCACATACCTTGCTTTTCACATTTTCTTTTGCCTTTGCTAAACAAAAGTCCTCTGACAAAAATTTTTATAATTAGAAACAGCTTTATTCTGTTTCTTTTATTTTTAAAGATTTTATTTATTTGAGAGAGAGAGCATGCTCGATCAAGAGCGGGGGGAGGGGCAAAGGCAGAGGGAAAGGGAGAAGCAGACTTCCCACTGAACAGGGAGCCCAGTGCAGGGCTCAATCCCAGGACCCTGAGTTCATGACCTGAGCCAAAGGCAGATGCTTAACTGACTGAACCACCCAGGCGCCCCAGCTTTATTCTGTTTTATTAAAATTTAATTGACTATGAGAGACAACATTTGAAAATTTCATGTGATATTAGGTTAATATTGTAAATTGGAAAGTGGAACTCATCATTTTTCCCTATCTGATTCACCTGCTTTTGTAGATCTTTTCCCCATAAGAAGTAGTCACTTTTTAGTAATTCTTCACTTTAAGAGCCTACTTGATATTCCACACCTACCTTACTCTTAATTATAGCTAGAACACTTGATCTTTCCATTTTTTTCAGCCTTGAGTTTGATACTATCCCTAATCTGAGGGTGATTTAAGGAATACATAGTCAGGTAGTATCGACTCACCTTTGCAGTTAATTCTGCTTTGATTATGTGCTTTAACTCTTATTGATTGAATTTCTACTTGAGTTGGCCAAGTTGTCATGTTTACCTGCCATTTGAGTTACTAGATGTCTGTTTGTTCTACTGAGCTACATTCCCTGTCTCATCAAAGACTAAGGTCATGGGAGCCTGGAATCGGTCAGGCAGTTGAGCTTCCAACTCTTGATTCAGCTCAGGTCATGATCTCAGGGTTGTGAGATCAAGCCCTGTGTCTGGCTCTGCACTCCCTCTCCCTCTGCTCCTCCCACCACTCATGTGTGTGCTTGCTCTCTCTCTTTCTCAGAATCTTAAAACAAAAACAAAAACAGATACTGAAGTTATGAATTTACCTTTTCAGACTGCCATAGATTCTGAAGGCTTTTCCTTACTTAAAGCTCTCTGGATGTGGTACTCCCCTCTAACTGTTACCAGACCTATTTGATGGCATCTACCTGCTGGCTGCCCCCCCCCTTTTATTAAGGTAATTATCGATTACATTACATTTGATTGCTGGGATACTTACTTCGTTGTTTCTTATTGGACAGGTGTCTGCTCTGATCACTCATCTCAACTTGTACATTTTCCTCCATTGTCTAGACCAGTACTTGGCAAATATTGCTCACTACTTGTGTTTAATCATTTACCCAGAGTATATCAGTCACCAAGTATTGTCAGATTTATTTTCTAAGTACTTTTATAATACATCCATTTCTCTCCATCTTTATCTCTGACACTCGAGATCACTTCATCATTTTGTTTTCCTCTTCTGATCCATTGTCTAACATGTACTGGAGTGAGCTTTGAAAAATTCAGATGTGATCCTAGCAGTCCTTTCTTGCCTTTCTGTTAATTGTAGGATAAAGACTCAAATATAGCCCTGTACTCCATTAACCTTTCAGCTTCTCAAAAGAGCTGTGCTTCTCTCAAGATATCCCAACTTGCTGCAATGCTCTTCTCCCTCTGTTTTACTTACTTAATATATATTAACTTATCCTCCAGAGTCCTGCTCAAATGTCAGTTCCTCAGAGGATTTTTAAGTAGAAAATAAGTTCCATGAGGGCAGGTACCACATCTCATTTACTCTCCTGTTATATCCTCAGCAACTAGTATTTGCTTTGGAGAATGTCTGCAGGTAAGTGTTTGTTTGTCTGCTTTTTTTTGATGAGTATTCAGAATGGAAATAGTTCACAAATTCTACCAGTTCCTGAGATTACTCCCTCTCTTCCCTTACCTCAGACACCATCTGTAGTGTAGTGGATGGGAGCTAGGAGATCTGTCCTTTTTAGTGCGTGAGCAAAGTCAACAAAGTAAAGGATATAATTAAATTATGGGAGATAATTGTAAGAAAAGAGTATAATTTAAGTTAGCTGTGAAAAATTGTTAGAATTGCTGTGTGGATTTTTGTATCTGGTGTTTCCAAGACCCCTACATTTGGAGATTCTCCAGAAGAACTCGAAGGACTCAGCATACAGTTATACTCATGGTTAAGATTTATTACAGCAAGGTAGTAAGAGTACATGTCAGATCAAAAGGGAAAAAGACACAGGAGAAATCCATACATGTTCCTGTGAGGGGTACACCTGAGCATGCTCCAAACGCAGGTGTTCAGTATAAACCACATTTTCTGTACAAAAGACTAAGCATGGTAAACCATTCTTATCATTTAGAGAATGGAGGCAAGGCAAGTTCCTACATGCTCCCAGTGAGGGGCCAGCTTTCCAAATGGGCCTTTGTAGGGATAGCAGCCTTAGGCTTGCTATTGTTACGTCTTTTCTGCATCCTTCTTAAAACAATATTTCACCTTATAACATCTACTTAATTATGTGGACCAAAAGAAGGTGAGGAAGGTAGAATCAGAAATCTTCAGTTGATTTATCAGGAGGCTGTACCCATGCTTGACAATACTAGATGCCTGTGGATTAGGTAGGGAGCACAGAGTGTCCATCAAATATTCTAACTTTTGACCTGTTTTGTGACCTTTAGAAGAGAAGGCATAACACTGTTAGCTGGTAAATGGTCCTAAAAGCCAAAAAATATGTAGCGGCTTAATTTTGAATGCTAAATTGGTGTGACCAGAGGTAGCTGACCAGACTGAATGGGAGTTAGGGGTTAAAGGTCTGAAGTAATGCGTTTGGGAGAAATACAGTAGATGTGGATTGGGTGGCAGTGCTTAGTGCAATGTGGCCTTCGACACCACATTATAAATTGTTTACTTTGGGTATTCACAAGTCGACCATACTGTGGTAACCTCTGCATTAGAAACAGTCCTTTACTTTCTGTGCAGTCTATGGTGGTGAAAGTTTTGCCATGTCTGATGCAGTGATGGGTCTGGGCAGCAGTGGTGGGCAGTCTGGGTGGTACTGGTTGAATCAAGTTGGTCTCAGAGAAAGGGCCCCTACTGTGGGCATCAAAAGATTCACAGATGGTTTGATCAGCTGTAATTTTTTTTCCTATACTATCTTTCTTCTTCTTCTTTTTTTTTTTTAAAGATTTTATTTATTTATTTGAGAGCGAGAGAGAGAGAGAGCGAGCATGAGTCAAGAGGGGGCCGCAGAGGGAGAGGCAGATTCCTTGCTGAGCAAGGAGCTGGATGAGGGGCTCGATCCCAGGATCCTGAGATCATGACCTGAGCTGAAGGCAGATGCTTTAAACCACCTGAGCCACCCAGGCGCCCCGATACTATCTTTCTTCTAAACTTTGCGACACCTAATTTTTAGCCTTTAATCTGCCAGTTTGTAGTTTTCTAGTGGCAGACCAAACAGCTAGACCAATGACAACAACTGAAGGGTCAGTAAATTAAAACAAGATTTATCAAGGTACCATTAGGCAGAATTATGTGAATGGCTTTGAATTCTGCTCACTGAGCTGGTTCACACATTGCGGGAGCCGAGGTTGAATAGCTGTAATAGCACAGTGGACACCATTATGTTTCAGTTTAGTTGAACCCTTACTGAAACTGGCATTTTGGGGAACCTTCATGTATCAAATGCCCCATTAAGCCTATGGCTTTGCTTCAAGAGGTGGAGTGGAGGTTAAGGTTCCCCTTGGGGGTAGCTGTTCCTTTTTCACATAAATCCAAAATGTTGTGGCCAAGCTTGGTATGCTCTTTTAGTTTGCTATTTCTGGTTGTCTAAGGGTAGGTACTTTACCCATGCTGAGTCAGTAATGGTGCCTACCTGTAAGTTAAAAGTCCACAAGTCCCAAATTGGGCCAGTCAGAATGGGATTTTTGAACGTGGAATCAGAAAAAATGAGGTTAGTTTTTTTTCTATTGGCAGAAGACATAGAATGTAGGGATTAGGAATTATCATTGTTTGTGTCTTGCTATGGTGAGAAATCAGGTCTGCAGAGAAAGTGACCTAAAGTGATAAGGAGATAGAGTGCTGGAGTCATTTGAGACTCTGGTACCAATGGTTTTGAGGGCTGATATTTTCTTTATTATCACTGGGTTTTCAATCCTTCTTTGTAGTCTATAAACCAGTTAATCCCAGTGTTTTGTTTAAGCTAGTTGGATTTCTGTTTCTGTCCAATACACGTCCTAAGAAATACATATCATTGTATTATACAAAATATAATAACTGATGGTTTGGAATCTTCACCAGAGATCTATTAATTGGTATTTCACCTAGACTCATTTTTATTTAGTTATATTGTCATGATGGAAAGAATGAAAAATATATGCACATTAAACTAGGTGTTATTTCTAAATTGATTGAAGTTATTCATATAAAGTGAATCTCTAAGGCCGAGAAGAAGTATAAACGATTAAAATGTGCTTTGGATTAAAGTAATAAAATTAGTAAGATTTAATTGGGACAAAAAAGAAAAGTTGTAGGTTATATTGGACACCTAGGGAATATGAATCTGTAGCTTGAACATGAATCAGTACATTGGTGAAAGAGCTAACATGATTTTGGATTGATTCCAAATCCAAGGATGCACCAGAAGAACTGAGAAACTCTTCCTAATTTTATTCTTTACTAGTCAGAATTTTGAGCAGTATTGCCGATCACACATTAGAAAATATTTTGAAAAATAATGAGCAAGTTTCATATAAGCTATTTGAAGATAAAAATGAAGAAAATTCTAAAATGAGAAAAATATTAGCTTTTAAAGCCAGAGAGACTCTTTAATGGTTATTCTCTAAAGAATATGTCTTTGAAGCTTATCCTTTTATACTGCAATGAAAACTTACGTATCCAAGTGACTCTTGCTTTTCTAAGTAATTCTTTTGGCCAGGATTTTCCAATCTGTAGACAATTGCTGTATTCACAGATTTTAAAAATTTCTTGAAAAAGTTTTTGTAGCCAATTTAGCAGATATGTGAGAAATTAGTACCTTAGTTTTAAATACACATTTCTTTTAAAGATTGAGTGTCACAGAGAGAAACAAAATGTAATTTTGTGTATGTGTCTAAATTCATGCTATGTGTTAGAATATAAAGATCTGTTGAGATCCAGTGTCACTTTACTGTTCTAAATGGTTTTTCTTTCAAATATTCATATTTACCCCTAAAATGATCAAAATTTGTCATCATTGGGACAATTCAGAAGAATGACTTGTAGACCATAAATGTAATTGTGAGGAGTACCAAAAATGTTTTGATCAATGAAACAGTGATGCTGTTAGCTTATGACCACTTTGAAGGTGGTCTTGGCTGTCTGGTATAGTCCGGATCTTATGGTTTAAATTTTTTTCGCAGGTTACCCCCTCCTCCCCATTGCCATTTACTAATTGTGGGATCCTTAGGCATGTTGCTTAGATTCTTTGATCTTCTTCATTGTAAAATATGGATAATAATACATTTTTTATGGTTTATAGTGATAAATTGCATTCATCACAGTGCCTGGCTTAATAATTGGTGGCTAGTGTTATTAATTTTATTGACAGTAACAGTAAAATATATGCTCCATTATTTCATTTTATGAAAGGTAACAGGGTTTTTTAATTCAATAAAGGAAAGGAACTGAAACTAAGAGGAATTTTGTTTAATAGAAGAACCAATGGGATTTTTTTAAAAAGATTTTTATTTGTCAGAGAGAGAGAATACACACAAGCAGAGGGAGGGGTAGAGGAAGAAGCAGGCTTCCCGCTGAGCAGGGAGCCCGATGCGGGACTTGATCCCAGGACTCTGGGATCATGACCTGAGCTGAAGGCAGCCGCTTAACCGACTGAGCCACCCAGGCATCCCCAGTGGGATTTTTTTAAAAGACTTATTTAGAGAGAGATAGTGAGCACACATGCGAGCAGGGGGGAGAGGGAGAGGCCGAGGGAGAGGGAGAGAGAGAGAGAATCTCAAGCAGATTCCCTGCTGAGCATGGGGCTCTATTTCACCACTCTGAGATCACGACCTGAGCTGAAATCAAGAGTCCCACGATTAACCAACTGAGCCACCCAGGCGCCCCAGAACCAGTGGAATTTTTAAATCCCTGAAACTTGAATCGGGTGATAGTTACTCATTGAATGGCATTGCATTTTTTGTTTTCTAATGCCTTTTCCCTACAGAAAGCACTGTTTATTTTTCTTGTAACATCCAGCAATGTATTTATCATAGGATGTTACTTACATATCTCCATTTCCTTTGAATGGATTTCAAAAAAATTTTTTTGAGGCACATAGTTTTTAAATGTGTATTTCAAAAAGTGGCTCTTACGTAATTATTAAGTGTTCATTATTGTTGCAATACCACTTTTGATATTGGAGATGATTTTAAGTAGTATGTTGTAAACTCTGTTTTTAATTGTAAAAATTATTTTACTGCTTATTGAGAAAAAATATATCCCACATATTATACTTTGATTTCAGATATTATTGTTTAAGATAATGGAATAAGAGTTTGCTCATGAAATAAATTTATCATGAAGTACAAGTAAAAAATTGGAGTAAATTTAAGGAAAAAAATTGTGTTAGCTAATTACTGGCTTATCATGTGGATGCACTCTTCTAAGTACTTGATATCTATTGGGTCATTTAATCCTCACAACAGTTTTGAGAGGAAGGTACCATTATTCTTCCCATTGTACAGATGAGAAACTGAAGCCCAGAGAGATGAACAGTTTTGTTCTTGGTTATAGATCTAGTAGGTGGCAGAGCTGTAATATCAGTACATGTGTTTTGACAATGTCCAAGCTCTTAGCCACTGTGTAGTACTGCTGCATTTTTACTTCATTAGTTAAATAATAGCACAAATGATACACAGATAGTGTAGCAATAATGTTGGTTACACAACTACATGAAATTTGTGATAACTGCTCTAGATAATCGAGTACTTCTAACATAATGAATATATTTCCACACACACATATATATATGGGATTAAATAGACATGGATTCAAACTGTGTCACAGTTTCTCTAAGTATTACATGAAGCATTATTATTTTATCATGTCTTTAGTATAATGAAATATGCTTTATTTAAAAAATCACTCTGGTGAGGTATAGTTAATGTTTTCTTTTTCACCACCTTGGCACCTGTTTCTGTAAAAAAAGAAATATTCATAATTTATACCTAGAGGAAGTTGGCTTTTTACGTCATTCACAACTGTACTCCAAACTGTTTGATATTTCAGTTTTAGGATTTAACTTCTAACAAAAGTTATGTGACATCATCAGTGAGGTGCAGTGAATGTTCTCTCAGGAATACTCTTAATAGAAAGGAAGATTTTGGGTCTGTGAGGTTGTGTGGGCTTGAATGTGATTTTTATTTGATATATGAGCTGTGACATTACTATTGCATGACTGAGATGTACTTGTAAGTGCCGTACTATGCAGATGGGTTTTTTTTCTGAAACAAAGCCAGAAACAAAATCTTGAATGTGTTCATTTACTGGGGAAAGAATACTTCATAGAAACATATGGAAACATTTCTAAGTTTTTTTCATTAAATGAGCCTTTTACTTTCTAAGCATTTTTATGATTGTTCAAGTTAATATGTCATTTGCCTCATATTTTCCAAGTTTAGTGAGACATGGAAGTCTTATAGACCTGGGATGTTTTGAAACAACCAGATCACTTTAAAGTATGCACATTTTAGGATTAGGTTAGATGATTATTAGAAAATTAGGATTGAATCATGAATATATTTTTCATTAGATTATTAATCATAAGGCTATACATCTTTAATTACTTTAATATTATGATGGAATTCGGTGAGGACATGTATAGTGGTTATTCTCTTTTTACTCATTTTTAAATTGTGAAAGCATAGGACAACATCCATTAAAGGAAATCATAAGAGGAAAAAATACCACAAGTATAACATGAGTTTTTAATTTTCCATCTTCCCTTCTAACCCATGTCCTTATACATAAAGTTTTACATCGTTCTATATTATGTATATACCACTTCATGTTATGTTTTTCTTTTATAACATTACATTAAATTTTTTTTTCTTTTTGGTGGTCACATACTTTGGTCTCTCCCATTGTGAAAAAGCATGCAAAGAAAATTTACTTAGATTCTAAGGCCCCCTCAACTTCTTTTATCTTCCTTTTTTCCTTCACAGAGAAATAACTTAGAATGATATACATGTTGCTTTTCTGCTTAGCTTTGATGCTGAACCCAGTGTATATTTTGTAGTTTTTATCTTCCTTGACTTCATATTTGACACACATAGAACTCTATTCTTGATTTGTGGGCTCTTCTCCTTTGTCTTTTATACTTTGACGAAGTACTTGGACTAAGCTCTTCCTTCTATGTGGCTCCAGTTACCACTCATACACTGACAACTGCTTCATTGAATTCTCTAGTCCAGATTTTCCTGAAACTGAGAAATTCATTTGCATGTGCTAAGGTATCTAAAACTCACTAATATTCAAGATGAAATTTAACTCTTCCTCTCTCATCATAACTAATGGTACCACCATTATTAACCTGTTGTCTTATGTAAAACACTTAGAAGTCATCATGTTCTGTCAATTCTTCCTCTTAAATCTGACCTCTGTTTATCCAAAGGATACAAACATAGTGATTCAAAGGGGCACCTACACCCCAGTGTTTAAAGCAGCAATGTCCACAATAGCCAAAATATGCAAAGGGCCCAGATGTCCATCAACAGATGAATGGATAAGGAAGGTGTGGTGTGTGTATATATATAAATACACACACACACACACACACACACACAAAATGGAATATTACTCAGCCATCAGAAAGAATGAAATCTTGCCATTTGCAATGACATGGATGGAATTAGAGAGTATTATGCTAAGGGAAATAAGTTAGAGAAAGACAAATACCATATGATTTCACTCATGTATGGAATTTAAGAAACAGAACAGATGAACATAGGGGAAGGGAAGGAAAATTAAAATAAGACAAAAACAGAGAGAGAGGCAAACCATAAGAGACTCTTAATCAGAGGGAACAAACAGGGTTGTTGGAGGGGAGTTGGGTGGGAGGATGGGGTAACTGGGTGATGGACATTAAGGAGGGCACTTGATGTGTAATGAGCAGTGGGTGTTATATGCAACTGATGAATCACTAAATTCTTCCCCTGAAACTAATAATACACTATATGTTAACTAAGTTGAATTTCAATTTAAAAATTAAAAAAAAGAAAAATGCTTTCTAAAAAAAAATAAAATCTGACCTCTGGCCTCTACTTTGTGTTACCATGTCTTCTTTTCAACTGGTATCTTACCAAGTGATCTCCCAGTCCTTTCTTGTTCTTTTCCAGTTCTTTCTTTCTGTTGCAGTCTGTGGTCTTTATAAAATGGAATTCTGATTATGTCCTTCAGTGGTTTCCCATTTGTCTTAAAGATAAAATTTGAATTTCGTTGCAAGTCAGTACAGGGCCTTTTCACGATCACTGAGACTCATCTCTGGAAAAGTTCTTCAAGCCCTTTCCTTTAGCTGTTTTGAAATATTGGCTGCCCAAACATACATAATCTCTCATCCTTCTTTATTGTTGCATTGTGTTGCATCTGCCTGGAACACTTCTCCTACCCTCATAATCATTTCCTCCTCTTGTCTGCTTAACTATTTCTTTTTCTTTAAGACTTACCTGAAGCTTCATATACCCTGGTGTGTGTTAGGTGTACTTTTACATCCCAGAGTACGCCGTCTACCATGATGCCAGATACAGAGTCTGTGCTTCAAAAAGGTTTTTAAATTGAACTGTTAAACAGTATTCCACTGAGTTAATTTTTCAGGGATTCATTAACACCTGGAATTTAGGTGATTGATAGTTGTTTATTAGGTACAGCATTTTGCATTTTCATCCATGTTAGTATTTTTAAAAGTTATTTTCCTGCAAAAATATCCCAAGAAATATTGAATCAAGATAGGGACACTTTTTATGATTCTTGGACATGATCTTTTGTGTAATGATTCTTAGTATCAGTCTTCCTCAAAATATATGTTATAGGTTACTCATAGTGACTTTCAGAAATCAAAATTATTGGTACTGTTAACACTTCCACTGTTTAAAGAAATGTATCCTTAAAAAAACTGACCTTGGGATTTTCATTAATTTTTGCATCTAGTAAATGTATATATGTCACAAACAGAGTATGCCCATCTTTGTGCCAGGCACTGGGAACACAAATAATAGACTCTTCTCTCTGATTCTTTTCTTGGATAATTGCAAAATAGGTTTACCAAGAGCTTTGAATAGAAATATACATAATGTAATTCATACACGTTTATTCCACTAATTGGAGTTGCCTGTTAAATATGCAGACAAACCAGTGTTAAATTTAATGCCGTAAGTTTAACAAACTTTGTTTATATTTGAGAGTGGCTTTATTACTTGAAAAATTGCCTTTTTCCATATTACCATTGTATTTTTGCTTTTATCCCTATTTTAGAGGAAGGTTATTTCAATTAGGATCAGATTTTAATGAGTAATGAAAATGGAAGGTTTTTTCTTGGAAAATATAATTAATAGATTGTTAGAGAAGTTCAATTTTATTTTTTTTTAACAAGTTGAACTATTAGTGTTTATAATATAGTTTATCTGTGTTTATTTCTTAAACTATTCTGGTATGTTTCATATTTCAATATTAAAATATAAGCAGATGGCTGTAGTATTTCTTTGTACATGATATCCACACAAGAACTCTTTGTGCTGTTGGCAGTACTGTTACACAGTTCCTTACTACAGTAAGTAAATATATTACCTCAACCCTTAATCAGCCTACCATTGCCACTGATGACCCAATGCTTAAGTTGTAACACTATGCTGCTGACCCAGACTCTGGGGGCTTATTTTATTTTTTGAATCATTGCTGTAGGCAATTTTAAGGGTGTGGAACCAAGCCATTTTCTCCCTTGGACTCATTTCCACTTTTATTTCCTATGGGAGGCTTAGCCTTCCTTTAAAATACTAGGATTTAAAAATTGTTCACCTATTCTGGGATTACTATGTGTAGGAGTAATGCTGTTTGCTCATTTTAACTCACTGAATTAAAAAAAAAATTAGCATGGCTTAACCATTGGTGTTAAACAATTCTCAAAATCAAAATTTCTAATTCATAAAATGCTTTTTTAATAGACACTTTATTCTTCTGTGTATGTGCGTTTTTCATGGTTTAGTTTTATGCTCAATGCTAGGAATGTTTGGCCTGATGTTGTCCCAGGAGGGTGTAATTGAGAACTGACAGGTTATATGAAGTTGAAAAGAAATTTAATGAGTTGTAAAAAGCAGTGCTTCATTTTTCCTTGGTAACTAATATATTATTTGTAAGGAAGTGTTCTAAATAGTTCAAAATGAATAGGCCTCTAAATTGAATAGTAGCTTTAAATTTTAACATTAGTAACTGCCTCTCAAAAGTAGAATGAAGTTTATTCACTAAGAAGAATAAAGTTATTTTATTTTTAGTTTGGGATTTGAATGTGCTAACTATAGTTATTTAACCTTACAGATAAAACTGTGTAAAAATTATATGCTTTTAAAAGTTTTTTTAAAAAAGTTCATTTTCTTTCTTCATCCAAGAAATTTATGGAACATCTCACTTGAACCACTTGCCTTATAAGGTGGGGGGTTATTAGGATGAGGCAGGTGTATATTGAAGGAACTCCATCCCTAACAGGGAAACAGACATAGAAGCACATAAGAATAGTGTGGTAGGTACTGCTAGATGTTCAAAAGGGAGCCACAAAAAAAGAGCAGTTGTTTATATTTGAAGGCTTCCTAGAGGAGTTAACATTTGAATTAAGAATTATATGTAGGGCGCCTGGGTGGCTCAGTCGTTAAGCGTCTGCCTTCGGCTCAGGTCATGATCCCAGGGTCCTGGGATCGAGTCCCACATTGGGCTCCCTGCTCGGCGGGAAGCCTGCTTCTCCCTCTCCCACTCCCCCTGCTTGCGTTCCTGCTCTCACTATCTCTCTCTCTGTCAAATAAATAAATAAAATCTTTAAAAAAAAAAAAAAGAATTATATGTAAATAAAGTAACAGTCTGTTAAATGCCCTGTGGTTTTGTTAGGAGTTGAAGGGAGGGAGGGAGGGAGGGAAAGAGCGAGAGAGAGTGTGTATGTGTGTTTGTGTGAATGTAGTGGAGAATGAGGGTTGTGGTATCTATTTCATCAGATGCTTGATACGAAAGTTCTGTGCATTATTAAAAATACCATTTAATTTATAGGCATGAGTGATTTTTGAAATGGGAACACCGCTGGTTGGGTTCTTCAGGAAGCAGACACTGAGATGGAGTTAGGATTGCTAAGGGTTTACTGGGGAGGAACACCTGTGAGAAGAAAAGTGTGGGGTGAGGATTGGTCAGGAGCAATCATCACGTTGTGATGCTGACTTGATCAAGTCCCTACCAACCCAGCAGAGACCTTTGGAAAAAGGTTGGAGGAGTCCTGCATTGGGTGGGAATGACTAGGCTCTTCCACCATTTCTCAGGTGTTGGCTGTGGACTTCCTGAGAGGAGTATGTCTTGGACTGGAAAGCTGAGGCAAACGTTAATGAAGCTAACACCCGGAGGCTCTCAGCTAACCACACTCCTTGCAGCTGGGCAATGTGTCCTTTGTTGAAAACTGATCTATGGGGCACTTGGGATGATAATCATTCATTAATTTAGTCAGTAAATATCATCAGATACTTACTCTGTGCTAGGAGTAGTGCTGGGCATGGATGATATAAGCAAAGCAGGTATATCCCTATTCTCATGTAGGGCAAAGATCTGGTGGAAGGGTACTTCAAGCAAGGACATCCAGCATGGGGCCTCTGTTCTGCGCAACAGCTTGGCAAAATCGAAAGAAAGCTCGAGCCTCGCATCCGGCTCCGTGCTCAGCGGGAAGCCTGCTTCTCTCTCTCCCACTCCCCCTGCTTGTGTTCCCTCTTTCGCTGTGTCTCTCTCTGTCAAATAAATAAATAAATAAATAAAATCTTTAAAAAAAAAAAAAGAAAGAAGGCCACTTTGACGGGAGAAGAGGGTGGGTAGGAGATGAGGCCAGAGAATTTGGTGGGAGCCACCAGAGCCTTGCAAACCACAGTAAGGACTTCAGAATTTATTCTATTGTAATGAGAGATCACAGGAAGATTTTAACCAAAGGAGTGAGAAAATTTGACTTATGGTTTGAAAGTTTACTCCTGCTTATCAGATCCCCCATTCAATAGTCATAATGCAAATATGTCTTGACTTCTGACTTACAACATACTATGTAGTCACTTGGAGAATTCTACACTGTTGGCAATAGTATAACATCTACAGAAAAGATACACGTACACACGGGCATGTCCACATCAAGTCCATTATCAGTTTGTTTTACCCATTTTCCATATTTCAATAGTAACTCATTAATTTCTTTTGTTTTTAAGTAACTTCAATTACAAGAACCGTATTTTAATTTTTAGTTGACTGTATAGAACTTGTTTATTTTTTTGGCCTTAGCTCTGAAAAAGGCAAGTAAACTTCTTTGTAGAAATTTTATTTAGGCATTTGAAACTCTTCATGAGAATGTGTTGCTAATTTTTACAATTTAACTAGTCCCTCACTGGATCCATACAGCTCTCTGGTGTAGTACAGGACAGAATTTAAAGATCCCACGTTTCTTGCATATAGCAGAAACCTGCCCATTGCCGGCTTCCAGAGCTGCTCTTATTTTTCTTGGGATCAGAGGTTTGCCTTTCTCCCATAGGAATTTTTAGGACTCCCTCTCCACCCTTCCAGTAACTTGCCTAATTGAGAATGATTTTAGTTATCTGTGACTCTTATTTAAGGCTTATATTGTTTATTGGAAATTAAGTTCAGCTTTGTCAAGTGTCTTGTCAGTGCTAGTTTGAGCCTTGTTTACTAGCATAACCATTTATTAATCATGTGACTTAGGCAAGTCTCTTGAAGGCTCAGTTTTCTTCTCTGTAGAATGAGGAAGACCAGTGGTATTGCTTTATAAGCAAGCCTATAGTGAGAAGTAAGTGAAATAATATGGAATGTCTGGCATATCATGACTGTTCTAGAAATGAACATTGTTGCTGTTTTTACTGTTACCTTAAATGTGATTATTGCTTTATGAGGGTTATATGCAAGTACAGATTCAGTTTGGGTATTCATCTGAAATCTGCTCTTTGGCTTTAGCTCTGGTTTTAGCCTTTGAAAGACTGAACAGCAGAAGAGCTACTTCAGTATCATTTCTGGCATTCTTGAATTTGTATGTAAAAATACTTACCCTCATATATAATAGCCTAACAACATCAGTAAAATAAATGAGGTATGTCACTTAGATTTATTATTAATGTCTCAGTTTTCACTTTCAATTACAGGTGAGTATTCTCTATATAATTAAGAATGAGCATTTTCTCATAGGTTTTATGTGTTGAAATTCTGTCAGTGACTTGAAGTATAAATATTTATTATTACAAGAGTAAAATACAAGGACAAGTAGTTGTGAAACTTAATTTTATGCAGAAAAGTAATATTTGAAAGTTTCAGTGATAAGGTATAGAGATTCATAGTTGTCTTCATTTTCATGTTATTTAATTTTTTTTAGCAATAAATCTCTAAAGATAATATATGAATTCCTTTTTGAGAATTCTTTATATCTTATAAAGTTGAATTAAAGGCAGAAATCAGAAGGACTGAGGAGAGAGAACTCAAAATGATAATCAGTAATATCTAAGAAGATCCTTGATTCAAATATAATAATGAAAAAAATATAGTATATGAAAAGGAGGAAGTGTTAGAGAAAAATGAGATATCTAGTACACATCCTGTTTTCTCAGTCAAAATTAAGGACTTTTAACAAGAATACTTTAAAACCCTTCCTATGGAGGTTTAAACTAATTATTATTACAGAGGAAGGAAACCTTAATAACTTGGTGGAAACATCAGCATCATCAATGTTAGCCAAAAAGTGTCTTATTCCCCTATCTACTTCGTTTGAAATTGAGCCTATATTGAGTATTGCAAATGTGTAGAGACTACAGAAATAACAGCTGACAGAAGGTGAGAGAATGGTTGTGTATATACTGTCAAATTAAGTCAGCTCTTAAAATGCTTAATAAAAATTTATAACAATAGTTACTTTTTTATTAGAATTTATATTTACTCTTATGTTCCAGAAATGTATTTTACTATGATATTTGGCTTTGGCCACAGCTAAATAGTATGCTATTTTTTTTTTCTTCTATGTGCCTAACATATTTATCAATTGCCCTAGTATACAGAATGTTGGACAATTTTAGAAGAAAGGATTTTTAACATCAAAATATTACATTTTATTCTAAAAATTTTCTAAGGCTAGTTTATATATTTTATTATTATTATTTTTTATTATGTTGTCACCATACATTACATCATTTTTTAACATATAATGTATTATTTGTCTCAGAGGTACAGGTCTGATTCAACAGTCTTACACAATTCACAGCACTCACCATAGCACATACCCTCCCCAATGTCTGTCACCCAGCCACCACATCCCTCCCACCCCCACCACTCCAGCAACCCTCAGTTTGTTTCCTGAGATTAAGAATTCCTCACATCAGTGAGATCATATGATACATGTCTGTCTCTGATTGACTTATTTCTATTTTCTTTAAATTATTTATTTATTTATTTTTTAAAGATTTTATTTATTTGACAGAGAGAGACACAGTGAGAGAAGGAACACAAGCAGGGGGGAGTGGGAGAGGAAAAGCAGGCTTCCTGCCGAGCAGGGACCCCGATGTGGGACTCGATCCCAGGACCCTGGGACCATGGCCTAAGCTGAAGGCAGATGCTTAATGACTGAGCCACCCAGGAGCCCCTCTGATTGACTTATTTCACTAAGCATAATACCCTCCAGTTCCATCCACATTGTTGCAAATGGCAAGATTTCATTCTTTTTGATGGCTGCATAATATTCCATTGTATATATCTACCACATCTTCTTTATCCATTCATCTATCGATGGACATCTTGACTCTTTCCATAGTTTGGCTATTGTGGACATTGCTACTATAAACATTGGGGTGCATGTATCCCTTCAGATCTCTACATTTGTATCTTTGGGGTAAATACCCAGTAGTGCAATTGATGGGTCATATGTTAACTCTATTTTCAACTTTTTGAGGAACCTCCGTACTGTTTTCCAGAGTGGCTGCACCAGCTTGCACTCCCACCAACAGTGTAGGAGGGTTCCCCTTTCTCCGCATCCCCACCAACATCTGTCATTTCCTGACTTGTTAATTTTAGCCATTCTGACTGGTGTGAGGTGGTATCTCATTGAGGTTTTGATTTGGATTTCCCTGATGCACAGTGATGTTGAGATACTTTTTCATGTGTCTGCTGGTCATTTGGATGTCTTCTTTGGAAAAATGTCTGTTCATGTCTTCTGCCCATTTCTTGATTGGATCATTTGTTCTTTGGGTGTTGAGTTTGATAAGTTCTTTATAGATTTTGGATACTAGCCCTTTATCTGAAATGTCATTTGCAAATATCTTCTCCCATTCTGTCGGTTGTCTTTTGGTTGTGTTGACTGTTTCCTTTGCTGTGCAAAAGCTTTTTATCTTGATGAAGTCCCAATAGTTCATTTTTGCCCTTGCTTCCCTTGCCTTTGGCGATGTTTCTAGGAAGAAGTTGCTGCGGCTGAGGTCGAAGAGGTTGCTGCCTGTGCTGTCCTTTAGGATTTTGATGGACTCCTGTCTCACATTTAGGTCTTTCAACCATTCTGAGTCTATTTTTGTGTGTGGTGTAAGGAAATGGTCCAATTTCATTTTTCTGCATGTAGCTGTCCAGTTTTCCCAAGACCATTTGTTGAAGAGACTGTCTGTTTTCCATTGGACATTCTTTCCTGCTTTGTTGAAGATTAGTTGACCATAGAGTTGAGGGTCCATTTCTGGGCTCTCTATTCTGTTCCATTGATCTATGTGTCTGTTTTTGTGCCGGTACCATACTGTCTTGATGATGACAGCTTTGTAATAGAGCTTGAAGTCCGGAATTGTGATGCCACCAGCTTTGCTTTTCTTTTTCAACATTCCTCTGGCTATTCGGGGTCTTTTCTAGTTCCATACAAATTTTAGGATTATTTGTTCCATTTCTTTGAAAAAAGTTGATGGTATTTTGACTGGGATTGCATTAAATGTGTAGATTACTCTAGGTAGCATTGACATCTTCACAATATTTGTTCTTCCAGTCCATGAGCATGGAACGTTTTTCCATTTCTTTGTTTCTTCCTCAATTTCTTTCATGAGTATTTTAGTTTTCTGAGTACAGATTTTTTGCCTCTTTGGTTAGATTTATTCCTAGGTATCTTATGGTTTTGGGTGCAGTTGTAAATGGGATCGACTCCTTAATTTCTCTTTCTTCTGTCTTGTTGTTGGTGTATAGGAATGCCACTGATTTCTGTGCATTGATTTTATATCCTGCCACTTTACTGAATTCCTGTATGAGTTCTAGCAGTTGTGGGGTGGAGCCTTCTGGGTTTTCCACATAAAGTATCATATCATCTGCAAAGAGTGAGAGTTTGACTTCTTCTTTGCCGATTTGGATGCCTTTGATTTCTTTTTGTTGTCTGATTGCTGTGGCTAGGACTTCTAATACTATGTTGAATAGCAGTGGCGATAGTGGACATCCCTGCCATGTTCCTGACCTTAGGGGGAAAGCTCTCAGTTTTTCCCCATTGAGAATGATATTTGCTGTGGGTTTTTCATAGATGGCTTTTATGATATTGATGTATGTGTCCTCTACCCCTATACTCTGAAGAGTTTTGATCAAGGAAGGATGCTGTACTTTGTCAAATGCTTTTTCTGCATCTATTGAGAGGATCATATGGTTCTTGTTCTTTCTTCTATTAATGTATTGTATCACATTGATTGATTTGCGGATGTTGAACCAACCTTGCAGCCCAGGGATAAATCCCACTTGGTTGTGGTGAATAATCCTTTTAATGTACTGTTGGATCCTATTGGCTAGTATTTTGGTGAGAATTTTTGCATCCATGTTCATCAAGGATATTGGTCTGTAATTCTCCTTTTTGATGGGGTCTTTGTCAGGTTTTGGGATCAAGGTAATGGTGGCCTCATAAAACGAGTTTGGAAGTTTTCCTTCCATTTCTATTTTTTGGAACAGTTTCAAAAGTATAGGTATTAATTCTTCTTTATTTTTTTTTAAAGATTTTATTTATTCATTTATTTGAGAGAGAGAGCACATGAGAGGGGGGAAGGTCAGAGGGAGAAGCAGACTCCCTACTGAGCAGGGAGCCCGATGCGGGACTCGATCCTGGGACTCCAGGATCATGACCTGAGCCGAAGGCAGTCGCTTAACCAACTGAGCCACCCAGGAGCCCTAATTCTTCTTTAAATGTTTGGTAGAATTCCCCTGGGAAGGCATCTGACCCTGGGCTCTTGTTTGGGAGATTTTTGATTATTGCTTCAATTTTCTTAGTGGTTATAGGTATGTTTAGGTTTTCTATTTCTTCCTGGTTCACTTTTGGTAGTTTATACATCTCTAGGAATGCATCCATTTCTTCCTGATTATCTAATTTGCTGGCATATAGTTGCTCATAATATGTTCTTATAATTGTTTGTATTTCTTTGGTGTTGGTTGTGATCTCTCCTCTTTCATTCATGATTTTATTTATTTGGGTCATTTCTCTTTTCTTTTTGATAAGTCTGTCCAGGGGTTTATCAATCTTATTAATTCTTTCAAAGAACCAGCTCCTAGTTTCGTTGATGTGTTCTACTGTTCTTTTGGTTTCTATTTCATTGATTTCTGCTCTGATCTTTATTATTTCTCTTCTCCTGCTGGGTTTAGGCTTTATTCGCTGTTCTTTCTCCAGCTCCTTTAGGTGTAGGGTTAGGTTGTATATTTGAGACCTTTCTTGTTTCTTGAGAAAGGCTTGTATTGCTATATACTTTCCTCTTAGGACTGCCTTTGCTGTATCCCAAAGATTTTGAACAGTTGTGTTTTCATTTTCATTGGTTTCCATGAATTTTTGAAATTCTTCTTTGATTTCCTGGTTGACCCATTCATTCTTTAGTAGGATGCTCTTTAGCCTCCATGTATTTGAGTTCTTTCCAACTTTCCTCTTGTGATTGAGTTCTAGTTTCAAAGCATTGTGGTCCGACAGTATGCAGGGAATGATCCCAATCTTTTGGTACCGGTTGAGACCTGATTTATGACCTAGGATGTGATCTATTCTGGAGAATGTTCCATGGGCACTGGAGAAGAATGTGTATTCCCTTGCTTTGGGATGGAATGTTCTGAATATATCTGTGAAGTCTATTTGGTCCAATGTGTCATTTAAAGTCTTTATTTCCTTGTTGATCTTTTGCTTAGATGATCTGTCCATTTCAGTGAGGGGGGTGTTAAAGTCCCCCACTATTATTGCATTGTTGTCGATGTGTTTCTTTGCTTTTGTTATTAATTGGCTTATATAATTGGCTGCTCCCATGTTAGGGGCATAGATATTTGGAATTGTTAGATCTTCTTGTTGGATAGACCCTTTAAATATGATGTAGTGTCCTTCCTCATCTCTTATTATAGTCTTTGGTTTAAAATCTAATTTGTCTGATATAAGGATTGCCACCCCAGCTTTCTTTTGGTGGCCATTAGCATGGTAAATGGTTTTCCACCCCCTCACTTTCAATCTGGGGGTGTCTTTGGGTCTGAAATGAGTCTCTTGCAGACAACATATCGATGGGTCTTTTTTTTTGTATCCAATCTGATAGCCTGTGTCTTTTGATTGGGGCATTTAGCCCATTTACATTCAGGGTAACTATTGAAAGATATGAATTTAGTGCCATTGTATTGCCTGTAAGGTGACTGTTACTGTATATTGTCTGTGTTCCTTTCTGGTCTATGTTACTTTTAGGCTCTCTCTTTGCTTAGAGGACCCCTTTTAATATTTCTTGTAGGGCTCGTTTTGTGTTTGCAAATTCTTTTAGTTTTTGTTTGTCCTGGAAGCTTTTTCTCTCTCCTTCTATTTTCAATGACAGCCTAGCTGGATATAGTATTCTTGGCTGCATATTTTTCTCATTTAGTGCTCTGAATATTTCATGCCAGTCGTATCTGGCCTGCCAGGTCTCTGTGGATAGGTCTGTTGCCAATCTAATGTTTCTACCATTGTAGGTTACAGATCTTTTGTCCTGAACTGCTTTCAGGGTTTTCTCTTTGTCTCTGAGACTCATAAGTTTTACTATTAGATGTTGGGGTGTTGACCTCTTTTTATTGATTTTGAGAGGGGTTCTCTGTGCCTCCTGGATTTTGATGCCTATTTCCTTCCCCAAATTATGGAAGTTCTCTGCTATAATTTGCTCCAGTATACCTTCTGCCCCTCTCTCTCTTTCTTCTTCTTCTGGGATCCCAATTATTCTAATATTGTTTCGTCTTATGGTATCATTTATCTCTCGAATTCTGCCCTCGTGATCCAGTAGTTGTTTATCTCTCTTTTTCTCAGCTTCTTTATTTTCCATCATTTGGTCTTCTATATCACTAATTCTCTCTTCTGCCTCATTTATCCTAGCAGTTAGAGCCTCCATTTTTGATTGCACCTCATTAATAGCCTTTTTGATTTTGACTTGGTTAGATTTTAGTTCTTTTATTTCTCCAGAAAGGGTTTCTCTAATATCTTCGATGCTTTTTTCAAGCCCAGCTAGTATCTTTAAAATCATCATTCTGAACTCTAATTCCGACATCTTACTAATGTCCGTATTGATTAGGTTCCTGGCAGTTGGTACTGCCTCTTGTTCTTTTTTTTGAGGTGATTTTTTCTGTCTTGTTATTTTGTCCGGAGGAGAATAGATGAAAATGCTAACAGGGTAACAACGACCCCAGAAAAATATACACTTAACAGATCAGAAGAGACCTTCCAGAAAGTGGTCACTTTTCTGTTCAGAGATTTGCTGCTATTCTTTTCTTCAATCTCCTGTTCAGTTCATAGGTGTTCAGAATGGTTTGATCCCTGTCTAGCTGAATTCCTTGGACCAGACGAAATTTAGGTCTCCTACTCCTCTGCCATCTTGCTCCTCCCACTGGCTAGTTTCTATTTTAATTAACAATTAGTAGATTGTATATTATATATAAATTTGAAGGATTTCTTAGACGTTTCAACATGTACAATCAGAACCATCGCCAAATATTTTTCTTCTCAACTAAGTAATCCACTTCAAAAAAAAGAAAACAAAGTACGTTCCAACATTTAAACACAAAGAATACTACCATAAAAACATGTTCTACATGTTATTTCATTTTCCCCTTATTTCAATGTGTACAGTATTTACTCTCAGTTCCTTTTTAAGATAGTTATTAAAAGTACTTACTGTGAAATAGAGGGTGATCCATAAATAAAAGAAAATTTTGCTTTTTTGTTTTCGCTACACTAGGACACTATGGTAGCCACTTATTGATTCCATTACCAGTTGGATGGCAAAGAATAGTGTTTACTATGAGTGGGAGATGGAGACCTTAAGGTTTAAAAGTAGTTGTGTAGTATCCAAATAAATAACACAGGACACATTTTACCAATACAAAAACTGGTTTAATTTAATTAACTGTGGTCTAATATGGTGTGCATACCACTCGTGGTAAACCACAGTAGCATTTACTGGCTGATGCTTCAAAACGCTACTGTTTTCCATTCACTTTCATTGACCAAATGTGTCACAGAGGCATTGTCTAAGGTCTGGAAAAGAGTTTTTATGGATTTTGCTTTAATGATAAGTCTAACATATAATTCATTTGTTGATATCAATTCAATGGAATTTTAAAAATCTGTTCTTAATGACTTAAGTATGAAACATTATTTCATACTTTATAATGATTTTACCATGTTTGCTAACATCCTATCACCGTTATATTTTAATATGATCAAAACACAAAAAGTAGGTGTGCCTGGGTGGCGCCTTTGGCAGGGAGCCTTCTTCTCCTTCTCCCTCTGCCTGCCACTCCCCCTGCTTGTGTGCTCTCTCTAATAAATAAAAATCTTTTTAAAAAAGCAGAAAAAGTATTATAGATGTTTTTGGACAGTAGGCTATACTATAGTTACTTGACTACAATATGTACTTTTGGGTGGTTGTTTTTTCACTTAGGAATGGCCACATCCCTCACAAAGTTCTTCATGATCCCCATTTTTCCAGCTTTCATGTCCTATCACCCCTATCACCCAAGATGATGAGGGGTGTGTGCAGGTTCCAATCCCACTGAGCTTCTGTAATAGCTCCTGAACAGAGTCCTTGCTCTTTCCTTAGGTATGTGACTCATGCTTTTCACTCCAATTCACTCTACCCTCACTCCTTTTTCTGGCTTCTCTTTTAGTATCATTTCTCTGGATCAAGCCAAGGACCTCTTTTCTATATAATTTAAAGGCCTCCTATGCTTCTCCTATCCTAGGACTTACTACATTTCATCATAATTTCTTATTATTCACTTCTTTAAATAAATTTAAGATAGTTTTTATGGGAAAAGACAATGTTTGTGATTACTTAAGCACAAAATAAATATGTTTTAAGTGAATGGATTCTGGTTTCTAGTATTTACCAGTTTTTAAATGTAGGAAACATAAATACTTAAATGTTACCTTTTAGTCCAGCATGTGGGGATGGAGAAGGGGAGAGAACAAGTGGCCATGAGGCAAGGTTAGGTAAAAAAAAAAAAAAAAAAAAAGATACTTGTACTGAGTATTGAAGGATGAGTGAATCTGGACCTAGTAGTTGGTAAGTATAGATTAAATTTTGGCAAGAATTTTTTCTCCTGTGTATTCTGGCTCCATTTCAGTAGAACTCAAAAGTCAAAGGATGTTAGAGTATAATAAAACTTATATTGGAAAAGAAAAAAATTTCATGAGAAATTAGTTTCATATGAAAATCTAAAAAAAAGTCTGAAATGTGCAGATGCTTCATATTAATACTGATACTTATTGGCCAGTTTCTTATTTCACTTCATAGTCAAAATAATTAAAATAACTAATTTTAAGCACTGAGAGATTAACTGGGTATTGAAGAATAACTACCATTATATACAAAGCACAATATGCCTTATGGTGGCATTTAGCTGTTTTATAATGTATTTAGTCTAGTGAATAATAGTATGTTTTAGATATATTTATCCTATGGTAACATTGATTTTTAGGATTTTACAAAATCTCTCTCTCCCACTCAAAAGATTCAACTCAGAGAGGAAGATATTTATTTGACTTAGTCAAATAAAAAGACAAAATGTCTCAAAGTTTCATTGCCTAAGAATCACTTTGGAGGTGCTGCTAAAATGCAGGTTCTCAGGCCCATCCTATTGTGTAGGTGAGTCCTTTCTATCTGACTTTTAATAAGCACCCAGGTGGTTTTGATACTAGTGATTGACCTTTACTCTCTTTACCATTTAGTGGCAGGACTTCCACATCTGTATAAATCTGAAATTCTTTTGTACAGTTATATCCATACTGTCATGAACTTTGAATACTCTTAAGTACATTCAAGGGATGTTACTTATTTGAATGCATGAGGCTTCATATTTGGATTGATAAAATCAGTCAGATTACGTTATACTCATCTTGTGGTACTAAACTTTGCAAAATAAATAATGTTATAAAGCAGTTTTGTTGATTGTAGTCCGTGGAAAATAAAAATGAGTAATATTGCTATAAGATGTCTGAAATGTTCAATAGTCTGAATAATAGTAACATTTATCTTTATATTGTACAGTTCACTTTGGTTTTTCTGGCATTCCACCAGTGCCATATCCTGAGAGTATGTCTTAATAATCTCTGCAGTAAACTGTCAGTTTGGCTTTTGAAGCATTGTCAAAAAAAGTTGTAATATAGTAGTATATTTCCCTAATTGACCTTATAAGAGAATAACTTTCTTTTTTCTTGGTTATTCTTTGATTATATATTGCTTATAAAAGATATAAAGGTTGGGCATTTGTTTTATATCTTTAAATTTTTTATTAAGTTAAAGTAATACATGTTTATTTTAACACGTGAAGCAATTTATGGATATATAAAGAAATATTTTTTAAAGAGTTAATTTCCTTTCCACACCTCCTTTTTCACCTCACTTTCTCTGTGCTTGTACAAACACATTTGTAGGTTTGTGTTGAATGCATGTGTTGTATTTAAATGAGTTTGTACACATATTTAGGAACCTGCCTTTTCAGTTAATACCATTGTTATGGTTATTATTCCAGCATAATAGTAGAAATGTAACTTGTTCTACTTAATAGCTGCATACTACTTTATACTATTTGAGTACTCTTATTTATTCAGTCATTCCCTTCTTGATGAACATTTATTTCCTTCTTTTTGCCACTCATAGTGGTATAACAGATAACTTTGCATATTAATATCCATATATTTTTATGTTCTTCTGTAAGATGGATCTAAACTGTGGGACTGTAGGTCAAAAGGAATGTGTATTTTCACTTAATGAATTTCTTTTACTAGATATTTAATATTTTATATACCTTTTTTTTTTTTTTTTACAAAAATACATTGTAGAATATGGGAAATACTAGAAAATACATAGAATGAAATAAAAATTATCTGTAAATCTACCAGCAAAAAATCAATGTGATAAATCGAAGCATAACTTTTCAGTTGTGTTTTCTCACCATCTTCTTTTTTCCAATACATTACATCAATTGTGTTTAAGCAGCTAAGGTTTATATTTACTTTAGGAGGAAGACTTGGCAGAGTAATTTCAAGGTCCTTATGTTTTAAATGTAGATTTGTCTTTATTTTTCCTACTGCTTTTGCTTGGAACAGGTGACAACTTCCAATAAAACTTGTAATATAGTCTAGAAAGTACATTATTAAAAGAGAAAGGAGAAATAGCTGTGAATCAGGACTGAGAAAGCTGGAGTTGTGGATGTGGCTTCTCCCTGATTAGTCCTGGGAGTTCAGTTAAGTTACTTGACCTCTCAGAACCTCAGCTTCCTCTACTGTTTCCAAATGTGGAAAACAATGACTTAGTATTTTGAGAGTTATTTATTTGCAATTGAAAAAAGAGAAGTAAAGGTATTAAATGGTCTGTTGACACATGGTCTTCTGTGTCTTAGACCAGAAATGATTTAAAAGTTTTCCAGATTGTGTCAGGGAGTTTCTTTATGTACCCGTACGAGTTAGTCCTGATCAGTTGTTCTGATTTCTTGTCACTGTAGGTTAGTTTTGCCTATCTTTGAAATTCATGTAAATGCAATCATATAGCATATATTGTTTTGTATCTGTTTTTTTTTCTTTCAATAGAATGTTTATGTGATTCATTGAGGTTGTGTACATATATATATATATATATATACACACACACCATATATCCCTGCTATGCATAATTATGCTATCCTATTTAATATCCATCATTTATTAAAATAGGTAGGATAGGTTGATAGGTTCTAAGGAAAAGTGAGTTGCAGACCAATATGTACAGCACCATGCTGTCTTTATTAAGAGAATGAATGATTGTTGTATTCATGTATGTGTGTGCATACATGTGTGTATGTTAATGATGGATAGACAGGTCAGGTAGGTAGGTAGATTGATATTTGGGTGTGGAAAATGTTTTATGGTACATATAAAACAAGTACCAGTTGTTACCTTTTGGGAAAACGTAGGATATGGATGAGGTGGAGAGTAGAGTATGGTAGACCCCTTTTTTTATAAACTTTAAAAAAGCCATGTAATTATGGGGATTTTGCCTTTTTATGGTTTTTAATGTTTGTTTTTCAGTATTTTTTAAATGGGTAGAGGATAGAACATCCCCCTACCAAATAATGAAAAATTTTAAGTATTCCTTTTTTTCCCCCCAGTTCTTATTTTATTCTATTATGTCCTGAAGAAATGCATCCTTTAATTTAGCTCTTAGCATTATAGAATTGCTCCCAACTTCCCACAAACAAGAGTATTCTGCTCATTATGGTTTTTCATGGGTGTTATCTGTACATGTGTGTATGTGTGTGTAGATAGCTGGCTATTTGTTCTAATTAACCCTGCTCCCCTGACTCCCAATTCATTTCCTTTTAAGAGGTCTCTTAAAAGTCCTAGTAATTGTTTACTAAGTATAGAACTTCTAAACAAGTGAGATATGATTCATTTAGGTCAATGACTAGCTTTTCAGTATTTGTAGTGAATATTTTAAATTCCTAAAGATGTCTCATTTTTGGTGACTGAGGCAAACAATTAGAATTAGTCTTAGGTGTAGATTTAACTTCTAAACTTCTAAAGAGTCAGTGAAACCAACTTGAAAAAAATGAAATGTGTATCATAACTTATTATACCTTAGTTACTGTAATTTATAATCAAATCCATACATACTAATATCATTAATAAATAAAATATAAAAATAAAATATTAAATCATTAACATATTAATTACAAGCAAAACATAGCATTTTAAAACAATATTATGGTTATAATGTTGTAGCCAGTCTTCTAAGATGGCCATGGGTCATGCTTCTCATTATTTATATCCTTCTATAGACCCATCCCCTTGAGTTTGGGCTAGTCCTGTGATGACTTGCTTTTGACTGATTGATTGTAGAGAGGGTGTTCCTGTATGACTTCTGAGGGTAGGTTATAAGAGGCCTTGCAGCTTTTGCCTGAGTCACTTGGAATATTTGCTTTGGACGAAGTTAGCCACCATTTAAGAAGTCCAGTGTCCCTCAGACTGTCATGTTGTGAGGAAGCTGAAGCTAGCCACATAGAGAGACTAATGTAAGGAATGAGAGAAAGAGAGAGAGAGAGAGATGCTTGCCAATCTGGTTCTCAAATGTTCCAGTCATCTTGACTGATGGATCTGACATGAGTGATCTTGAATCTCTAGCTCAGATGAGACTTCAGATTGTTTTAGCCCCAGCCATCTGACTGGAGCTGCATGAGAGAGACTCAGGCAAGAACCACCCAGATGAGTCCAAAAATCTACAAAATTGTAAGGGATAAAAATAGATTGTTGTTTTAAGCCACCAAGTTTTGGAGTAGTTCCACTGGAATAAACAACTGGAACAGTTAGTACTAACTAAAATTTGTTTTAAATGTATTTTAATGTGGACATTGAATGCCAAGATACTTTACTCATCCCTACCATTTGACACTTTTCTTGATGACAGTATTTCGGGCCAAAGTATACTGATGTAAATGTTTGACACAGATTGTAGATAAAGGGTTGTTCTGAGGTTCAGAAACAAAACTTAGCCTGATCCAACCTGGAGCATTTAAGGCTACTAGGAAGCTTTAAAGAGCTATGAATCACACCTCAGGGACCCATCAGTAATATGGGGATCCAGGTTGAATTCCAAGTATTTCCTATTTATAGTTACATAAAAGAACAAAATAAGACGAGATAATTTACTTAAAAAGAATTTTGATAATTTTAAGCCTTTTACTCCTTACCTCTCATTTATTTTATCTCTTCCTACTTTAGATCATATTTTTGTGGCTAGATTAGGGTAGTACTTAATAAAGTTAGGCTTCTAGTAGAAAGGTGGGATTTGTATCAGATTAATATGATTTTTAAGTTCCTTTTTACCGTCCAGATAGAAGAAAACATGAATCGCCTGATGTCAGAGACTGCTGGTGTTTCTTGATTACTAACTCTTTGACCTCAAGTTCACTGAAGATTAGTATATTAGACATAATGCATTCAAGCTCATTTTCTAAGTTATCTTTCATGTTTTGTCAACTGCCAGGTGGACTTTGAGCATTTGGGGGGAAATGTGGTTAAAGTAGTCCTAATTGTCAACTGCCTAAAGTGCTTACTTGGCATTTTAAAGAATATTAATAAGGTCACATTTAATTTGGTTGGGAGATTTCACATGAGTGCAAAAGGTTCATGTCTTATATTTTCATTTATTTCCCTAGCCATTTGTAGGTTAATGTACTCTCATATCATATTTGAGAACTAAATATTTGTTTATAGTTTAATGTTAACATAGCATGTAACTTTTTATAGTTAAATGTTCTGGGTAATTCTGGTCAGAAATCACACACATTGCACATTAATCTTAAATGCATATGAATTGAAAAGTAGAATTATAGATATGATAAAATGTATTACAGAACTGGTAAATGTTTTAAGGTATACTGATTGTGATTTGTAAATATCATAGCCAAGGTATGCGTTGGCAGTAGCTTCCAAAAACCAAAGACAGATCTGAAAACCCTTTTACATTTTTCACTTAATAAGCCAATTTATAGATTATTGCTTATATTGAAAGCTAAAAAAACAAATTCCACTTTTCTCTGGCCATGCTAACAAAAACTTAATAAGTAGGCATTGCTTTAAAAATGACACAATCCACCAGTTATTTGGTAAGACTAGCATAATCATAAATTTCCCATCCATGCTTTTTCCAAAAATACTAACCCATATTGTTCTCCCTGGACCTGTTGTAAGGATGACTAATCCAACTGCTGAGGTCTCCCTTTATGTGTTTGATGGAACACTTGGCTTGCTGGACTACAGCTGTGTGTTTATGTGCAGTGCACACCTGCAGGGCCTGACAAATAGCAGTAGTATGCAGAGGATACAAAATTACCCTGGCAGTGCTGCACATAAGGAAGTTTCTGTTTTGAAGTCCATATGTGTGTGTGCTTGAGATGCCAGCTGGTGTATTTATGTTGCATGCACAGATGTAAAACTGCCAACTGATTTTATACCAAATAAAGTCTAATCTTTTTATACGTACTTTGTGTCAAAGTTATGAAGTGGTACATAAGAATGTTCTCACGACTTAGGTCTTTTAAAATAAAAGGTGCTATTAAAAATATGAACTCTTGACATGACTAGGAAAGAGGATAGTGACATACATGCATGGTATTTCTTAACTATTATCTTTGTGTGGGAGCATGTTATTACTGCTGTATCATTATATAAATAAAAGCTTGATTTTGATTATAATCATTAATGATATATATCCTTTTTTGTGGCTAGAGTTAGTCAGGGCTGTGTTTAATCCAATTTATGAATCCTGAATTGTGAAAACCAAATTTATATAGTTACTTAACTTGAAGGTTTTTGCCTTTCTGTATTATTAGTATACTTAATTTTAGCAAGCTGAAATGATAGTTTTGGGTGGCATTTTTACCAATGTATTTAAGTTTGTTCTGAAAAATACCGGTATTTATAGGGATAATATTTTTTGAGTCTAGGGAAATTTAAAGATCAACATAAAAACAGTAGAAAAGCCATTTATTCAGAAGAAGTTTTGAAAGAGTCAGGGTTTTGGTTTCTTTTAACATGTTACCTCTAACTAAATGAATATATCTGTTTTATTTAATGTGTCCATTCTAAACAAGAATAATAATTTGATAGTTGGGAAATTGATCTTCAAATTGATACTTGCAAAGTAGACTTCTCATGTCTGCTACTTACCTGCAGATTTATTATAGTTGGAATTCTTCTGTCTGATTAGTGTTTGATAGTCATTTCCTCAGAGAGTTATCATGGCTTACCAGCTAATGAATTTTTCTTATTTCTAGTATTAATCGGCATGGCATGTTTCAGTTGACTTTTTAAAAGTACTGACTTTTACTATATTTGAAATATGTGTACAAATTAAGAATTTTTTTAGAACTTGCACAACAAGAACTGGTTATCTGAATGGTTATAGTTTGGTTTTGCTTTACCTATAATTTCTAATGGTTTTTCTCCATCACTTTATTTGATCTGTACTAGTTTATAAATATTTGTAAGGAGAGAAAAGGAGTTCAAGTGCTTGTACAAAATCATTAATTTTAATTAGAAAAAATTAATAATATAAAGATACATTGGCTTATTCTATCCATTTTGCAATTGAAACACGCTGAATGTGTGCTTCACATATGTACATCTAAATATATTGATTCTTATTCTGGCATTGATGTAAGTTTGTTTTGACTTTGTATTTATAGAACTGCCTTATCATAGTTCCTTATGTGATTATATTTGTGCTGATGTTTTCTATAATGAGTATTATTCATTGTTACCCTAAACTTGTAATTATTATTAATGCCTTTACTTTTATTAAGTAGCACCTTAGTAGGTATGATTTCTCTTTCTTGAGTAGTAGGCATTGCTTTGTCATAAAAGATTGTGCATTTGCTTTTATTTCCAGTATGATTTTACTTGAACTTTATCATCTTATTTCAACAAATGTGAAAAGGGTCTGAGCTTTTAGAGTTGTCCCTTAGTCTTAAATTTATGAATTTCGGGGGTGCCTGGGTGGCTCAGTCGGTTAAGCATCCGACTCTTGATTTCGGCTCAGATCATGATCTCAGGGTCCTGGGATTGAGCCCTCTGTGTCGGGCTCGCGCTCAGCGGGGAGTCTGCTGGAGATTCCCTCTCCTCCTTTCCCTTTGCCCCTCCTCCCTGAAATAAATAAATGAATACATCTTTTTTTAAAAAGTATGATTTTTTAAATATTTTATTTTATTTTTTTTATTGAATCAGGCTTCTCAGTTCATGAAGACTGCTTCATTTGGAATAAGCTTTATATAATGAGACAGAAAAGTAGAGGAGAAACCAAACCATATTTCCTAATGGCTAACCTGAGTGATAGAATGGTCTGGCACAACGTATAATTAATTACACATCAGAAGTACATCAAGAGACTAGAAAATTCCAAAAAAAGGCAGAGCAGAAAGGCAGTGTAGTATAGTTGAATGAGCTCTTATTAAGGAGACAAACTGTAGCCTTGTTACTCACAATTGTGTGACATTAGGTTAGTTTCCTAGAGTTATAGTTGAGTTTTTCCGTTAGGGAAAGGGAGTAGTAATTCTATTTTAATAAAGTTGAGGTATTAATAAGGTGATAGACATAAAACTTGTCCCAGGGTTAGGGTGTGGTGCATGTAGAAGGTATTGAATAAATGTTGACTTCTTTTTTTATGGCAGTAGTAGTAGGTGTTTGAAATAAATTAATTATATAGGAAATAATAGATGTAAAGTTAACTCATAAAAGAATAGAAACAGGAAAGATCATTAATAAAGAAAAGATTAATTTTAAATAAAATAAAAGAATATTTTAAGAAAGGACCAAGCGTCACATTTTTACAGCTACAAGACAGAGCCTTTTATTACTCATTTGAGAGATTATGTTCCATACATTGCTTGGTTATTTAGTGCCAGGGCCAGCTTCTTTTAGTAGGGTATCACTTCAAACACCGCTGCCGCCGCTGCAGGTTTGCAAGCACATGATTGAAGGCTTCTAGTTCTCAGCTCATGCCCAGATGTCTTTCAATAACTATAGCCAGTAATTTCTTCAAATTGCTCACTTTATCAGCAGCACATGTCATCAATCCTGAAGTGGTTGCTCAAGTCAAACTGCAGAATCTTTAGCTTGCAGACGCAGCTGCAAACAGGTGAACAGGCAGAAAGTAATTTGTGCAGCTTGGTGGCTGTCAGACGAAAGACAGACAATCTGTGTTTAAAACAGATTGCAGGCCCTGTATGGGCCAGACAAAAGGGATTTCTCCAACTGCAAATAATTCCAAGGTTAACATATTTTCCTTTCTGCCATTAGGTGATTTGTTAAAATTGGAAACAATGAACATTATAAATCTACACAGAAACTGGAGACAAGATGAAAGAGAAAATCAGATCACTAAATAGGTTTACATTTGTCTTTCCAAAGAAGTACAACTGGCATTCATATAAACTATTTTCTCACAAATTAAGCCAAGTTATAAAATAATTCTTTGAAACTTATAAGATTATAAATGTTTCAAGTTGCATTAAGAATTACTGATATTAAAAAAAAATGAAACCTGAACCAGTGGAGTTTTTATAAATATATAGGTTTCTAGAGTTAATTGTTAATTTGTGAATGTTACAGTTTGCTTTTTTCAAATATTATTTAGCATTTCCCTTGAAAGTTTATTAATGTAAATGTTAAAAGAAGCATATGCCAGATCAAAACTTTTCAGCATGTAAGGATCTATCATGATTACAGAACAAAAATGCTTATGCTACAGAGAAAAAAATGTTGAGGACTTTAAGAATTTAAAAAAGCATTCCCACATTTTATTTTCCTGGTGGTTACTGGCACATGGCTCTGAAAGCTATCTTCATCTGTTTGTAAGATAGTTGCATTTTAGAAGAATGTTCCGCAACTGCATTAAGAATATTCATTTTGTCCATGTATCTTAAAATTGGTAAACTGTGTTTTGAGATCCTAAATAATCAGTGTATTTATTACTTGTCAATATTTGTCCATATGAGTACTTACTAAAATAAACAGGAAGGACTATATAACATTGAGCTTTATGAGTACTTCATCATCGAAGACCTTCTTTGTTATTAGCTACCTGAGCTTATGTCTCTGGCACAGGGAGCAACTCTAAATGAATGTGACTGATTTATTCTCTCTTATTCTCTGGGTCTTTTGTGCTTTCTTTCATGTTTCATCATCATTTTGGTGGTGGTGTAATTGTTTTTAGTGGTTAATGAATCTTTGTAATACAGTGTTTAAGTACATGGCCTTCAGTGTCAAACTGGATTCAAGTCCCAGTTTGGTCATTTTGTGTGACCTTTGACAAGCTCTCCAATTCTGTTTTTCAGTGATGATAGTGCTATTTATGTAACTCATGTTATTTTTATGATATTTCAGAAAAAGTAATATAAAGCATTGTGCATGACACCTTGCACATATTTAAAGGTTCAATATACCTTAGCTATTTTCTGCTAGAATTTAAACATCCTGGGGAGAGGGAATGTGTTTGTCTTGGTCCTAGCTGCTTCCTAAGCATTTGTCATCATGCCTTGAACACTGTAAGAATGTAACTAGTCAAAATGAATTTATAATTGGTTCTATAAATTTCAGAGTCCACTTTGCTCATTTTTTTTTTAGTGATAAGTTTCTTTGCTAAATACCTTTACTTCAGAAATTAGAACAATTCTGATATATTTTTGGTATAGACAAAATAGAGGGATAGGAGTATTTATTTTTTCTTATTCAGTTTACCTAACACTAAGAAATTATTCTGGATTGTAGTTATTTTTCAAATGTCATTGATTTTTTTCAGCTTCTTTAGGGTATAATTGACAAAGTTGTAAGATTTGATATATTGTATTTTTTAAAGTCATGATTTGATATATACATTATGAAAGGATTAACACATCCATCACACTTACTTTTATCTACCTATATAGTGAGAACATTTAAATTTTACTCTTAGCAAATTTTAATTATAAAGTACAGTATTATTAACTCTAGTTACCATGTTATATACATTAGATCCTTAGGCTTTATTCATCTTTTAGCTGTAAGTTTGTGTCTATTGACCAACTTCTCTCTGTTTCTACCGCCTGGCAAACACTGTTTTTACTCTTTGACTTTTTTTTTTTTTTTAAAGATTCCACATTTAAGTGATACCTTGCAGTATTTCTCTTTTTCTGTCTGGCTTATTTCACTTAGTGTAATGCTTCCAGGTTCTATCCATGTTGTTATAAACAGGACTTCTTTCTTTTTCATTGCTGAATAATATTCCTATATATAGTACACACACACCACATCATCTATATCCATTTATCCATTGATGCACACTTACCTTGTTGTTTCCATATCCTGACTACTGTAAATGATGATGTGAGATACATGTTAATGGAGATATCTCTTTGATTTGTAATGCCAGATTATTTTGTGAGTATTAGCCTTTTGGTCTCCAGACTGGCCCACCATTGTTCCTTTTCCTCTCCATTATTAGGCCAAAATTTGAGGGTGTAAGTACACAGGTTTTAACTTTCAGTCTTGTAGGTTTCTCAGATCAAAACCTCTTTGCCTCTAGAGCAGTAGTTAGAGTTTCTAAAATACACTGATGTGCAGGTCCCCACCAGACCTCTTATTTTGAAATCCCTGAGGGTGGGGCCTGGATGTTGGCCATTTAAAAACAAAAACCAAAAATCTCTTTGTGTCAATATAATGTGGGTCCAGGCTTGAGAAAAACTGTTCTAGAATAGAGATTGGCAAAGCATGGCCCATGGGCCAAATCTAGCCCACTGCCTGGTTTTCACTGGTACACAGCATGGTTATTTGGTTATTTGTTGAGTTACTGTCTGTGGTCTGTTGTGTGACAACAAGAGTTGAATAAGTGTAACAACTCACAAAGCCTAAAATATTTGCTATCTGGCTTTACACAGGAAAAGTTTGCCAGCCCCTGCTTTAGATTTAAGTTCTGACTCACACAGCTTTGCCAGTTCCCCAGCTTTCATGTTAGTCTTGATGTAATTGATTGGTGAATTAGCTAGATTTTTGGTTATATTTTTATTTCTTGCTTAATGGATTGTGGGCTGTTAGAGGACAGGCACTATATTTTATAGCTCTTTGAATACCTCATCACTTAATATACTGAATTTTGCATTGTTTTGTCTAAGTAAATGTTCATTAATTGATGCTAGCTATGGGCCTTAGGTCATTACATGAGGGCACCAGCAAGGGGCAGCATGGAGCTTTTGCCTTGCACAGTCAGTTATTTATTATTTACTCATTCATCTGTAATATTACAATATGTTAAAATAAATGTTATAGTATTTTACACTATTACCAAGCAAAATTTTATAATTATGGCAAATATCCTAATTTTTTAAAAATTTCTTTAATTCCCTTGAATCTAAATTATTTCTTTTATCATTTGCACTTAAGTTTCAGATCTGTCTCAGCTACAAAATAGCATGCTACATTTTCATCATCACTATTTTAAAAATTTCTCTTCATTCCTGCTTCAGGAACTTTTGGCAATGGCTGGAATATTTATGTCTTGGAAATATTTTGGGGTCTGGCAGATAGGAGATTGATCCAACTTTAAAAATAGTTTGGCCTTACTTCCAGGCCTTTAATGGGTCTTAGCTTTGCTTTTGTTTCTAGTGTGCTTAGAGTAATTTTTTAATTGTGGGTTGCTTAAGAGAGAAAACAGACATGAAGGTATCCCATCTGGGCTTCTGTTTTATTCCCCTGGAATTATGTGTTCAACTAGTTTTCAACTATTACTGCACAAAAGTTTTTTCAAGCATTCTCTTAGCATTTGTTTCCCAATTACTGTTAGTACACATATGTGTGTTCTATATTTATTAAGAAAGTAAGATCACCATCTTTAAAAGATTTTTTCATTTGAGTTGTTGAATAAAGTATGTTATTTAGGGCAGGGAAAAAAAATAAGGCACTCAGGCAGGTTGCTGACTGCAGTCCAAATGGCTGATCAGAGAGTCTTTATATGCATCGGTAATGTGTTGTGCAATATAAGCTGAAATATATTCCACAAGGGAGGAAAACGGAATAGGTTACATACGCTGTTCCTAAGTGCAATGAATATAAAACTCCATTACTCACTTTAGGCAGGTGCTTTTTATATGAGGCTTTAAAGAAATATAAAACTGCTGGTGAAATGATTGGTTTGTATAGACACCACTTAGCTTCTAGTGCTTTGACCAGATAGAGGCTGGAAGTATTCCTGCAAACATTTCTTGAATGATTCAGGGATTGAAGGTTAATACTCTCTTGGTGTAATAACCCATCAGTATAAGCATTGCATCTAGTATATGAAATTTGTTTCTGACTTGGTTATGAGAAATTATTTTTCAGTGACATGGGAATAATGTTCAAGTTTTTCTTTGATAATGATTAAGAAATGCCACTTACCAAAATTTCTTCTTAAGATATGTGTACGTATTTAAATATGTTTTTGAAGAACTACTTAAGTAATATTTCTTTGTAGTTTTCAGTATTTGTTCTTCAAGAACTTTAGATTTTTTTTTTTTTTAGGCATGATTGGATAAACTTTTGGAATATAAAATACTTATTTTTGGGGTAGCTCTGCAATTATCTGAAGAATATATGACGTATTCTAATTAGTTCATGAAGATTTATAGTGGGCCCAGCTATACAAGTGCCTATATTTCTCTTCCCTTTAGCTCTTATAACAGGTACCTGCTTATATTTTAAACACTGAACATTCTTCCACAAATGAATCTTCATAAACGTAAACTAAAAGGGAGATTGAAAGGGTAATAAATAGGTGTTGTTCAAATTTGTTGAGGTTTTAAATATGTGAACCAGTTTCTTTTTAAACCTGTTCTAGATTGATTGATCGATTGATTTCTCTCTTCTCTCTTTCTTTTTCTCTGTTAATACAGAGGTGAAATTTATATTACATACAATTAACCGTTCTAAAGTGTACAGTTCAGTGATATTTAGTGTATTTGCAGTGTAGGATAACTGCCAACTGTATCTGGTTTAAAAACCTTTTCATCCCTCTATAAAAACACCCATACCCTTTATGTAGTCACTCTTTACTCCCTCCTCTGCCCCATCTCCTGGTAACTTCTAATTGCTTTCTATTTCTGTGGTTTACCTATTCTGGACATACCATATAAGAGCAATCATGTAATATGTTTTGGGGTTGGCTTTTTTCTCTCAGCAGAATACTCAGGAGATTTAAGTTGATGTGTGTATCAATAGTTTATTTTCATTGCATCGCATTCCATGGTATAGATACCTCACGGTTTGTTTAGCTGTATAGCCATTGAAGGACATACGGGTTGTTTCCAGCTTTTGGCTATTACTTATAAAGGTGCTGTGAACATTTTGTGTACTCGTTTTTGTGTGAACATAAGTTTTCATTTCTCTGGGATAAATATTCAGGAATGTGGTTGTTGGGCTATATGGAAGTTTCATGTTTAGTTTTGAAAGAAGCTGCCAAACTGTTTTCAGGAGTGGCTGAACCATTTTATATTCCCACCAGCAATGTCTGAGTGATCCATTTTTTCCATATACACATCAGGATTTGATTTTGTCACTATTTCATTTTAGCTGGTTGGGTAGGTGGGTAGTGATACCTTATTGTGGTTGTAATTTCTGTTTCCTTGATAGCAATACAAATGATGTTGAATATCTTTTTAGATGCTTATTTGCTATCTGTATGTCCCTTCAATGAAATGGATGTTTATGTTTTAGCCCATTTTCTAACTGGGTTGTTTGTGTTTTTACTGTTGAGTTTTGAGAGTTCTTTATATATTCTAAATACTAGTCCTTTGTCAGATGTGTGGTTTACAGATATCTTCTCTCAGTCTGTAGCTTGCCTTTTCTTAAAAAGGTGTTACCCAAAGCAAAATTTCTAGTTTGTTTGTTTTTTTAGATTTTATTTATTTTTATGAGAGAGAGAGAGAGCACAAGCAGGGGTGGGGTGTGGCGGTTAGAGGGAGAGGGAGAAGCAGACTCCCTGCTGAGCAGAGAGCCCAATGCAGGGCTCCATCCCAGGCCCCTGAGATCATGACCTGAGCCGAAGGCAGACGCTTAACCGACTGAGCAACCCAGGTGCCCCAAAATTTCTCATTTTAGTGAAAACCCAATTTTTCCTTTATGGATGGTGCTTTTGTTGTTAAGTCAAGGAACTCTTTGCCTCTCACTAGATTGCACATATTTTCTCCTGTCTTTTTTTTTTTTCTCCTGAATTTTGTAGTTTTACATTTACACTTAAGCCCATGATTCAATTTGACATTTTTTAAAATAAGATATTAGATCTAGGTTGAGGTTCATTTATTTTGCCTTTGGATGTCCACCTATTCCAGCACTATTTGTTGAAAAGGCTGTCTTTCTTTCATTGAATTGCATTTGCAGCTTTGTCAAAAAGTGTTTGGCATATGCGTGTATTTCTAGATTCTCCACTCAGTTTTACTGATCTATGTATGTATTTTCACACAAATACTGTATAGTCTTGATTACTGTAGCTATATAATAAATCTTGAAATTAGTAGACTGATTCTTCCCACTTGCTTCTTTTGGGAATTGTTTTCAGCTATTCTAGTTTATTTGCCTTTCCATAAATATTGTTGAGTCTCCTAGTCTATGAACACTGAATGTCTCTTCATTTATGTAGATCATTGGTTTCTTACACCAGCATTTTATAGTTTTCAGCATATAAGTCCAAATACTTTAATTTTACTCCAATGTATTTCATTTTATTCAGTGATTAGAAATGTTACTGTATTTTTAATTTAGTATGCACATATATTCATTGCTAGTATATATAAATGCATTTTTCTATTTTTGTTTTATATCCCGCATTCTTTTTTTTTTTTTTTTTTTAAAGATTTTATTTATTTATTTGAGACAGAGAGAATGAGAGAGAGAGAGCACGTGAGAGGGGGGAGGGTCAGAGGGAGAAGCAGGGTCCCTGCTCGGCAGGGAGCCTGATGCGGGACTCGATCCAGGGACTCCAGGATCATGACCTGAGCCGAAGGCAGTCGCTTAACCAACTGAGCCACCCAGGCGCCCTATATCCCACATTCTTAAGAACTTATTCTGGAAGTTTAAAAAAATACTCCTTGGGCTTTTTATACTTAGTTATATCAACTGGACAAGGGATAGGTTTTATTTTTGTTTTTTTTCCTTTTCCCATTTATATGCCTCTTATTTCTCTTTCTTCTCTTGTTGCGCTGGCTAGAACTTCCAGCAGTTTGTTGAATAACAGCAGTGAGAGCTGGCATCCTTGGCTTTCTTCCAATCTTAGTGCAAAAGCATTTAGTCTTTCACCAGTAAGTACTTTTAGGTATTTTTGTAGATGTTCTTTCTCATGTTAAGGAAGTTGCTCTCTTTTCCTATTTCCCAGAAAGTTTTTATTGGGAATGGATGTTGAATTTTGTCAGATGTGTTTTCTGCATCAATAGATATCTTCTTGATTTTTCTCCTTTAGATTGTTCATATTGTAGATTCCGTTGATTTTCCAATATTGAACTAAATATCCATTCCTGGAATAAACCCTACTTGATCATTGTATATTATTTATATTTATACTCATACAAACTCATTGCTGAATTCCATTTTCTAATATTTTGTTAAGTATTTTCACATGTATATTGATAAGGAATATTTGTATGTAGTTTTCCTTTTTTGTGATATCTTTGTTTTTTGGAATCAAGATAATTCTGACTTCATAAAATGAAATGGGAAGTGTTTTTTCCTCTTCTGTGTCCTGGAAGAGATTGTATGGAAGGGATATTAATTCCCCTTAAAAGGTTTGGTGTAATTCTCCATCTGTCCCTGGAGTTTCACTTTTTGATAGGGTTTTGTTTGTTTCTTGATTTATTGATCCACATCATCAAAGTTGTTAAAGTATTGTTTATGGTATTTTCTTATTAATTTTTTGATGTTTTCAGAGTTGGTAGTGATATCCCATTTCATTCTTGATATTGGCTATTCATAACTTTTTTGTTTTTGTTTTCTTTGTTAGTCTTGCTAGTGGTTTGTCACTTTTATTGATTTTTTTAAAATAAATTTTTTAAAATAAATTTCATTGACTTCTGCTATCCTTATTATATTCCACCTCTGATTGTTTTGGGTTTATTTTGTTCTTCTTTTTCTACATTTTTGAGGTGAGAGCCTAGGATATTGACTTGAGACTTTTACTTTTCTAATGTGTCCATTTAGCGCTGTTAAATTCCCTCTCTTGTACTGCTTTAGTTGTGTTCTACAGATTTTGTTATGTTGTATTTTCATTCAGTTCAGTGTATGTGTTTTATTTCCCTGAGTATTCCTCTTTGACTTGTGGAATATCTGGATCGGTTTAACTTCCAAATATTTGGAGATTTTCCTATTATCTTTTTCTTATTGATTTCTAATTTGAGTCTGTTGTGGTCAGTGAACAAAGTCTGTTGACTTTAATTCTTGTAAATTTGTTGAGGTTTCTTTATGGCTCAGAATAATATGATCTGTTGTGTTATATGTTCTTTAGGGTGTTGAAAAGAATGTATATTCTGTTCTATAATATCAAGAAGAGCTTATTGGTTGATAGTGTTTTTGACATCTTCTATATCTTTGTTGATATTCTGTCCAGTTTTTCTGTTGGTTGAAAAAGGTTGAAAGAGGTGTTGAAGTCTCCAACTAGAATTGTGAGTTTATCTTTTTATCACCTATGAGTTATAGTTTTTGTAGCTATGTTGTTGGTTTCATACACTTTTAGGATTGCTATGTCTTTTTGGAGTATCTACTCTGGTAATTTTTTTTTTTTTTTTTTTTGTTCTCTTATATCTCGTTTATCTGACCTTAATAAAACCATTCCTGCTTTTTTAAAAAATTGAGATTAAATTCACATGATATATAATATTTAGTCACTTTAAAGTGTGCGATTGAGGGTTTTTTAAATTATATTTGTAATGTTTGCAACCATCACCAGCGTCTAATTTTAGACTATATTTTATCACTCAAAAAGAAACCCCATATCCATTGATAGTCACTTCCCATTCCTACTTACTTTTGCCCCAGGCAACTTTTAATCTGTGTCTCTGGATTTACCTATTCTCAACATTTCCAAAAGTGCAATCATGCAATACGTGACCTTTTATGACTTATTTCAGTTAACATGTTTTCAAAGGTGATTCATGTTGTAGCATGTATCAGTACTTCATTTGTTTTTGTGGCTGAATAATATTTCATAATACTGGTACTCTGCGTTTTGTGTATCCATTCATTGGTAGGTGGGCATCTGAGTTTCCACTTTTTGACTATTAACAACAATGCTGTTATGAGCAAACTTATATGTGGACATACATTTTCCGTTCTCTGTGTACTTACCCAAGAGTGGAATTCCTGGGTGATATGTTATCTCTATGTTTAACTTTTTTGATGAGTTGCCAAATTGTTTTCCACAGCAGCTGTATGATTTTACATTCCCACCAGCAATGTATGAGAGTTCCAGTTTTTCTACATCCTTGCCAATACTCGTTATTGTCTCTCTCTCTTTTTTAATAGCCATACTAGTTGGTGTGAGGTGGTATTTTAGTGTGTTCTACTTTCTTTTGAGTAATATTTATGCTATCTACCTTCTTCTGCACTTTCACTTTCAACTTGCCCACATTATTGTATTTGAAATAAGTTTCTTTTAGACAGCATATAGTTGAATTATATTTTTAATCCAGTCTGCCAATCTTGTCTTTTAATTGCTAGATTAGGACCATTTACATTTAATGTAACTATTGGTAGGTTAGGCCTTAAGTCTGACATTTTAGTTGTTTGTTTTTGCTTTTTGTTGGATGTTTTTAATTTGTTTTTCTTTTTTCACCTTCGTGTTGACTACTTGAACAGTATTTAGAATTCCATTTTCATTTATGTGTAGTTATTTTGAGTAAATCTTGTGAAGCTTTTTAAAGTCATTGTCGTAGGTGTACATTTCATATATCTAACTTATTACAGTCTAATGGTATCAGTTTTTCAGTTCAAGTGATGAATAGAAACCATACTCACCTTTATGTTTCTTTATTCTCCCCTATTTATAATATAGTTGTCTTAAATATTTCCTCTGTGTATATTGAGAACCACATTAAAGATTTTTACTTTTGCTTCAACATGAAACACAGTTTAGAAAACTCAAGAAAATAAGGAAAGTATTAATTTTACCCTGTTTTTGCTAATTTCGATTTCCTTTTTTCTAATATTCCGAAGTTCTTTATCTTATTCTGTTAGGTCAACTTATGTTAACGTTCTATTAGGGTAGATCTGCTACCGAAAATTTTATTGCTTTAGGACTAAAAGTTCTAAACTTAAAAGTTCTAAGTTAATACTTAACAAAATATCACAAAGTTTCTTAGTTTTCTTTCATTTGAAGATGTCTGGTTTTCCCCTTCCGTCCTGAAGGATATTTTCAGCAGTTGAAAAATGTGCCACTTCCTACGGGCCTTTATGGTTTCTAATGAAAAAGCTGCTGTCATTTGATTTGTTTCTTCTGTATGGGTAAGGTATTGTTTCTCTTTTGCTCAAAGATTTTTCTCCCCCTGTCTTTAGTTTTCAAAAGTTTATCTATAATGTGTGTTTTTATTTCTTTGACTCTGGGGTTAACTCAGCTTTTTAATTTCAGGTTTGTGTCTTTTGCCAAATTTGGACAGTTTTTAGCTATTATTTCTTCAAGTACTTTTTCAGCTCTACCTTTCTCCTCTGGGACTCTGATGACATGAATGTTAGATTTTGTGTTAGGGTCCCACAGGTTCCTGAGATTCATTTATTTTTTCTATTTTCTCCTTAGTTCAGATGAAGTAATTTGTATTGTTTTGTCTTCCAGTTTAGTGATTCTTCTCCATTCTGGTATTGAACCCACCCACTGAGTTTCTTATTTCTGTTACTGCATTTTCCAATTCTAAAATATCTGTTTTGTTCCCTTTTTATGTCATTTTCCTTTTCTTCTCCTCTAACTGTAACTTTTTGTTTCTTTGTTAGGTATTTCTAACTTTTTAAAAGATTTATTTATTTTGAGAGAGAGTGAATGTGAGCAGGGGAGGGGCAGAAGGAGGGAGAGAATCTTAAGCAGACTCCTCGCTGAGCATGAGGCCTGATGTAGGGCTCAGTTTCATGACCCTGAGATCATCACTTGAGCAGAAACCAAGAGCCGGATGCTCAATGAACTGAGTCACCCAGGTTCCCCTAGATCTTTCTATTTTCATTTGTTTCAAGTGTACTTATAATTGCTTACTGAAATATTGTTATGATGGATGTTTAAAGGCTTTTGTCAGATAGTTCTAATGTCTTCTATCATCTTAGCGGACTCTATTAATTGTCTTTTTTCATTCAGTTTTGGATCTTGGTTTTTGGCATAAGTCATTCTCAGTTGAAACCTGGATATTTTGGATATTGTTTTCTGAGACTCTGGATCTTATTTAAACTTCTGTTTTATCTGGCTTCATCTGATAATGCTCCAGCAATGGAAGGGGACATATGCCCTTGTTACAGCTGGGTGGGCATGGAAGCCCAGGTATTCCGCTTGGTTTCCATTGGTATCTAAGGCTGGGGGTGTGGGTGGTGAGGGGTTGGGGGGCAGTTCTTGTAACTTCTGGCCCAAGGTGGGAATTCTGGCTCTCATTTAGACCTCCATTGATACCTTTCAGTCTTGGAGTAGTTGGATTGCCTCATTACTCTTCTCATGAGATTTGTGCTGACCTAGGTGATGGTGGTGGCTCATTATTGCTGGGGGATGATGAAAGTCCTAATTCTCTAGTAGGTCTCCTTGACATTTCCCTAGCTGGAAGATTGAGGGTGCCTCCTTATTGCCAAGTTGGGTTTGAAGTCCAGGTTACCAATTAAGTTTTATTGTATGCTACCCCAGTGAGGGGTATTGGAGGTTCCTTGTTTTAGAGCATGTTGAAGGTGGAAGTCTAGACTTCCCATTGACCTTTCCTGGTGTTGGTGTTGGTGCATGTGGGACTATAGTTTTTTCCTGTGGTGTTTGGCTAGAGTAGAATAGTTGTTGTCTAAAAATTTTCTGTCTTGCTGGGATCTCCCTTTCAGGTCCTTTAGCTTGGGAAAACTGGCTTTTTGCGGGGAGGTTTAATGTCTCTACCTATTGGCATTTCTGGGTTGCTGTGTTCTCCAAGTTTGGGTTATTTATTTATTTATGAGAGCACATGGGTGGCCAGGGCGTGGGGGTGGAGAGGAAGCAGACTCCCCACTGAGCAGGGAGCACGACTTGGGACTCCATCCCAGGACCCTGAGATTGTGACCTGAGTTGAAGGCAGACACTTAACCGACTGAGCCACCCAGGCACCTCAGGTCTGGGATATATATTAGGCAAAAACATAACCTGTGCACCTCACCACTGTTTCTTTGTTTGGGTCCTGAGGTGTCCCTAACTGGTCTGCCATTTTTTTTTTTCCTGCCTTTCAGTGTCATCTTCTCTCTCTAGCATTAGAAATAGAGAAAAGTCTATGCTATCCTATCTTCCTGGAAGTAGAACTAGTTTATTTCTATAATGAATTAAGAAGTATCTTTTAAAAATCTTAATTGTTACTTTTTTATTAGAATAAGAGTGAATGTGACCTTGAGAATCTTCTGTTTGTTGATGGTATAATTTTTTTTTTTCCTTTCTTCTTCGTCTTTTTTTTTTTTTTTTTTAGCTTAACCATACCCCAGCTATGTAACATGATATTTTACTCTGAATTTGGCTCTAGTAAAAACATTTGTTCTTTGGGTATGTGACTGGCACTGATTCATGAATAACTTCAAACTCAGTTTATTTGTAGGTTAGTTATTTCTATTATTTCTATTTCTTTTATTATTATTTCTATTATTTCTTTCCCTGCACATATCTTTTAAATATACATTTTTTAGAGTCCTGATGTATTCCACCATTTTATTTGTATATTTAGGTTATTTATTGGAAAATCTTAGTGATATATTTAAACTTACACATTGTATTCTATTCTCTTGGATACCATTTATAAGTTGGATATATATACCAAATTAGGAGGATGTTTTTGTTGCCTCCTGATTTTACCTACAGTGATTACAGAGCATTATTTGTCTTTAGTATTTAAGTGTAAAACCTTAAAGTTTCCGAACTTAGTCAATTTTTAGATTATATATGAAGTTTTACAAAATTTGATTTTTCTACATTAATGGTAATTTCTGTGTAATTTCTAATATTTTTTCATGTGTAGTTTTCACATAGTTGTAACCATACTGCATGTATCATTTTATGTTCCATTTGATTTAACAGTTCTTAATAAGTACATTTTATATACTTAAACATCAGATAACACAGGTTTTTAATAATAATGAGTTATTGATATTTCATAATGCACCTAACAGTTCTCTTCTTCTATTGCATCTAAGTGTTTTCTGGTTTTTGCTGATGTAATTAATATTGCTAAAAACACTTTTTCCCTTTTTTAGTTATTTTTTTGCAATAAACTCCAAGGAATGAGTAATTTGGTGGTGGATTATAAATTAAAAAAAAAATAACATATACTATGTATTGCTTTCCCAAGTAATTCCATAAATACATAATATAACTGGTAATGAAGGGTAATGATTATTTTAATAAAGCCTTAACAGCATTAAATATTGTAGACTGCACATACAAGTGATGCTTTACTTTTCCTTTAATTCACTTTAGTTATAGCAAAATTGACCTTTTGTCCTATATCTTTCCATTATTTGTATTTCCTCTTAGATGAATTTGCTTTTGTATTCTTTATCATTCACTGATTCATGGATTCATTTATTCAATTATCTAAGTGCTTTTTTAAGTGATTCGTTAAGCTTTTAGTGTATTTGTCAAAGAACTTTTGAAAGTTTGTGTAAACTCTTTGGCTTCTCCCTGTGAATATTTGTACAGTCAAAATAGAAACATGTTAAAGTGTCAAAGAGGGCCATCTTGACGTTCATTTGTAACAATAAATTTTCCCACAGATTTTGTGTATAGACACACCTCAGAAAAATTGCAGGTTTGGCCCAGACCCTGACAACAAAGCTAGTCAAATGAAATATTGGTTTTCCAGTTCATGTAAAAGTTATGTTTATAGTATATTGTAGTCTGTTAGGTGTGCAATAGCCTTATGTCTAAAAATATATACTTTAATTAAAAAATACTTTATTGCTTAAAAAAAAAAAAGTGAGCATCATCTGAGCTTTCAGCGAGTTTGTAATCTTTTTGCTGGTGGAGGGTCTTGCCTTGATGTTGATGGCTGCTGACTGATCCGGGTGATGGTTGTGAAGGTTGAAGTGGCTGTGGCAATTTCTTAAAATAGGACAACAATGAAGTTTGCCACATTGATTGACTCTTCCTTTCATGAACGATTTCTCTGTAGCATGCAATGCTGTTTGATAGCATTTTACCCACAGTAGAACTTCTTTCAAAAGTGGAGTCAGTCTTTTCAAACCGTGCTGCTGCTTTATCAACCAAGTTTATGTAGTATTCTAAATCCTTTGTTGTCATTTCAATAATCTCTACGGCATTTCACCAGGTTTATATTTCATTTTAGGAAACCGCTTTTTTGGCTCATCCATAAGAAGCAACTCCTCATCCATTAGTTGTATCATGAGATTGCCACAATTCAGTCACATCTTTGGGCTCCATTTCTAATTCTAGTTCTTCTCCCTATTTCAACCATATCTGCCATTATTTCCTCCATTGAAGTCTTGAACCCCTTAAAGTCATCCATGAGGGCTGGAATTAACTTCTTTCAAACTCGTGTTAAAGTTGGTATTTTGGCCCCTCCCATGAATCATGATGGGATTCTTAATGGCATCTAGAATGGTCAGTCTTTCCAGAAGGTTTTCTTTTTGCCCAGATCCATCAGATGAATCACTATCTATGGCAGCCGTAGCCTTTTGAAATGTATTTCTTAAATGATAAGACTTGAAAAGTTGAAATTATTCATTGATCCGTGGGCTGCAGAATTGGTAATTTGTTGGCTTGAAAATAACAATCTTGTACATCTCCAACAGAACTCTTGGGTGACCACGTACATTGTCAATGAGCAGTAATATTTAGTAAGGCATTTTTTCCGGAGCAGTAGGTCTCAACGCTGGGCTTAAAATATTCAATAAACCATGTTATAAACAGATACACAGTCATCTAGGCTTTGTTGTCTTATTTTTTTTAGAATGGCAAATGAACATTGGCTTCAACTTAAAGTCTCCAGCTACATTAAGCCCTAACAAAAGAGTCAGCCTGTCCTTTGAAGCTTTAAATTCAGGTATTCACTTCTCCTTTATAGTTGTGAAATCCTTACATGGCATCTTCTTCCAATAAAGACTGTTTTTACATTTAAATCTGTTGTTTAGTGTGCCACCTTCGTTAATTATTTAACTGGATCTTCTGGATAACTTGATGGAGCTTCTACATCAGCACTTCTTTATGGAGGTGGCTTCTTTCCTTAAACGTCATGAACCAACCTCTGCTAGCTTCAGGTTTTTCTTCTGCAGCTTCCTCACCTCTCTTGCCTTCAAATAATTGAAGACAGTTAAGGCCTTGCCCTGGATTAGGCTTTGGCTTAGGGAGTGCTGTGCTGGCTTGGTCTTCTGTGTAGAACATTAAAAATCTTTATCCGTTTCAGCAATAAGGCTGTATCATTTGTGTGTTCACTGGGGTAGCACATTTACAACTTGGCTAACTGTTTGGCACAAGAGACCTAACTTCTGGCCTATCTTGGCTTTTGACGTGCCTTCCTTGATAAGCTTAATCATATCTAGCTTTTGATTTAAAGTGAGAGACATGTGACTCTTTCTTTCACTTGACCACCTAGACACTGTTGTAGGTTATTAGTTGGCCTAATTTCAATATTGTGTCTCAGGGAATAGGGAGGGCCAAGGAGAGGGCGAGAGATGGAGAATGGCTGATCAGTGGAACAGTTGGAATGCACACAACATTTATTAAGTTAACTATCTTATATGGGTATGGTTTTTGGTGCCGCACAACAACTGCAGTGGTAACATCAAAGATCCCTGATCACAGACCACCATAACAAATATAATAATAATGAAAAAGGTTTAAAATATTTTGAGAATTACCAAATGTGATACAGAGACACGAAGTGAGCAAATGCTGTTGGGAAAAATGGCACCGATAGACTTCCTTGAAGCAGGGCTGCCACAAACCTTCAGTTTGTTAAAAAAAAAAAAGCACATAATCTGTGAAGCACATAGAGGAATAAAACAAGGTACCTGTAGTTATATAGTCAGTGATCTTACCTATTGTTATCGTTATTACCTTTATGAATATGGTACTTGCAGTAGGTGGCCCTTTGAATGAGTGGTGTCCACACTGACCATCTGTTTGCTAGCCTCGTTGTGACATTGTGTTTAGAGAGACAGTATTCCAGAAGTGTGAAACATTATTCCCGGTTTCTTCTTTTGGGTAGCTCCTTTGTCATAGCTTAGGTGGTATTTTCTTAAGACTCTCCAGACTGGTTCAGTTCTTTCCTTTCTTATGTTTTCATAGCACTCCATACTTCCCAGTTTGGGCATTTTGCACAATATTAAGTAGTTATTTGTGTAGTTACTGGTTTAATGACCAGATAATGCTTTTCTCACTAGATTTTGGATTTCAATGGAGAATATTCTAAAATGGTCTTGTCTACCCCTGTAATTCCAGATTGTGCTTGGTATATAGTAGTATATAGTAAAAACTTAATTAAGTGAATGAATGAATGAATGAATGAGATACGTGAGTCAAACTTAGTGGGTGCATGAGGGACCATAAGTAGATGATCATGCTTAGGTGCAGACAAAACTTGTATTCTTAAGCCAGGATGATTGACTTCCACAGGAGACAGTCCAGTTATATGCAGTAGATCTTTGATTTTATCACAGATTGGAGGTCAGTGATTGAAGTGGCAAGACTGAATCTTGGTTGCATGCCGTCAGAGTTCTTATGGTAAAGGAATAGCTTGTCAGGATCAAAGTTTCATAGTGGTGAGGTAATTAGCTTGGCAATTTTACCTTGTGGTGTAATTGAGAGTGCCTTATGGCAGAATATGAATTAACTAAGGAAAGAAGAATGACCTTGTCCTTCATTGAGTGAGTGAATGTTGTATTTAATTTTATTCTGGTGTTGCCCTTTACCAATTCCCTTTAAAGACATATACACTCATACGCATGCGCGCATGCTCACACACGGTATTTCCTTAATTTAAAAGATAGTTTTGCTCTTTACTATGACCTCTTTTACTTTGCCAGCTAGTCATTTAACATCCTTAAACATGTTAAAAAAATTTTTTTAAATGCTTGCCACAATTTCCCTCTTGTGTTTATAATAAAGTGTCTTAAAATAGACTCTGGGCTTCCTGTGTGGTATATTTAAATGATCTCATTTCATTTTTGTTTAATGCCTGCATAGTTGCTTTGTTTTTTTCTTAATTGTGACTAAGAGTGATGGCTTCTTCTCCCCCTTCCCACTTTGACTGTCAGAATATGGAGTTTAATATAATATGGCTTTTGCATAGTAGTCTTGCTTTGGATGAAATCTTGTAGAGAAAATTCATTTATAAGCTACATTTATTTACTTTGTAAACATATGGTGTATCTATCATGACATGACTTCTGTGCTTGGCAGCATGGCATACTAGTTAACCTGAAAACCTTTCCTCAGCAAAGGTGGATTAATATATAATATGCTGGATAATATATAACACTTATAATTCTAAGTGAATTGCTGAACCTGCACAAAAAAAAAAAAAGAAAGGAGGAAACTGAGAACCAGAGTTGGAAGTAGGCACTTAAGCTTTGTCCAAATGGGCTGTGGCAAATTCAGTTATCAGTGGACTTGGTTTTTAATCACCAAAAGTGGGTGAGACAAGAAGGGAGGAAATGGGAAGTGATGTCCATTTCCATAAGCTTGTAACTTCTGAGTAGAAAGGTGGACTGTTTCGAAAATATGCCCCACTTTTTTTTTTTTATTTTTAAGATTTTTATTTATTTATTTGACAGGGAGAGACACAGCGAGAGAGGGAACACAAGCGGGGGAGTGGGAGAAGGAGAAGCAGGCTTCCCGCGGAGCAGGGAGCCCGATGTGGGGCTCAATCCCAGGACCCTGGGATCATGACCTGAGCCGAAGGCAGACGCTTAACGACTGAGCCACCCAGGCGCCACCTGCCCCACTCTTAATTTAACAAAGAAACTTCTTAGTTTTGGCCTTGATGGGGAGGAGGGGAGGGCATTTTCCCTGAGAATTTGTAACCACAGTCCTGTCATCACTCAGATTTTAGTTTCTTGTGCGGTCTAGGAACCATCAAGACAACAAGTTAACTTAAAATTTATGATCCTGGTTGGACTGTTTACATCTCTGGGTATCTAGTAGTAAACACAGATATTTGCTGTGGCATATACCTTCAACCAGGGCAGCATATCTGAAGGAGAAAGCCTTGTGAAACGTAAACTCAGAATCTGGAATTACCACGAACTTGAAAATAATCCACCAAGAGCAAGAGTTAGCAGAGACCCCCAGTGACCAATTTAGATTCCAAGAATTTCAGATAATGTAATTATTGGAAATAGTATAAAATGGCTGTTTAAAAGTATCAAAGAAGCAAAAGATGGCATTGAAAATATAGAAGAGATATAGTCAATAAAAGCTAGAGAATTTCAAAAAGAAAAAGTCTTTCTAGGTCAGAAGTCACTGAATGGATTAAATAGTAGATTAGACACAACCAAAGACACTATTAGTGAACTTGAAGGTGGATATAAAGAAATTATCCAGAATGCAGCAGTGAAAATAGAGATGAAAATGTGAGATACAGGTAAGTAAATCTGGACAGTTAGGATGAGATGATTCTATATATGTCTAATAAGATTCTTGGGAGGAGAAACTTGGGAGAGAGGCAATATTTAGAGACTTTTTTTTTTTACTCCACAAAATTGGTAAAAGATGTGAATCTTCAGATTTAAGAATCATAAATCCCAAACAAGATAAATAAATCTTTAGGTGGATACATTGTTGTGAAACCCTGCTGTGCTAAAGGCAAACATAAATATTTAAAAGCAACCCAAAGGAGAAGAAATTAATGATACGATCTGCCAACATTAATGTTAATTTTTTAGTTTCCCATACTTGAGGCACTGTGCTGAGCTATTTGAAGTTCTCTTCAATTAGGCCCATACAGTCCAGTGATCCTCCCTTTTCTAACCAAAATAAGTTACTGAATCTTCTTGTCAGACTATATCCAGAAGTTGTAAGTTTCTCAATACTTTAACCAGGCTCTGCCCCCTTCCAAATGAAAAGATTTCTTTTTCTAGTTCCTTATACCTAGAAATGTCCAAATTCCCACACCTGTAATCATAACAGAGCAATCAACATTAAGTATGTAAACTTGAAGAGAAGCAGGTTAATTCTAAATAATGCAGATTAGTATTCTAAGAAGGTATGCATCTAAATAGTATGACAAAGATAGGTTGGAAGGAGACTGATTCATAGTTTTAGAGTTAGAAGCAAATTTTATTTTATTAATCTTTATATTAAGAATTATGTCATAAACTTGGTGACAGAAGTGTATTGTGTTAAATTAAGGCATCTCTTTTCATCATTCTTTGAGTATGAAGTTGAGTCTGGTCATATGTTTATTTGCCATTGTTGATAAAAAAAAGTTAATCAGAGAAGCAGGTCTGTAGACATGTTGGTCAGTAAATTCTTTTTGCTGATAATTCTAGCAGTATGGACTGGGAGGGATTGCTGAGATCCAAGTGAGGATGGAACAAAAGCTCTTGGTTCGGACTCTGAGAAACAGACTGAGGGTTCTGGAGGGGAGGAGGGTGGGGGATGGGTTAGCCTGGTGATGGGTATTAAAGAGGGCACGTACTGAATGGAGCACTGGGTGTTATACGCAAACAATGAATCATGGAACACTACATCAAAAACTAATGATGTAATGTATGGTGACTAACATAACATAATGAAATAAAATTTTAAAAAAAGTAAGCTCTTGCTGTAGAGGGCCTTGTGTTTTGTTCCTTGTGAATATTTAAAGTTCACCTCTGTCACCTAATTATCACTGGTCACTACACTTTTGAGATTGTGTTTTTTTTCTTCATGCTGTTTAATTGGGTATGGTTCAATGGTTTTATTTTATGTTCTGTTGAAAATATTAAGTGATTTTTACCCAGACATTTTGGCTTAACTTAGCCCTGGAATGTCACTTCCTTTGCTTTCCCATGTTAAAAACAACAAAATCATTATCAACAACAATTAAAAAACTTGACCACTATCTTTTAAATGTTGCTGTCTCCTATTGGCTTATCTTATCAGAGGGAGCCATTTGCACGCAGTCTTTGTCACCTGTTGAGACTTAGCCGTACACGGAAAGCTGGTTGGTTCTCTCTTGCTCTTGCCTCCCTGGCCACTGCTGTCCAGACTTCTACTTTCTTCTCAGCTGATCAGTCTTTCTCTAATTTCATTTTCTCCCTTTATTCTTACCCTGAAAGGATAAATGCTTACCTTTTACTATAATATCAGCTATTTGGGAGCTCTTTCATCATGTTTTTATGTTTTACTTAAATTACATGTTTAAGTAAAAAATTACATTATTTTGTGTAATGTTTTTTTAATAGTTCTGCTAAAATGGCTATCCCATCAGTGCATATTTTAAAAGAATTTTCCTTTGCCCTCTTTTAGAAACCTTCATTATTGTTTTACTATCCTGTTATTTTATTATTTTTGTGTATCTAGCATGAGTCCTGGCTGCTTGAGTGTCCTGAATGACATTTTATTTTATTTTATTTTATTTTATTTTATTTTATTTAAATTAGAGTTAATTGCTTGCTATTTCCACCTTCATTATCCTGGCTCCACCAGGATAATGCAGGATAATCTCCCTATTTCAGATCAGCTGATTAGCAAGCTTAATTCCACCTGCAACCTTAAATCTCCTTTGCCATATGAGGTAACATACAGTATTCACAAGTCTTGGGATTAGGATGTGGACATCTTTGGTGGGGGGAGGCAGGTAGCCTTATTGTGCCTACCAAAGAGGTTTTAGCTTTTAGGGCTGACACTCACTGACTGTCTCCATCTTTAGTCTTTTCCCCTAAATTATCTAAGTAGATCACAAGCTTTGCTTAAATTTATATTCAGTATTAATATATTATGACCATGTATGGATGAATTATAATATACTACCATTAAATAATTTTTTTCTTGTGCAACTTTTATTCTAGGAGTTAATAACTGCCCTATTAAAATTTGAGTAGTGTTCTATGTAGTTATTATTAATTCCCAAAAACTTTTTTTTTTTAAAGATTTTATTTATTTATTAGAGAGAGAGAGAGCACAAGCAGGGGGAGGGGCAGAGGGAGAGGGAGAGACAGACTCCCCGCTGAGCATGGAGCCCGATGCGGGGCTCCATCCCAGGACCCCAGGATCATGACCTGAGGTGAAGGCAGACACTTAACCGACTGAGCCACCCAGGCGCCCCTCATTCCCCAAAACTCTTATAGAAACATGTCTTCTCTCAGTAGTTCCAATACATGAGATAGTTTTAATTTTTGTAGTTATTATTCTTTTAGTGCACTTTTTTCCTATTTCAATTTCTATTTGTTTCTAATCCTGCCGTAAAGCTATCTTGAAGTTTTCTGTTACCAAATTGTCCTGCATATTCTCTTTTCTCTTATGTTAGATCCCCTGTTTCTTGGATCACATATGTGATTCTTTCCTGATTTACTCCCTGATTTTGGTGGAGCACGATTTTGTAGTTATCTTTCCAGCAGAGAAAGTAAACTTTTTTCAGATCTGGCATGTCTGATGAATCTTTCTTCTACCTTCATATGTGACTGATAGTTTGGCTGTCTATAGATTTGTAGGTTGGGAATAAATTTTATACAGAATTTTAAAACCATTACTTTATTGTCTCCTTGTTTTCCAGTGTTGCTGTTGAGGAGTTTGACGCCATTCTAATTGTATATTGTATATTTGCATGTCATCTGTTTCTGTTTTTATGCATATTTATTTATTTTTTATCTATCTCGGAAGCTCTTAGGAGCTTCTCTTTCAGGTGTTGGGTTTCTGTGTGTATGCTTTTTTATTTGTTGTGCTGGATTTACGGTACACCTTTTTAATTAGAAACTCTTGTTCTATAGTTTGGGGAAATCATCTTGAATTATTTCTTTGATTATTTTCTCCATTTTATTTAATAGTCTTTTTGAAATTTTTGGTTTTCAGATATTTGATTGTTTATGCTGGTCCTTTGATTTTATTGTCATTTCTCTCCCATTTTCAATCTCTTGGGATTTTATGTTTTAATATATGATAAATTTCCTTAACTCTATTTTCCAATTTTTCTATTTAAGGAGAATTAACATCATGTTTTTAATTTCTAAGGGCTGTTTTTTTCTTTGAAAAAAAATTTTTAAAGATTTATTTATTTGAGAGAGAGAGTATGAGAGGGAGCATGAACTGGGGGGAACGGCAGAGGAAAAGGAAGAAGCAGACTCCCCCACTGAGTAGGGAGCCAGACGCAGTGCTCCATCCCAGGACCCATGAGATCATGACCTGCGCTGAAGGCAGACACTTAACTGACTGAGTCACCTAGGCACCCCTTCCTTGGAAATTTTAACTAAACATCTTGTTTTTGTTGTAGTATCTTCTGTACTCTCTCTGAGGATAGCAATTATTATTACTAAGATTTTTGTTTTTGGCATCATTTGGTTACCCTGTTTCTTTTCTGTGTTTTTTAATCTCTAATTCCTTATAGTGATTGCCACATGATATCTGGTGGTCCATATTTAGAGTAAAATACTAAATCTGTGTGTAAGGTTGGAGCTTATTGAGTTGCTGGTGTCATTGTAGGGGAATTGAACACTACTTATTTTTTTGTTGGGGGATAGTTATCAGTATCTCTGGTTCCTTTTTCTTGGACTGGCCAGTTTCTACTGAGAGAAATCCTTCCATTTCCTTCCTGAAGGTTATAAGCCTGTCATTCAGAGTTCTTAGTAAGGAAAAGAAGATCTCATCATCTAGTACATAAACTCCATGTAGATTTTTAGACAATCTCCTGTTTTTAACATGTACCCTTTTCTTTGGTTGTATCCCGTAGTCCAAAATCCTTTTGGTTTAACCTCTCCATAGTGAACCCAGAGTCTTTTGCCAGGGTGAGTGTGGGGAAGTTGCGTGACTCTGTGGATTAAGGGAAGGGATCTGTGGCCATTTGATAGACTCTCAGTCTTTTTAGCCTCATCTGCATTCCTGCCCTCCTAACTGCCTGGCTTCTGTAATTTTTAATTTTTCAAGGCTTACTGCAGATCAACTTGTTCCTTAATAGAATAGAGAAAAGTACCTGTGGGAAATTAACAAAGTCATCTCGTTTCTACTTGTTCATCAAATATTCCTCTTCCAAAATTTTGATGCTAGCTCGTGCCTCCTTGAGAGTTGCTTATTCAGTTCTTGTCTTTTCATTTTCCTTTCTTAGTGGGTCTAAGGCCCTAAAAACTTTTAACAGTCTTTTAGTGGTGTTAATAGAACACAGGTAAAACCTACATGGGCTTTGACTCCTTAATCTTTTACTTAGATATATATATAGATAGGCAGGTCATTCTCATTAGTTTATCTTTTAATAATTACAAGAGTGATCATAAGCTGATTATTGAACACTGGAGAGTTGACACTGAGGGTTAAGGTCTCAGAGAGGATGGAAGAATTATGGCAGGCCAGAAAGTTGGTGGAAAAAGAATCAGAATTAAGGATGTACCACAGGACTAGGAATATGTGTTAGGAGTTGATATTTTCCAGAAAAGTACTACAAGGAGAAGAAATAACAGTGCATTATTTTATATTAAATTCTATTATAAAAATTCGGTGTTTTTAGATTATTTCATTGATAGTGTGTACAATGTAAAATTATATTTCAGTTGCAGTGTCTTAGAAATTCCTTCTTATCTTCTAGTGGACTATGACTGCAGCATTTGAGCAAGTGTATGTGTGAGTGCTTTGTAGAGGGAGCATTTCAAATGTTAGACACCGTCATTATCTTTGTGATTGGCCTGTTGACTCATGTCAGCTGGCTGTACATCTTACCAGAATATTGCACCTCTTCTCTAAAATAAGTTCTTTGTAAAGTTGAGCTGTTTTCTCATTTAACTACAGTACTTTGAGCAGTAACCACAATACTTTGGCCTCCCCGTGTAACAATAATAAATAGTGGCGTGCCTTAAGCTACCTAATTACTTAGCTGCGTAATTACTGCTGCCTCTATCCAAAGCCATGCTTTTTTAGTTTGAGAACTTTTGCTCTTTTAGTGTCACCATGTTGCAGGAGATCTCCTTTCACACTGTCAGGAAGCAGCATTCACGTGGGACACAATATGAATGATGCTACTCCTTTCTGCTTTCCTAGAGCTTACGTTTGGGCATTTTACAAATTTTGGTTTGAAGGTGGAGTGGAAAGAAACCAAGATTATTTTTCATTAAGGCTTTTTTTTTTTTTTTTTAAAGGGGGTCCTGGCTGGCTCAATCAGTAGAGCCTACGACTCTTGATCTCAGGGTCGTGAGTTTGTGCCCCACATTGGTGTAGAGAATACTTAAATAAATAAACTTAAAAAATTTTTAAAAAGCACTTTTTTTTTTTTAAGAACGTGTGCAGGTTCACAGTAAAATTGAGGAGAAGTTGGTTCCCATATATGCCGTGACCCACACATGCACAGTTACCCCAATATCAGCATCTCCCACCAGAGTGGCTTTTATTACAATGGATGAACATACACTCACATATTATAATCACCCAAAGTTCATAGTTTAAATTAACAAGTTTTTTTTTTTTTACTAGCAGCTTTTCTCCATTGTTGAAGTCCATCAAGAGATATCTATAATTTATTTTTTTTTAAATCTCGGCTTATGGCATTTAAAACAGATTTCTTTATAAAAAAGCCTTTATGGTGAAATTATGCATAATGATGTTGTAGTTATTTTTTTCAAGATTTTATTTATTTGAGAGAGAGGGACACAAAGATAGCGACAGAGAGCACAAGTGAGCACAAGCGAGGAGGAGAGGGAGAAGCAGGCTGCCCACTGAGCAGGGAGCCCAACGTGGGGCTTGATCCCAGGACGCTGGGATCATGACCTGAGCAGAAGGCAGATACTTAACCGACTGAGCCACCCAGGTGCCCTGATGTTTTAGTAATTAAAACAAGTTTTAAAATACTTAAGAAATGTAATCATAAAAATGTAAACTAAGCTTGTGAGAGTCAAAAACGAGATGCTTTGTATGTGTATGTATATGATATTCTTACCAGAAGAGGTTCCAGGAAACTTTTTCTGATAAGACTATTATATATGACATGCATTAGATATTAAAAAGACCTATCATTTGTCAGGGCACTTGGTTCACTCAGCCAGATGAGTATGCCACTCTTGATCTAGGATGGTGAGTTCGAGCCCCACTTAGGGTTTAGAGATTACTTACATAAATAAACATTAAAAAAAGATCTACCATTTGTGATTCAAGATAGAGTCCTAAATGTTGTAAACTGTACAAGAAGTAGTGTTATAAAATAATTTAGAAACAAAGCTATTTTGGCCTGTTCATATTCTTTTGCGTTTACATCTACCAGAAACTAATTCAATTCTTTTCATTCTGAACAATATCAGCAACCCTTGAAAGAATCTTTCAGTAGTAGCTCTTGTCTGCTGATCTCTATTTAGGTTTTATATATACTTTGAAAAATTGGCAGAGAATGGAAGTCTCACTGTGGGGCTTGAGGGCTGGGGGGGAAGGTATCATTCCATTTTATATTCTTCTCATCACCTAACATAATGATTAGAGCAGGGTAAATTATCCAGTGAATATAACTTCCTACAACTGCAGTAGATGTTAAATATGTAGGATTGCTCAGTTTCCTTTCTTATAAGGAGAATTGTGATCCGGTCTTGTCACTTTCTGACTTGAGACTTGGCAAAACCCTACTTCTCTAGGTATTGGTTTTCCCATATATAAAATGGAATAGTAATGGTCATCTTGGGGTTTTGTTTTCTTTTGGAGATAAATAAAATAATAAACTAGACCCTAGTGATTGACAGTAAGTGCTCACTGAATGTTAGGTGCTGTGATAAGTAGTACTACTGTTAAAACTGTTACTACTATGACTATGTTTATGTAAATATTGTTGTCATCATTTAATTTTATGAGATACTGCTTTAGATTTTTGAGTCATGGATTTTGAGGATCTGATAAAAATCTAATTATCACCATAGAATACTGTACAAATACACAACATTTTAGACTCTTGCTCTGGGGATAATAGGTACCACTTCAAATGGAAACAATAGAGGTGGTGAATATTGGAAAATAGCAACCAATCAATACACATTTATGTAATGACCACATAGAAATTAGTAAATTAATAGACCCTTCTGAAGTGAGCATTAGTATGCGAGAGGGTGTTTCTTAAAATGATGTTTTTTTTTCATCATTTACAAATCACATAGTGTGTTGGTTAAACTGCAGATTCCTGGGCCACACCTCAGGAAGATGCTTGGAGGATTATGGGACTTCTCGAACATACTAAAATTGAGATGGACGATTTCAGAGTAACGTTTAACGTATCTGTCATAGAAAGTTTATGGTTTTCTTAATTATTCATACATGTTCTACTTAGAGTTTCGGATATGAAGGATAGTATATCAAGAAGGATCAAAATGTGGAATGTGGAAGAGAAGGGAAGTTATGTTGGTGGATGTTGGTGAATATAGACAAAATGAATGGTAAAGTCTTCTCTATCAAATTGTATTAAACGCCCTAGTTCTTTTACTACTGTAGGACTTTGAGCAAAATTTAACTAAACTCCTGCAATCCAATGTATCTTAATCTGGAAATGAGGATAATAAACATTTTTATTACAGCCCCGTTGAGAGGATTGAATGAGATAACATGTGTAACACAGAATAAGTCCTCAGTAAGTGTTAGTTGATTAGAGTTCTTCATCATTATCATTTTAGTGGTTTGCAATATTGTCATTCTTAAGGTTCTCCTGCCTGTTTAATTCTCACCTACTGTTCAGGGTCAAAATGAGTTTCTCCCTTTTGAATTAAGTTTTCCCTACCATTTATTTCATGGTAATTATTATAATAATAATTCTGTGCTTCAATGTCCTTCAGCAAGTAGCATATAATAGAGATGTTAATATCTACTTTTTTGTTAATTGATATAGAATACCGTTGATTTCTTTTATCTGCACAGGGTATTTCAGTTTTGCTTATAGGCTATTTCATTTTAACTTAGGAACTGTCTTGTTTATCTCTCCTTATTCTACCTGATCAAGGTATTTTGGGGAGTCTGTTTACTCAGAAAGTTTCCTGTTTAAATTAAATGTCTCTGTCTAAATGAAACTCAATTTATAAGTTAAATTTGTTTCAAAAATAAGTATCTTACTCTGCATTTTAAAATATGATTTTTTAAAAGTTTTCCTGTTTTTTAAACAAATATTTGTTTTAAAATATTTACTTGTATTTCTTGAGCTTGACTAATGAAAAGCTGACTGCATAAGTATAGTTATGAGAGTTCAGACTATTTATTTTAAAATTGCATCCTTTCACCTCCTAAATGCTAAACTATGAAACCTAACACAAATACTGTAAGAACATCTGAGGCAGATAATTAAGGTATAATTAAGTTTAAATGCCTTGGTGAAGGAGTATAAAAATTATTTAAATTCAATCGGCTAGTACATTTGCAGTTTTCTTTTATTAGGTGTGAAATCTAAGAATCCCCTGCCAACTCTTGAGGGCTCAATCCAGAATGTTGAATTGAAGTACTGCAGCACATCATTGGTCAAATGTGCCTCTGGGACCATGGGATCAATAAAAATTTGTGCCAAAGCCCCAGGTATGTGCAGCTGGACCGTGTAAAACTTTATTGCCTGTATAGGAGAATTGGCCTTGCATTTTACAAGGAGCGTTACTGAAACAAGAATTTGCTCATTGTTCCTATGAATCAGAGGTTTTAAATTTTTTTATTTTTACTTTAAAATTTTTTTAATTGTGCCAGGATGATACTTCTTTAATAAATTAATTTTTATTTAAGGAAAAAATCTGCATAGTTATGAGAATGGTTATGAGGGAGAACAATTAAAAGTTTACTCTTATATTTTTTGGGGAAAATAGGAAGTATAGATATATATGACACTTAAAATTTAAATTAAAATGTTAGTATAATAAACAGATAACACAACTGTTTTTCAATTTTTGTAATTGACTTCACCTTCCTGCCAATACTTTATTTCATACTATTTTCCATAAACACTTGTAATCTAAGTGTTTTCAGTGCTCCTAAATTTCTAGGTAAATTTAAAGAGGTACAGATTTTGTCAAATATTTAGAATATAGTATGTTCAAGTTCTTTCCTTTTACAATCTCATCTGAACATGTTCTGCATTCATTAGCTAAATATTAAGACTTAATTTGTTAAGAGTTAAAAGTGCTTTTAATTTTATCAGTCATACTTTTTAGAATATAAATGTACAGCTAAAATGACCAAATATAACTGAATATTATATTATGATAATATATTTTAAGATCAGGCATCCTCAAGCTACTCCAATATTTTTTTATAAGAATGTTTTCATTAATGTTTCTTTTCAGGTGACAGTGGAAAAGAGAAGTTGATTCCATTGCTTCAGGGTCCTTCTGACACTAAAGACCTTCATAGCAGCAAGTGGCTCAATGAGAGTAGAAAGCCAGAATCTCTCTTAGCTCCAGATTTGATAGCCTTCACAGTCCAAGTTCCACAGTATATGGACTACTGCCATAATTCCGGTGAGTACAAATTTATCATTATTCACTTACTTTGCATTTTCTTTTCCAGTAAAGCTTTTAAAAAGGACTTTTTTTTTTTAAAACAAGTTTGTGTCCATTGGGATACTCTCTACAGTTGTGCTCTTTGAAACTTCAAGTGAAATGTTTTTGTATCATTTTTGATAAGTGATGTGTTTATAAACAATAATGATTTTATCTTATATGAGAGATAATTCAGTTGTCAGTATAACAATCTTATATTCATATCTACTAAATCCAACTGATTTTTAAAACCTACCATATCATGTAATAGGTAGAAAAGAGTAAAGGAAATTTAAAACATTGGAAAGAAAAAATACTTTTCCTTGGGATAGTAGCACTTTGTGACCCATCATTTGCCATATTAAAATTGGGTATTTGAGCCTTCTCTAGTTTTGCAGAAAGGAAGAAATGTTGATAGTGGAACCAAGAAAAAAATCACAGAGGTCAAGATCCTATTTCTTAGAGTTATTTTTCTAGTAGTATTTTGCCTAGAATCTCTTTCATTTTATTCAACACCATAATAGCAAAGCCACACCTCTTGTGTTGAGAGGAGATACCAGGAAGATCAGTAAAGACTAGGATAAAAAAAGATATGCTAAGTAGAGACCATTATCAGCCAATGGTTTGATTAGTCAGTATATGGTTAGTAAAGGCAAAGTGGTAAAAGAGTCTAGAAATAAGATTGCTATATACAGATTTCTTAAAAGTGTGAAGGGTGCCATTTTTTAAAAGAAATTAAATGGCTAGTAAGGAAGTGCTTTCAAATAGCTGCGTAAGAGTAGAGCTCTCTTAATATTTAACAAGTATTATAACTTACAGAAAATGTTAAGCATCACTGCACTAGGTTCAAAGGGGGAAACCATGAAAAGCTTTGTAATTAATTTACCAGACAGAGAGTAAATGGAGGTGAATATTTGAAGCAGTGCACAAGGACATGAAAAATACTTGAAAGATGAATTTTGTTACAGTAGCATTTGCAGCTGAAAGGCATGCACATTAGAAACTAGAAATTAGTATTTGAAATGTGAGCCTTAGGATCCTCTGTCAACATGCTTCTAAAGACAATACTCCTCAAAAAGAAGTTTCAGCCTGGTGAGAATTGGTATGGAACCCAAAGGAGAACGTGAGGATGAGGCCAAACCCAAACTAAGACTGTGCATATGGATGAAAGATTTTACCTATTTTTTAAGGCAGGGACTGGTAAACATTTTAATAAAGAACCAGATAACTAATATTTTAGGCTTTGTGGGCCATATTGTCTCTCTGTTAGCTATTGAGTTCAGCTAGTATAGCACAAAAATAGCTATAGATAAAATGCAAATGAATGGATAGGACTGTATTTCAATAAAACTTTATTCACAAAACAAGGGGTGGGCCAGATTTATTCTATGTCATTTACTTATGTTTTAGGGAGAAGGTATTGGTGGTTAAATAAACATCATGCTTTTTAAAATGCCTAATCATGTTCCTTAAATATGCTGTTTGATAAACTTCTTTATATAATTATCCATATAGTGGTTTTTAAAAAGAGATTTTATTTATTTATTTATTTATTTATTTATTTATTTGACAGAGGTGGGGAGGGGGTGAGGGAGAGGGAGAGGGAGAATCTCAAGTAGACTCCATACTAAGGGCGGAGCCCAGTGCAGGGCTCGATCTCACAGCCCTGAGATCATCACCTGAGCCGAAATCAAGACTCAGATGCTTAACTGACTGAGCCACTGAGGCACCCCTCTATTTGGTAGTTTTTGATAGGTTTTGTTTTCAAATCATCACATCATTAAAATGATATTAAAATGATCAGACCATCCAGTTAGAATTTTGGTACCTAAGAAGGGACTAAGTTTATTTGAATCTACCACATATTAAAGGACCTCCCCATTTTTTGTTTTGCCATATACACAGAATTAATCAGTCGAGTTTATAATCTGATCTTTCTCATAACAATATTTTATGTTACTTTTTGTGATTTAAGTGCATGTTTAGGGTCACAAAAATGTATTTGCATTTCTAACCTTTTATATAGGCCTAAAAGTAAACTGCTATTAAAAAATTATGATATTTTTAGGGTAAAGTTTTACGCTTTTTCTTGCTGTAAGAAAATTTACCTAATCTTCAAAATCACTGTTATGTTTAGTGATACATTTTTGGATTTATGTGTAGAATTTTAATGTGATTATGTATTTGATGCTTTGAAATTATTTCTTTGGGTATGTTTTAATCCTAAAATGAAATGTGTTTTTACTTAAATACATTCACATACTTAATTTAGGGCACTTTTAAATTTATATTTTCCATCCACCTTGGAACTGCCACCCACATTCATGGCTTAGGTATTCATGATATGGTATTTATGATATGGTTATGAGAAGGCTTATAAGTATTATTTCTTAAAGCCAGTTTTAAAATAATATTGATTAATCTTATGTTCTTGTAACAAGATTTAAATTAGAGATGTATATGTGTGTCTGTGTATGTATAACTCAGGAGTAGACAAATCATAAGTAAATAAATTTTAAATGAAGAAGTAATTTATTAACAGTCCTTTAAGACTTTACTGAAAAACCACCCTTTCAGCAAGTACTTACATGGCCATTGCATACAAATTTTTTTTCTCTCTTAAAAACAGGTGCATGTACACACATGCACACACATTGACACATACTTATTTTTCTAGTCTTCACTTTTTCTTAGTACTTATCACAGTTTTATCATAATATATATATATTGCTGATTTATCTTATTGATTTTTTTGTCCTGCTCTTAGAATTTATGCTTCATTTAAGTAGGAATTTTTGTCTGTTTTATTACTGTATTCCTAGTGTCTAGAACAATATCCTGTATACAGTGGGCTGTCACAAATATTGAATGAATGAATGAATAAGTAAGTGATGATTACATTTACTTTTATTTGGTTTTTGAGGTTGGAGCTCCTAAGGGAAATGACACAGAGCCAGAAGTTGTTCCTAATGTTTCTTAAAAAAGATTCTGGGTAGTTAAATCCTAGTTGAACAGTTAAAGGGAAACACAAGTATCTTTGCTGTCTGTTTCACAAACAGATGTCCTGGTGAGGTTGTTAATGAACTTTTCCCATGGGTTTATAGAATTTGAATGAGAAGGATTTGCATATAGAGTAATGAGTGATCAGCCAAATGATGTGAGACAAATTGTGTATTTTAGTGGTGTCTGGTGATCATTCTAAGTGGCTTCTGAATATAAAGTGTGGAAGACAACTGCCTTTATTCACACACTCCCAAATTGAAGGTGGGGGATTAAAACTAGGGGCCAGAAAATGTTTTGAATGTATCGCAGAAGTCAGGAAGTAAGTTTTGAGAGAAGTTAGGGTAAAGAGGCAGAGGTTTTTTTTAAGTAATCTCTGTACCCAGTGTGGGGGTCGAACTTAGGACCTGGAGATCGAGACTGATGCTCTTCCAACTGAGCCAGCCAGGTACCCTGAGGCAGAGTTTTTTGATTCTGATTTCAGAGTGTGAGGGAATGGACAGCTTTATTAATGGGAATTAGGTATTAATAAGAAATATGCTCTCCCTCTGCCCCTCCCCGGCTCCTGCGCACATGCTCTCGCTCTCTCTCAGAATAAATAAATAAACATTAAAAAAAAACAAAAAACAGCTATAGCATTGCTTTGTTTTTGAAGCCTCAGCAACTCCCTTTGCACTCCCCCCGTCCCCCATTGCATTCTCTACTTGACTGACTGTAATTGCAGTGAAATAGCTGAAGGCTCTTGTGGGAGTCCAGTGTGTCAGCCCACATTCTGTATTCATTGTTACTATTCATGGGAACCACTTAATGACACTTCTGTTTCTTTTCTTTTCTTTTTTTTTTTTTAAGATTTATTTATTTTAGAGAGAGCGTGCTAGCAGTGTGGGGGGAGGGGCAGAAGGAGAAGGAGAGAATCTCCAGCAGACTCATCACTGAGCACAGAGCCCCATGTGGGGCTCAGTCCCAGGACCTGAGGTCATGACCTGAGCCGAAATCAAGAGTCAGTTGCTTAACTGACTGAGTCACTCAGGAGCCCTGTGACGCTTCTGTATTTTACATTTGTGTAGATATTAGGAATCAAATAGAGAAATAAGATGCTTCTTTGGCTCCTTCAGAGGTAGAAGCACTTGGTGACTATAATTGTTGTATGTAAAATATTTTAAGATGGATTCTAAACATCTTTTAAATATAGACTGGCTCTTCTTAATATGCTATATTTTGCGTATGGTAACAAGCAGGTTCTGCTTGTTAAAAAGTTCTGAGTCCTTGTTAATCTATGTATTAATGTCTAAATAAATTTTGACGTATCTGCTATTTAAGAATATAAAATGATTACAAAGTACTATATAAATTTAGAATCAAAGGAACTTAGAGGTCTTCCATTTCAATTTCTAAGCCAATGTTAGGACTTTTTAAAATGTGTCTCCTTCCCTCTGCATGCTCTAGATCTCTTGGCCTTCTTTCAGTTTCTCACTGGTGATTATGCTTTTGCATATGCTGTTTTTCGTGTGTGGGATTCTCACAATTATCCTTACCTTTTCACGTTATACCTGCTTAATTCCAGCTCAGTCTTAAGATCATAGCTCAACTACTACCTCTTCAAGGAAGCCTTCCCTGATACTCTTTATCCTACTCCCCACCACCCAATTTGATTAAGTAGCTCTGTTACATTCATTTCTATAGTTCACTATACTTTGATAGCACTTAATGACAGTATGTATTTACATAGTTGGGTGATTTGAATGCTGTCTGTCTTTACTGCTTAACAGTGAGTTGCGTGAGGGCAGAGGTAGTTACTGGTTGCTTGTCATTTTATCTCCAGGACTTAACATTGCCTGACACATAGGGAGCACTTTGAGAAATCATTTGTTGAATGAATGAAGAAATTAACGTTTATGGCAGATGGTCAAGGGTATGGACATATTTGATAAGTAGTAAGTCGTTAATAAGTATTAATAGCTTTCCCCTTTCTGTCCTTATGTTTCTCCCTCCTCTTTTTCTCTTTATGTACATATCTGTTGCTGGAGAGAATATCTACCAGGATCTTTTTTTTTGTTAGACAGCTCTAATTACTGTTAGATCCTCTGTTGAACTGTAACTGCCATTTCTTGGTTTGGTTTTAGTCTTATAAATGACATGAAATAATATGTCAGCCCTAAATATACCTGACAAAACTTATTATCTTATTTTTCTTAACTTATTTCCCTCTCTCATTATTCATCATCTTTAGTCTTTGGAATTTACCTACGGTCATATCCTTTCTGTTGAAACCTTAGTCTTTCTTGGCCACCAGGTGTTAAGAGAGGAGTCTCTGTAGGTCTTTTGAGTTTTTGCATATCTTGTGAATGGTGGCACTAATTGCCCTTTGTTCTGGACTATCTATTCAAGGATGTTTGTGTGGTCAACATCCTTGGAAGATAGATTTAGTGTCCCTCTGGAGCCAATGGAGGGTAGGTTAACTGCCCATTAAAAAAGAGTTGATTCTTCAACTCAGGGTTCATCTGTTATCCTGCATCACTCTTCATGTGCAGACATCCATCTGGATACGTCTTTGTTATGACCTCTGTGAAACTTGGGGGCAAAGGCAACTGATGCAAATGTGTTGATAGTCATGCTGTTTGCTGTGCTATGAGTAGTAAAGTCCTTTGTCTCTGACTCAGGATTCTCCTATCTTCTACATCATTCATAGGTGTGGTAGGGTAAAATCTTCGGCTCACAATTTTTGACACCAGAACAATGTAGTTTCTTGGTTCTCCTTGCTGAACCATCTACATCTCTCTCCTCAACTATGGTAGTCCCTCCTTATCTCCAACACCCCTAGTGGATGTCTGAAACTGCAGATAGTATTAAATCCTATACATACTATGTGTTTACATATACATACATACATAATTAAGTTTGAGTTCTAAATTAGGCATAGTAAGAGATTAACAACAATAATAATAAAATAGAACAGTTATACAATATACTATAATAAAAATGTTATGAATATGGTCTCTCTCTCAAAATAGCTTATTGTAATTTACTCATCCTTCTTCTTGTGATCAAGAGATGATAAAATGCCTATGTGATGAGACGAAGTGAGGGGAATGATGGCATTGTGATATCAGGCTACTGTTGACATTCTGAGGATATGTCAGAGGAGGATCATCTGCTTCTGGACTGTGGTTGACCATGGGTGACTAAAACCATGGAAAGTATACCTGCAGATAAGGGAGGACTTACTGTATTTTTTTTTTCTTTTGTACCTTAAATATAGGTCAATCCTGAGATTTTGTTACTGGTTTTCTTTCTATTTGGGTGATGTAATCAACACTACTGTTTTTAGCAACCAACCATATGTTTTTATCTCTCCCATTTATTTTCTTTTGAAATCCAGACTCGAAATTTCAGCCACCTCTTGACCATTTCCCTGTGGATATTTTAATGGTGCCTAACACATTTAAAACTAAACTCAACGTAATCCTCCCACCCCATTTCATACTCCATTATTCATTATTTCAATTAATGGCACTACTTCCCTCTTAATGCTGTAAATTTCAGCACTAGTTCAATTGTTCCTTCTTTTTCCCCTGCATATGGTAGATGTTCCATAAAAAAAATTTTTTTTTTTAAACTTAATAGTCCAGGCTAAACATAATAAATTCATTTTAGTCATTTCCCATATGATGTGTTCAGATTCATTGCTATACTGATTACTTCCACTACTTGTTTGAAAATGTGTCTCTTAAAATTTAACACAATCCTCCACATAGCACAGAGTAGAGTGTATTTTCCAGATTTGTGTAGTGAACTTCTACTTAGTTACTATTTGTTTTGAGCTTATGTGCCACTGGAAACAAGAATTATTTTTCACATAAACTACTCTTAAGACAATTTTCCATATTTCATATATCTATATTAGTTTATGAATTTACATGAAGAACTTCACACTATGAAATTTCATCTAATTGATTTTGGCTCACCATTAATAAGGAAGATATCTTTGAAAATATCTGTTTGACTGTAGTTACTTATACAAGTAGGTTGAACGTACTATTTTTGCTTTTATATATAAAATGCAAAATAACTATTTCTTCCTAAGATTAGAAAATTAGAATTATGTGATTTGATGTTTTTTAAAAATAATGAAAAACAAGTGTTCCTCTTAAAATGGCATTTAAATAAAATAGTTTAAGCCAATCTTCCTAGTACCCAGTGTAATCTGTTTGAGAAATAAATATATAGTTTTTAACTTTGCTAGTTTGTCATATATTAAAAGTTATTTTTTATTTTATCCATTAAATATAGGCAACTTGTGATCACTGTTATTGGGAAGGAAAGTCACAATTATGACTCTCATCTCTGGAAATTCACTTAAATTGGGGGGTAGTTCTCTTTCTTGATTAAAACATACCAGCAAATGTACACAATCTTATTTCACCATTCAAGTTGGTTGGTTAGAATGTGAATTGCTAAGGAGTTTCTAAAATGGAGGCAGTACTTTAGATTGTAAATTTTAATTTATGGGGAATGTTTTTTGTTCCAAAAAATTCTCCTTATAATGTAGAATTAAGTGAATTGCCTTGAAGTTATGTTTTAGTATTTTTGACAGGACACATGAGTAAGAATGCTTATATATTGTAGCAATTAAAGACAATTCACATTTGTGGTTTGGGCATAAATGTGTAAAAATTATACCCATCTATCTTATTACATTTCCTCTCTCCTCCCCAAGGATTTTACTATGTACTTTATCTGTAATTGTTGCCAGTTTTCTATCATGTTCCCACTGGGCTTCTGGTGCAAAAAATCTTATCCTCTTGATGACAGAGCTTGCCTGAATGATTTCATGCTCCTAGCATTTTTCTTCACGGGAATTAGGGGCAAAATGTAACTACAGCTGAACAGAACGTCTATTTTTGTAATTTTGGAGTTTAGGCTCTGTTATTGGAACTAAATGAAGAGATGCAGGTGTTCTCCAGTCCAAGCCCTTTGGGAGTTTTGATGGTAGATGCTTGAAAAGAAAATGCATGTGTTTCCAGAGTCAAACAGCAGCTGTGAGACAAGGATTTATGTTTTTCTCAGAACTTTGGGATTTCAAAATATTACATTTAATCACAAGCACGGAAAGGGGAGCAAATGTTAAAGATGTTACGCATAAAAGTAAGTTTACTGATCTCTTTACCATACGAACTAGTTGTGGGAATATAGGAGCAAAGTGATTTTTAATCATAATATAAACAATTTCTAAAGGATTATGATAGTTACCAGGACATAGCCTTTTGAGAATGTTGCATTTGTAGCATTGAGAATTTTTTTAATCCTACTAATTACTTAAGTTTTCTTTTTCCTTTTAGACATTCATGCACACACACAATGAAAGGTTTGGCGCAGTATTTGCCAAATGAGTTTTGACTATAATTATTTTTGGAAAAAGTTCAAGTAATATCTTGTAATAACACAATGTTTTCAAGTAGAAGTAGTATACATTTCTGTCTCAGATAATAACCAAGGGAATTTACAGATATATTTAAAACATTAAAAAATATAAAATATAAAAAAATATAAAAAACATTAAAAAATAAAAAATATAAAAAAATATAAAACTATATTAAAGCTGATATGCATTGAAAAGTATTAATTACTCTGTCTAGAAAGTACCCTGTATTAATCATATTTTCCTTTAAAACTTAAAGTTTTTCTCTTGGGTCTTCTCATTTCCTACCTTGTTCTCTACACCCAACCGATCCCTATTCACTTAAAATTTTTCTTCAAGTTCTATAAATCTGTGTATGTGCAGTTTTGAAGCTAGGAGTGAATCCTTTACCTTGTCCCAGAATCTAACCTTCCTGATTGAAATATCTCCTGGATGCCATGATGCTAGAAGTCAAGAACAGGCTCAATGGCAACAGGAAATTACTTTGCTCCTTTGAAAGGTCCCAGATTCTGGAGGGAAGCCAAGGGGAGATATCCCTTGAGACTTGTGGGTGACCAGTTGTTTCCTTCATTTATAGCACAAGGTCAAAATTTTGTATTTTTTACTGCCTCTATAATAAAAAACTGGCATTCAAAGTAAATAAGTAGTAGTTTCATTTGTACATAATAAATATAAGAAGTGTTTCAGGTTGCAGTGGACTTCAAGTGAATGTTACCAGAAAATGTGTAATGTTTTGTATATTTTTATATGGATCAAAAAGATACCATTATTACTGCAGTTTATATTTTAGAAAATGATATGTTTTCAAAGCAAGTTTTTGGTTTTGCATTTCCTATCCAGATTTGAAGTTGGCTATGTAGTAGCTGTCATGTAGGCCAAAAGAAAAGTAGCGGCCTTAGTGAACCAGTAGGAATTGATTTTTGAAACACTTAGAAGTGAAATTCACACCAGTCTTTGCCACTTAACTCTTCCCTGTTGGTCTCATCCCTTCTAGAAGAAACTTGATTCTATTGCTTTTACATTTCTTTTGTCAATACAGTGTACATAGGAATCATCCTTATGCCGTTGCTTTGTTTTGTGAATAAATGATAGAGTCAGCTATCTGTTAATGTGGGAGAGTTTAAGCACTTCTTTGGGAATCTTTTTGTTTCTTTTGTTTTCATCTTCCTCTGACTTTAGTCCTTATTCTTCCTCCTCCTCTGCTTTATCCCTTCCCAGTCAGTAACTCCCTTCTAAGCCACACCACAGTACTTTGACCATATCACATGACAGACAGTCCTAACTCTAAGATTCCTTCCTCTTGAGAAACCGACAGTTCCTAAGGGCAGGGATCATGACATGTACATGATAGGTATTTGGTACATACAGGATGGTCCAAAGGAAATGATTTTTTGCCATTTGGGTATAGCCCTGTTGTCTACAGGCCCGCATCATTTTATTTCTAAATTGGTCTGTGGGAGAAAATATAGTTTGGCCTCAGTGTGTTAAAGAATAATTAAAGAAAAAGTACCATTATGACTCTCATGTAGATATAAAATGGACAGATATTAAGGATTATTAACATCATTATCAATGAAAGAACCAGGCACATGTTACAACCAGATCAAGGAGAACTGAAAAAAGAGACAGAGATCAGTGATACTGTAGTAAATTTGGAAAGGGACACAAAACTAGCTTCTTCCACAGTAGGAAAGGACAGTCTTTTGAACTTCTACATGACAGTTTATTTACATCTATAGTCAAGAGTTGCTTTGCATTGCTTTCAGTTATCTGCAATGTACAGATTTGTAAGGAAGCTCAAAGGCAGTGAAAGGTGCAGAGTCTCCATAGATTCAGACTCCGATAACCTGGAGGAGTGTACTCAAAACAATGCAGAGCTTTTCATTGAAGCACGATTTTTTTCCTACAAGCCATACTAAATTCCAGATGGCTAGGCTATTTTTAGCTGTGGGTGGTTTAAATATAGAGGCAGGTCAGAAGTAATTTTGTGAGGCAAAGATTCAGTACATGGAGGGAAAATTAAAGGGAAATAATGCCACCGGCAGAGGGCAGTGATGAAGTAACAGTTTCCTCATGTTCAAAGGAGGTATTGATTGTTGAATAATTGTAGGCTAATTCTGTAGACTGTAACATGAGTTAACTTTTGAAACCTTGTCGTATTAAGTTCTCTTCAGCCAGGTGCTTTGTTAGTACCTACAACTTACCAGAAAAAAAAGGTGTTTTGTTTTTGTTTTGGGTTAATTAAATAAAATGTTCTAACCTGATTTTTAAATACACAGTGTGTTCTAATTTATTAAAAAGCTTTCCCACGGAAAGGATTCATACAACAAGTATTTGAATATGTACTCTATTTCAAGTACTGCTATAGGCATTAGAGAGAAAGAGGAGGGGAGGATATGTGTGTGTATGCAAGAAAGGGGAGTTTCCTAACCTCACAGAGGCAACATTCTCTTGATTATAACATTTTTATTTTTGTTGATAATTGTTATATTGTATTTTTTCTTATGAGAATTAAATCTTTTTTTTTTTTTTAAAGATTTTATTTATTTATTTGAGAGGGAGAGTGAGCGCGCGTGAGAGAGAGCGTGCACAAGCAGGGGAAGAGGCAGAGGGAGGGAGAAGCAGACTCCCCGCCAGCCAGGGAGCCCGATGCGGGGCTCGATCCCAGGACCCTGGGACCATGACCTGAGCCCAAGTCAGACGCTTAACCAACTAGCCACCCAGGTGCCCTGAGAATTAAATCTTTTATGTCATGTTAGCTAAACTAGAAGAGGACTTCTTCAAATGTAAAAATTATGTCTTATCTGATTTTTTCTGTTGAAAAAATAGACTTCTGAAATAATATGAAAGTATATGCAAGAATATACTAGACAAAGTTCTGCAGAACTCAATTACAGATGAATAACAAAAACAAAAATAGAAATCCATCACAGCAAAATGTCCAAAGGAGACTAAAGTAAGAAACAAATGATCAAAAACACATGAAAAAATTCAAACTGATAACTAGTGAAAGAAATGGATATTAAAACAATAATAGGGAACACTTTAAACTGTGAAAATGATATTTAAGAAATTGTAAAACTGAAAGCTGAGAAATTTCTGAGATGAGCACTTTCATAAAGGTCTGGTAGGACTGTGAATTGGTACAAACTCTCCAGAAATCAATATAAAAAAATTTATTAAGGACCTTAAGAGTGGTCATCCTTTATAATCCCATTTTCAGACTGTATCCTAAGGGAGTAATCCAAGGTGCATTTAAAGACTTGTATTTAAGACATAAAGGTATTCACGTCAGCTTATTTATAATAATCATAAGTTATCTTTGTGGTCTAATAGTAGGCAAATTATAAAATAGAGTATATCCATAGAAGGACATCTTTTATATCAGCCAATAGAAAAAATATATTGTCATAAAATATTCATATTATACACAAACAATGAATCATGGAACACTACATCAAAAACTAATGATGTAATGTACGGCGATTAACATAACCATAAAAATTAAAATATTCATATTAAAAGCTTATGTAGAAAATAAAAATATAAACCTACATATGATCAAGTTTTATATGTAGTTTTTTTTTTTTTTAAGATTTTATTTATTTGCGAGAGAGAGAATGAGAGACAGAGAGCATAAGAGGGAGGAGGGTCAGAGGGAGAAGCAGACTCCCAGCCGAGCAAGGAGCCCGATGTGGGACTCGAGCCCCATGTGGGACTCGAGCCCCATGTGGGACTCGATCCCGGGACTCCAGGATCATGACCTGAGCCGAAGGCAGTCGCTTAACCAACTGAGCCACCCAGGCGCCCAAGTTTTATATGTAGTTTTAAAAATTTTCTCTCAACTTCTGAATATGAATGTATGTTTACATATATTCATGTATTATGTTCATAGAAAAATTACAAAATTTTGTGACTATCAGTGCTTGATGGGGTTATGAGTTATTTCTCATTCATATTTATACTCTCCTGTAGTATTTGATGTTTTCTGCAAACATAAATTTTTTAAATATTTCTTTTCCAAAATACTTATTTACAACTAAGTTGTTCATGGATTATTATGATTATTTTGCTGACAAGTAGTGTTCTTGCACATTAATTCTTATATAACCTTTAATATTTAAATAAAATTTCAATTTGAAAGCCCGTATGTGCCCTGAAAGCCACAGAGTGTACAGTTTAGTTTTTAAAGAGGTTTTGGGAGTCTTAGTGTATATCTGAAAAAAATACCAGATTTCAAGGCAGCATAATTTGCATTTCTCCTTAAACAATTTTAGTCCAGTGAGTAAAATGTTTAAAATCATATTTTTCTTTCTATAATTTGTTTTCTATTTATGATTAAAATTTTTTTTTCTTTAAATATAGTTGAAATTTTATTTTATCATTAGTCAACTCTCTGGGATAGTACAAAACCTTTAATGAATATAAGTATTCACTTGAAAGTTAGCTCTTGAAAATATTTGAATGCAGTTTTTACATAGGAACAAAGAATTGTCATAGTTAAAATCCAAGGCCAACTCATAAATTTTTTGTTAAACTCAACAATGAAGTTGAGATACTCTAAATTTTTAATGAAAACTAGAAAGAGTTAGAAATAGTACTTTATTGGAAGAATAAATAAGTAACCTTAGTATCTGAAGTCATTGTATTTAAGGTAAAAGTGTACTTAGGAGAATGGAATAGTAAAAAGATGCTTTTAGAGAGACATTTAAAGATATTTATTGGCGTTTCATGGACATCAGAGGTTGATAGCAGTGCTGCTTTTTGTGGTTTTTAGTCTGATTTCTAAGTTTTACTCTGATTTCGTAGCTGACTATTGAACAACACAGGGTTTCAGGGCACTGATTAATAAAATAATCACATAATAAAAAAATCCATGCATCACTTGGCTCCCCCAAAACTTAACTACTAATAGTCTATGGTTCACCATGCCTGACTGACAACATAAAGAGTTGATTAACACATATTTTGTATGTTATATCTATCATAATGTCGTATCTCTCCTGATGGCATGAGGGCTCCCAAATGTGGGGCAACCTCATTGGGTAGAGGCCAGCAGCACAGGTGGTGAAAGACCTCACCGGGGGCAGAACATAGGAGATAGTTTATTGAATACACCTCAAGGGAGTGGTGGGCAGGACAGCAGAGGAGAGACTGTCTGCCAGGATGCAGTAGATGGGGGCTGTATTTAAAGAGAAGAAGGTGAGGACCTATGGGTATGTATGGAACCCCTCCCCCCGCCACCTTTTTTTTTTTTTTTTGGTAACTGTGCCCAGTTGTAAGTAGCCCATTGGTTAGTTAGGGCCTGTGGATATTTTGAGGTGGGTTACTTGATGGGCCTGTCTGTATTCAGCCAGGGGGTTGGAGTCACTGTGGGCCCTTTTGCCTTGCTCTATAGTCCATTGTTTAAGCCTGTTGCCCAGAAGTGGCCTCTACATTATATACTGTGTTCTTACAATAAAGTAGGCTAGAGAAGGAAAATGTTATTAATAAGATCATAAGGAAAATACATTTACAGACTGTATTGTGTTTATTGAAAAAAATTTGCATGTAAGTGGACTCGCACAGTTCAAACCTGTGTTGTTCAAGGGTTAACTGTAGTATTTTTTTTTTCCCTTCACTCATGTATTACTTATGATTATTAGCTATGATTGGGGTTAAGAAAAATAGAACATTTTCTTGAGTGACTGGATAGGAAATAACAGAGGAGCAGGAAAAAGAAAGTCAAGAATTTAAAGATGCTCCTGTATATGAGCATGAAATTTTCTGAAATAATGAGTTATAGTTGATGAAAGGCAGGCAGAGCTTAGTGAATAATCTTTGGGGGAAGAAAGGAAGTGATGGGCAGCCACTGAATGGAGAGGGAAGGAAAAATAGGCAACATTAAACTAGCAGTTACTGGGTAAGAGGTTTTTTTGTTTTTTGTTTGTTTTGTTTTTCTTAAATCAATTTGATATTGTTAAGTTATTGCCAGTTATCCTTAAGATTTTGTTTTAATTACTAATCTTATATAGACTACATAAATTTTAAGGGAGAGAGACTTTCAAGATCATTTCTAGTCTAGAAGAAAAGAATAAAGCAAACATTTTTCAGGTGGTCAGATGTCCTCAGAGTAGAGCAGGCAGTGAATGGAAGAGGTCTGACTGACTCTCTTGTCTGATGTTCTTTTTATTATGTATATTCATTTAATGACCTTTTTAAAAAATTTTATTATGTTAATCACCATACATTACATCATTAGTTTTTGATGTAGTGTTCCATGATTCATTGCGTATAACACCCAGTGCTCCATTCAGTACGTGCCCTCTTTAATACCCATCACCAGGCTAACCCATCTCCCACCCTCCTCCCCTCTAGAACCCTCAGTTTGTTTCTCAGAGTCCATAGTCTCTCATGGTTCGTCTCCCCTCCGATTTCCACCCCTTCATTTTTCCCTTCCTGCTATCTTTTCTTTTTTTTTAACATATAATGTATTATTTGTTTCAGAGGTACAGGTCTGTGATTTAACAGTCTTACACAATTCACAGCACTCACCATAACACATACCCTCCCCAATGTCCATCACCCAGCCACCCCACATTTAAAGGACTCTTTTCAGGTAACCAGGTAGTTATCTTCATTCATTCAGCACATATTTACTTTGTACTAGAAGCTTAGGATATAAAGATTAAAAAGACCTTTTTTTACTTATTAATGAGCTTACAGTTCATTGAGGAGATATATAGGTAAAGCATATAACTAAAAGGTAGTTAAAACATCGTTATAAAACAAGGTAGTGTGAATTCACATTGAAGAGAAGCTTTTACTCAGACCTGGGACTTGAGAAGTTTCCTGTCTAAGATAAGAGCTTAATTAGGAGCTAGAGGAGAAACAATGGGTCAGGTTTCAGGAACCTGGAACTAAATTCCCTGGAATGACAGCTTAGAATGGAACTGGAGCATGATAAGGGTTAATGCCTGATGAGATCAGCAATCTCTGCAGGCTATGAAAGGCCTTGAAAGCCATTTTAAAGGTTTTAGACTGAGTGCTAAAGGGAGCAGTTATATTTTTATTATATTTATACTTTAGAAACCAATTTAGGGAGCAGGGTGGATGAGGGTAAAAGACAGGAGGCAGGGAGATCAGGTAGGAGAATGTTGGCAATGAAGGAAAGGATAATGTCAATGAAGAGAGTTACACACGTTTGTGGGATTGTGATATGTTGGAATCAGTAAGAGTTGATGGTTAATCGAAGATGATGGCTAAGGGAAAGGGCACAGTAGGTAAACATCCAGGGTTCTAATTTGGAGAACTGGGTACACAGTAGGGCCCCTTTGACTGAGATGAGGAACAAAGGAACAAGAAGCAAGTTTTATTTAGGTGATAGAGGCAATTGGTGTAATACTAATATTTTTCTAGTTCTTCCTATGTGGCAGGAATTATTCCAAGCATTTTAACTCCAGCCCAAGCAGTTTGACTTTAGAACTCATACTCTTAACCATTACACCAAAGAGCAAAGACTATGGAGAAATTCAAACCCTAAATCATTGATTATTCAGTTTATTGAATTCTATTTAATTTTATTTATTGGCTTCTAGCTGCATGCACGACACTGCTAGCAGCTGGTGAAAAAGATATTCAGTACAGAGCCCCATTAAGTTGTATACACATAAAGCTAATTCTAAGGACAAGCTTGCCAAATGCTGCAATTGGTTGGGAGAAATATACTATCTGAAAATAGAGGAGAAATGTCAATTTGAATCAGGAAGGGAGGATTTAATGATACTAGCAAAGGTTTTTCAAAGAGGGTTTGATATTTAAGTCTGGAATGATAGAAGACTGCATATGAGATGAAAATTTATTGGTTAAGCATTACAAGTACTTTTAATTGTCCTATACTGCTTAGTTTTAGATGTTTGGTAATTATTAGTTCAAGGCTTTATTTTTGTAAAAGTGTAAAATGTGTAATTGTTAAAAAAAAGTGTTTAGTACATATTTATGGTGAAGTAGTTTTCTTTCTAAAGTATTTCAGTATATTCAGATAACTATAATCAAAAAATTATATTTAAATTTTTTTTATTTTATAACGTGATTATAAAATATAAACTATTTAAGATATTTGTTATTACTGCTTTTGTTTTCTAAGACAAATTTTTAAAGTTAAAATAAGTATTGGGACCATTAGATTGTATTCAGTTTTTATGTGGTTTAGCTTGGAGTTAATTATTAAGTAGAACTTGATTTTTAGCCTTAGAAAAACAAATGCAGAAGTTACTAAGCCCCCCCCCTTTTATTGGATTCATTGTTAACAAAGCATAGCGTAAGTAAGTCTCAGTCAGCCTGTGAAAGGGATGACTTAACACAACTGTTGATGCATTTGGAGTGAAACATCTTTATCAAGTTAATACAAGAAGCAGTCATGCCCTACTTGAATTACTCATTTATTATAGCTGAACAGCAGCCTGCATGTGGACTTTGAAATCCTGGGAAAATAAGATGCCTACATACATCCAAATGTTGAAACCCTTTACTCCTCAGCAGCTGGAAAATGTTGAGCTCTGTTGTCATCTATTAGGTTTTTGGCCTTCAGGGAGATGTGATCAATTTAATTACTGACCAGCTTTATCCATTACTTTTAATGACTGTAGCCTCTGAAGTAAGCCTCTGAAGTTTGTAGCTTAAACAATCATATTTAGATATTGTACATTTAAAATTTATAAAAATTAAACACATAAACCTCGATGATTATACTTATATGTTTGTCATATGTACTCAGATCCTTAAAAATATAAAATAATTTAAATATATTAATAGAGGTTAGCTTATTTACTTTAAATGAAGTCTAAAATGTGTTTGTGTTTAAGAGTAACAAAATATGCTTCACATATTTGCTTTTCTGGGGTAAATTTTATATATTATATCCATTTGTGTGCAAAATTTTTACATTTCCTAAAATACAGTCTGGGTTATTTTTAATCACAATTATTTATAAACAAAACTGTTAATAATTATTTGTGCTTTTTGTTTATCTTCTTTTCACTACTGTTTTGATGCCAAGTCTAAGGAGGATTTTTAGAAAATATCATGGAGTGGCAGAGCATAGCTAAGAGAAATTCATGTTATATGAAGAAATGTATCTGTAACACTGAGGCCGTTACTCGTGAATTCCACTTCTAACTATGGAACCCATTCTTTGTATAAATCACTTGATCTCACGTTGAATGTTTCTTAATCTATTAAATGATTGCAGTACCAGGCACTGAATATCTTTGTGTTGACCATTGTATAAAGATACTCCTTTAAAGAGGTCACCATTCATGTTACAAACCAAGGGAATTTGCTTATTATTGTTATTTATTACAGTGTTTTTTAGGCAGGTGACAGTAAAATCTTTCTAACAAAATTGGTATGTTATGACAGTATCCAACAGATAGATGTAAAAATGAGGAAAGCACCATGTGGCTAAGTTGATGGTTATGACAATATTGAAGATACCATGTTTGACTAGTTTGTATATTTAAGTTGATGTGTTCAAATATTTGTCATGATTAAAAAGTGTAAAATATCCTCATTGACAGACAATTGATGTTCATAATATTTAGAGGCATTATGCTGGTGCCATACTGGGAAGATTTTGCAGAAATAATAACTAAGCAGTAGAAAAGAGGGAGATATATCAGAAAGTAATAGATTAATACATATGATAGTTATTTACTTATGTAATAACTTTATGTACAGGTTAACGATATGCTTCTGAACAATATAGTTGGAAAAGAGGTAATGAGAGAAGTATATTTTTGAAATGTGTTATAAAAAAGGTTAAATATTAGCTTTTTATGGTCAGAAAGGTCCTGTTCTGAATTTGAAAGAATGAATCTGAGTGGTCATAAATCATGTCAAAATAAAAACAAAATATGTATATAGGTAAATAAGGTAAATAAGTGTTAACACTAAAGATGAGTTTAGAATTGAGTCACTTGACTTCTTTGTGACTCTTTTAATTATGTTTTCAGGTATTACATCTGTACATAGCATTTGTGTTGCCAGACCAAGTCAAAGATAGGAAGAGCATAAGTTGTAAACTTGTAATTGTGTTTGTAACTTTTTTTGGGGTAAAATTTGAAAACTTGTGTAGCTGTTTTTGTTGTTATAAAACTAACAAATGGGTTTTTTGAAAAAATTGTATGGATTGATTATGTTTCTAAGGGTTTATATAACAGATATCATTACTCACCATGTTCATGTTGAATATTATGTAAAATCATGTGCTAATTCATTCTTTTTCTCAAAATGAAAATGCTCTTTTATTACGATACTTAATGCAAAAATTCAAACACAACAGAAAAATGTATAGAATTATTAGCAATCATCTGAAATACTATGACCTAAAGATTAACTAGTGTTGATATTTTGACACACATGCTTTCAGATGCTTTTTATATGATTACATGTATAAATACACAAGCCTGCATGAATAATTTTCATACCATGTATTCTCTTCTGTACCTGCTTTTTCACTCTCCCATGTTTTTTTTTTTTTTAAAAGATTTTATTTATTTATTTGAGAGAGAGAATGGGAGAGAGAGAGCATGAGAGGGGGGAGGGTCAGAGGGAGAAGCAGACTCCCTGCCGAGCAGGGAGCCCGATGCGGGACTCGATCCCGGGACTCCAGGATCATGACCTGAGCCGAAGGCAGTCGCTTAACCAACTGAGCCACCCAGGCGCCCTCACTCTCCCATGTTTTAAAGCCATCTTTCTATGATAATAAATACAACTTTTCATCCTAGTTTTACATGACATTGTAGCATTCTATTGTATGCCTACATATATAATTGATTTCTTCTTGGTAGATAGAATGATTGGTGGGTATTTGAATTTTTCTAATTTTGTACTAATATAAAAGATAGGAATAATTTTGTTAACATTCATCTTTGTGAACTTGCCTAACAAAGTAAATTATTAAAAGCATATTTTGGTGTATTATTTTGCACTTGAGAACGATTTAAGTTTACTTTTCAAATACTTAATTAGTGCTAAGCAAGTATAACTACACATTTTAAAATGCAAAGGTTAACTTTGCAGAGAATTCAGATGAGTCTTGTCTTTGTCTTAATACATTATTAACAGTAAGATTCTCTTTTTTTTTTTTTAAATTTCTGAGAGGTCATGCAAATAGCTCAGTCACTGACATGTAAATTTATTTTTTTCTAGAAGGTTTTAATAGTTATATCTACTCAGAATTATTTTGCAAATCATTTCTTCAGTTTCATTTGCAGCATCATTTAGGAGAAAGGGATTGGACTTCAGAATCAGGCAAACTTGTTTTCAAATACGTATTTGCTTTTACTGTTATTGTGACTTGGAAAATATACTTAAATCTCCCTGAGGTCCATTTTCCCGTATATTAAATTTGTAAAACAAATCCACTCCCTTGTAGGGTTTGTTTTGAAGATTAAAGGTAGTGAATATAAAGAGCTAGCACCTACTACTTAATTTTACCTAAACCTTACGAAAACTTACGTATGTGAAGTACTTAATGCAGTTTTGGCAAGTTTTTTTTTTTTTATTACTAGTGTTTTTTATTTTCATCAACAGAATGATTCCATATTTAATGTGAATTTATGTTTTTAGTTTTTTATTCTGCTAAATTTGTAGATTCTTTCTTAGTCTGTCCTTACATTAAAAAAAAATACGGAATTAACATGAGCTAAGTGGTTTGCTTTGCTGTTTTGATACGTGATTGTGTAATTATAACCTGCTGATCTAGAAAAGGAGCATGGGCCACAAAGAAAAGTTTTGTTTACAAGATCAGACTTGTGTTTATAAATCTTTAAATCTCCTTCTTTTGAGTCCTATCCTTTGATATCCTTCCCTACAGCTGTCTTATTTTAGATCTCCCAAGCAAATTGTGTGTGTGTGTGTGTGTGTGTGTGTGTGTGTGTGTGTAAAGCCAAGGGTGAACACAACTATGCAGGATTCCATCAGTTCATGTGCTCTTGTTTGCTAATCTCTCTCTTAACTCCAGTTCCAAAATACTACCTGAGCTCCTTTATCTCTGGTTATTCCTCAGTGAGTAGCACTTGGGCCATTCATCTGCTCCTTGGTAAACGACAGGTCACTCATTCTAATTAATTTTTTGTCAACTTTTGAGAAATAATTTGGTCAGTTAAAGATCTCCGTAGAGTGTTGGCTGTAGAGTAAATACTGTAACAGTACGTGACTGCAACATGGTAACGTTGTTATGTTGGGCGTCTTCTGTATCACAAACAAATGGTTCTTTGAAGTCTGCTTAGGCTTCACTCAACACAGTGAGTAGTAACTTAAAGCTGTTGCTGTACCCACAGATCAGTTTGTGACCAACTCTAGTAGATGTTTGAGTAAGATTACAGGTTTCCAGATCCTAAATGCTTTGTTCTTTCCAGCCTAGGTGTTAGTTATGAAAGGGAGTTGACTTGCAGATCTGATGGCTTTTTCTGTATTTCCTTACTAGTTCTCCTTTTTCTTCACTTAACCTGTTCAAGGGCAATTGCCTGCATTCCTCTAGTGCTGGGTTCAAAACTCAGCTCTATCATTTATTAGCTGTTTGTCAGTATGTGCTGTGTACCTCGAGTATTCTTAACTGGGAAATGGGAATATTAATAAATACTAGCCTACTTCATAAGGTTATTAAGAAGATCAGATATATTAATAAAGGTATCATTTTTATAAATGAATTTCTGTGCATATAATTAAAATATTTAATGCTTTTATTGGGTGCTCATTAGTGTCAGGCACCATTTTAAGGGTGCTATCTCATTTTATCATAGTAACTCCATTATGGAACAGGAACTTTATTTTTTGTAATTGTTACATGATCCATTAAAGGTGTTTATGTAAGGTAAGGTAGAACTTGAATTTGAAGTTCTCGGCTTTATCTACATCTAAAGATTAGTGAGAGAGTGTACATTTGTTTTATGTTTAAAATGTTTAAGGTATAGATGTATTCTTTCTTATGACTTCTCAATTTAACTGATTAAGTTTTCCCATCTACTAAATTACTACTCATAGTATCAAGTAGAACTGTAGTTCTGTCTCTCTGTAGCTCCTTACTTCAGCTGTCTCTGAGGGAACTCAGGCTAAGAAGGCAGGGCCATCCACATTTTCTGCACCAAGACTGCTATCAAGACATCATGATTCAGGGGTTTGATGAGAGTGAATTTTCTGCCCATTAGTATACTTAACCTGGCCATTGCCCCATACTCTCCAGCCAGATTATTAGGACAATGCCTAGTTACTTTAATTCCTAGTGCTTCAGATTAGCATTTCAGTATTTTGATTCTGAATACAGTAAAAATTAGGCCCTCTGAATAACATGATGAAAAAGTCTTAATTTGTCATTTAAAAGCAGTTGAGAGAGAGAAGAGATAGAGAAAGCATGATTATTTTACGAAATTGGTGCTAGGGACAATGGGCACATGTTTCCCATACGGTTCAAATTTCCTTGTAATTCATACTGTGCTTTAACTTCATCACTGGCTGTATTTTCTCTGTAGTGATACCACCATTAAAGGAATTGAGGTGTCATTAAGAATGAAGAATGTTTTAAATATTTTGAAACCTCTTGCATTCTGGGATCAGTGAATCCAAAAGTGAAATTCTAGTAGTAATAAGATTTTGAAGCAGCTACAGAAATCCTGTGTATAGCCTCCCACACAATGCAGCTTGAGAGTGCTTGTTTCTTTTGTGTGATTATTTAGTGCTGAGTGTGGCTCAGTGCCTGAAAGATTCTCATTAAGTAAAGATACAGTGAAGATTTCTCTCTAGGGAGATCTGCTTTTCCACTAATGCTCATATCTAGTAATTTGTTTCTATCTGTAGTTCTCCATAGCTTCTGAGTAAATTTTGATGTTTGCATAATCCTAATTTATTAGAGTAATATCATTTATGACAGATGGCATAGTATAGTGGTTAAAAGCATGGGCTTTGAAATCAGACTGATTCCTGGCTCCACTGGGTCCTATCTCTATAATCACGGGCAAGTTTCTCGACTCTTCAGTAACTTTGTTTTCTCATTGGTAAGATAGGAATAATAATAGTATCAGTGTCATAGGCTTATCATGAAGATTAAGTGAACTCATGTATGTAAAGCATTTAGAGTAAGATTTGGCACATTCAAATGTTAGTAGTTATCATTGTAATGACAAAAGTATGTGACTGGAACTCAACCGAAAAAAGTAGTCTTTATTTCCTGGTTTATCTAAAATCACTTTGCTATGAGAGGATATTCAGGTAGAAGGAAAGAAGGAAAGTTTTAATGAAGTTCATATTTTCTTTTGGCGGATATGATTGCTTTAAAAGAAAACCATTTTTTTTCATAGAATAAAGCATTGATTCCAGTGGCTAAAAGGAGTTGATATTGTGTGTCCAGCATTGGATTGTTCTCATCAGTTTTATAAAGATAAAATGTTAAATTTGTACTATCCCCTAACATTCATAGTGCCAACATTTTCCTTGAGCAGCAGAATCTTTGGTTATTTGTGAAAAAATTTCTCTTGGATAATTCACAGGCACCTTAGACTCAGCACTTCCAACTTCATTTCTCCCATTTTACTTCAAGCTTGCACTTTGACCTGTATTCTCCTGTATCCATGAGTGGTGGTATTATCAGTCCAATCAGAAACCTAGGGATTGCCCTAAACTTTTCCCTTCCTTCATTTCCCATCTTTCCTGTTTGTGTAGTCACTAAATCCTAAAGCTTCTCTATAAAACTTTCCTGTAAGACAAATCTGATCCTTTCACTTCCTTTTGAAATATTCTTTAATGACTCCTTCACTGCTTTCTGGATAAAGTTCAAACTTCTTAGCAGTATCTACAACTCTAATATTGTATAATACGTTTTCACATGCACACTGTTCTCCCACTATGTGGAACCATTTTCAGTTCCATAAAATGCCATTTTCGTTTGTGTATATAATTCAGTGCATAGGAAGCTCTCCCTGCTTTTCTCTTCTCCACTCTGTTCAACTGAAGCACTACTTCCATTGAAAATTAATTTGCAAATTTCTTTCCTAAGGCAAGTTAGGTGCCCCTCATGTTTGCTTATTCTCTGCATTCTATAACCTCTTCTGAATACTTTATTAAAGCACTTATCAAAAATTATGACTATTTTTTGTCAGTGTCTTCCACTAAATTATGAGCAGCCTAAATACAGGGACTCTTTCTTATTTATCTTCTTTTTTTTTGTAAAGTAGGCTCTACACCCAATGTGGGGCTTGAACTCAAGACCCCAAGATCAAGAGTCACATGCAGATTGAGCCAGCCAGGTCCCCTTCTTATTTATCTCTTAATGTTTAATATTTAGGTTTAGGTGTATGGTTGATGTTCAATAAAAGTTTGTTCAATTACAAAATGGTTTTGAATGAGAGTAATATCTCTGTTAATGGTCACATGGTAAATTTGTCTTTAATGGGAGATAATGAGAATTAATTTCTAATAGTTAGAAATTCTCAAGAGGCAAAAATAAGGAAATGGACTGAAACCCAAGCTTTTGCCCAATTGACATTAGTCATTCTGTGCATTTCCTCCTATTATTTATTTACCACTTTGACAACAACAATTTGTTCTTGTCTGTTCTCATGAGTACTAGTCACTGTCAAAAGTGTCTCTCGGGGCACCTGGCTGGCTCAGTAGAACATGCGACTTGATCTCAGGGTCATGAATTCGAGCCCCATGAGGGGTGTGGAGCCTACTTACAGTGTCTCTCATTTAGCCTACTTAGAGCACCACTCTGTTTAATTCTTAAGTTTTTATTTTAGTAATACATATTTGTTGATTTTATTTTATCAGATGACTAGGTATATAAAAGTTTCCCTCCATATGTTGCATATTCATTGTAATAAATGTGAAGAGGGTTCATTGAGCTGATTTAAGGGCATTTGACAAATTGGTTAGAAGTCTAGTCCTTGGAGAAGGACATGAAGTCAGGGATTGGCATTTACAGGTTAAGAGGCTGGATGGACAGGATAAATATGTTAGTTAGGGAGTTTTCCCTGGGAGTGGGTAAAGGCTAAGAATTTGAGTACAGAGGTCAGGGCTTTGTGGACAGGAGGTAAAGGTGATATCTAGAGTGCAAGAAAGGCTAATGTGATAGGGATTATATGTCTTCATTATTGTTTAGGGGTATCTGACTTCAGTGGGAAGAGAATGTTAGGTTTAGGGGAGGCTGGCCTTGGGTAGCAGTGAATTCTTGTTATAAGTTGATAGAGCGTATAAATAGTGGAGCACCTTAGCTCTGGTAGTGGATGGGATAGTTATGTTTATTGTACTGACACTACTAGGTTCAAGACTGTTTTTGTCTATGAATAACCTAGTTTAACCTAGGCCTTAACTAAAAGTAAGAGACTAATGTTCAGATCTATTTAGTGAATAAATTTGAGTAGTTTTCTGTGCCATTGGCGGAACAAATTAAACTTTCACTGGTTGAGTGCTTATACCTACACGGTATTGTGTGGGAGGATTATCAGCCAGTTTGTCTTATTGGTTTATTGGCAGCAGAAAACTCTTAAATTGAGTTTTCCCATGGAAGAGGTATCTTACTTGAAATCCTGGAACTTTTACTAAAGAATTTATGAAGTGGGATGACAGTAAATTACTGAAGAATCATCAAAGCAAGTATGTTATTAATTGACAATTTATTGACTTCATCCCCTGAGCCAGTTTAAAGAAAAGGGAGGGAGGGTTAGATTTCAAGCTACACTTTGAATGCTGTGTGAGGTCTGTTTGAGATATTTTGGTTAGGCTGTGATTAATTAACTCAAACAAGTATTAGTACATGAGTAAAAGAACACTCTCTTATGGATCTGTCAAAGAGGTAATAATGGGTTCAGTACTGATAAAATTGTGAATCTGAATCTGGTTAACATTAAAGGGCACACAAAAATTCACCTGTCATCTTTAATCTTTTGATAAAGAGCAACAATAATTCAGTGTTTCATATATGTAGTCTATATTTTTTCATATATGTATAGGTTTGCATATTTATTTGACTTAGAGATAATGGGATTAAGCTTTAATTTCCTTTTTATCTGTATTTTAAAATGTTAACTTTTCAAAAAAAATAAAATGTTAACTTTTCAGTTTGACTTTTAAAAACTGTTAGAAATTACTATCCTTGGGCTTTATAGCTTGTGCAGTTATATAATTTTACAGGAAATGACACATATAAAGGCAAAGAAAGGTCTTGAAACTTTCCGTCTTACTTACTCCTTAAGAAAGAGGTGCTTCCAGTTTATGAACAAGAAACTGTAATCCTAGCTAGAACTTTGGTTTTTTATTTTCCTTTTTTGAAAGCCCTCTAATGTTGAGATACTGAGTCCCTTTTTTTCTATTCCCTAACTATAATTTCATTTGTTTTTGTTAATTCTGAAAGCACTTATGTACTATTTCATTGGTTATTAGTTTTACAATTTTCTATATTTTAAGATCTTTTAAATTTAGAGGAGTCCTTGTATAATCCATGATTTCTAACAATTGCTACCGGCCTGAGTTGAGGTCAAGTTCTTCCAGAGAAGATATCTCTTTGCTTCTGCTGCTAATCTGGTGGCACTACAACTTGAGATGACCATAAATTAAGTTGTCTGCTTGAGAATTTTTTGGACTTCACTTGTAGTGTGGATTCAGACTGCAAATCTACATGAATATTAGTTTATGGTTCAAATTCCCAAAGATTTTTGTGTCTCTGCCCAATATACAGCTTAAGTCAAACGAACTCTCTTTCTGCTTGGTGGCTTTATTTCTTATTTCCCATTACACCAGCAGCTTTGATGTATCAATTTTTTATGCAAGACTTTTCTATTATGCTTCGTCAGAGAATTAATAATATCTTAGATATAATAAAATGTAGGGGCAATGATGTAACCAAAAAGCAACTGCATGGAGGCAACCCAAATGGTACATGGCCTTGGAGCTACTTCACTGGTGGCATAGAATGAACTTTGAAGGTCATCTTCTGTGGCTAAAAGTGGAAATGGCTCCATCTGCTGTATTGCTTGCCATATTTATAAGCAAGACTTTTTGATCGTGATCCCAGATGTGGCAGTACAACACCGTGTATCTTGCACAGTCATTTTAGTGAGAAGCCTTTGACCTGAACTTTAGAAAAAAGTCTAGAGAAGCTGAACCACTAAAGCATTATATAACCAGTGGCACCTTAGTCTTATCTGTGAAGTGAGAGGTCTTGGAAGGCTTCTGTAAAACAAGAATTTGCAATGGGGCAAAAATTGTCCAACTCCTTCTTTCAAAAAAAGTTTTGGGGTACCTGGGTGGCTCAGTCGATTAAGCGCCTAATTCTTTTTTTTTTTTTTTTTTTTTTAAAGATTTTATTTATTTGACAGAGAGAGACACAGCGAGAGAGGGAACACAAGCAGGGGGAGTGGGAGAGGGAGAAGCAGGCTTCCCGCGGAGCAGGGAGCCCGATGCGGGGCTCGATCCCAGGACCCTGGGATCATGACCTGAGCTGAAGGCAGACGCTTAACGACTGAGCCACCCAGGCGCCCCTAAGCGCCTAATTCTTGATCTCAGCTCAGCTCATGAACTCAGGGTTGTGAGAGCTAGCCGTGCATTGAGCTCCAGGCTGGGTGTGGAGCCTACTTAAGATTCTCTTTCTCCCTCTGCCCCCCCCCCCCACTCTTTCTTTCTAAAAATAAATAAATAAATAAAAATTTAAGAAGTTTTGTCGTAATCTAGGTGTATGTGCCAAGGTTCTGTAAAATACATAAGCCAGTAGAGGATACTTGTTTCCTTTAGACATATATATATATATATATATATTTTTTTTTTTTTTTTTTTTTTTTTCATTTTGATAGGGTTTAGGAAATTTCTTTTTTTTTTTAAATTTTTTTTATTGTTATGTTAATCCCCATACATTACATCATTAGTTTTAGATAGACATATATATATTTTTAAACAACTATTGTATTTTGTGTTAGGAAAATTAGGGGCCTCTTGGAAAACTTTAATTCACAATTAACATTTTAAACCTTGACTTTAGTTTTCAAACTCAGATATTAAGCTATTGCCATTGTATGACTGCTCTAATTTACTACCCTCTGCAAATTAAGGCTTCTTTTTGAGAATTTTCATATTGGATAAGAGTGATATTTGGGTCTATGTACTCAATCAAAAAATTGTGAGAAGACATTTATAAAACAGTTGTATTGGATTATTCAGTTCATGAACATACTGATGTTAAATAAGAATGCTTTGGAATCAGTTACCATTCTGTGAACACACATTCATTGAACAGTAAATAAATAAGTAAATAAGAGAGATATTGACCTACTCCAGTGATAAAATATAGCCTCTGTATAGTTCCTTTAGTTTAGCTGTTCCTGTCCTGCACAGATCTCATCTTGAGACAGAATAAACAAATTTGAATTCTAGAATAAGGAACTTTAGTTCAATATAAGGAACCATCTTGCCATCTAGGGTAGCATATGAAAAATCTTCATGAGTAGAATTGATTCTTTTAATTGGGATGGTTCCGATTGTGTTATAGTGAGGCCAAGGATATAACCTAGTTGTGTCTCAGTTAGGGGCACAATGATATAGTGTAGTGGTTCTCAACCCTATCAGATCTAATGCCCCTTTCTATGACCGGTATTTCTAAGGCTCTTTGCTATCTTGATGTAAAATTCATAGTTAACGTACCTTTTTAAGCTGATAACTTATGGAGAAGTCAATATAATACCATAATCCGATTAAGTGAGAAGTAAGAGGAAAGTAATTTATATATATTTTAATATTTAGAATGTAACTAGAAGACATGATAAGACATTTTGCCTGCCACATGTGTTATTTTGGGACATTTATAAGTCCTGCCTGCCTCCATGTTTGATAAATTGGTGGTGCAAACACTCAAATGAAATAGTCATGAGTGATGTGATTTTCTGAAATGGTAAACACCTCTTGGTCAAATTCTCAATGATTCATATTTTTTCTCCTGTATAGTGATAGTTAAATTTCTGGAACTCTTGGGATTTTATAAAAGTGGGTGAAAACCACTCTGTGTTTGGATGTAAAATGGAGTTAGATTCTAGGTTCAAGTAATTATAAACAAATTTTTCATTCACACGAATGCCTGGCAGGATATTTGAAAACTGTGGAGGATGCAGGACCGTTCTTTGTTGTATTGAGCATTGAACGACTTTTAACATTCTTGGTTGATACCTGATGTGTGTAGTGTCTCCTAATGATTGTGACAACCAGAAATACTAATTTCCAAAAATGCCCCTAGAGGGTGGTACAGTCCTCATATAGAATATACTGACTGTAGAACAAATGGTACAGGATGCAGGCAAGAGTCATAGTATTGGATTTGAATTTAAGGTCTTCTACTTACTGACTTCCTATTGACTTTGTGATATTGGGCAAGGTAGTTAACCTCTCTTGGCCCTGGTTTCCTTTCTGGAAAACTGGGAAGATGATATCTTACAGAATTAAGTAGATAAAATGTTAAATTTTAGGTACTTGACATGTGCTTAATGTGGATGGGACTGTGTCTCTTTTAATCACTGTGCTATTTCTCCATACTAGTAGGCACTTAATAAATACTTGCTGTTATTATTGAACTCCTATGTGTCACACTGTGTTCCAATATTGAGAGTATGTGAGGAAGTGATTGCTTACAGTAGGCTCCAGACCTGTCATCTGTGTCTTCTTGTGTTGTGGAACTTGTGAATCCTAATTGAGGATGCTGTCTCTTTGGGATTACGGCTCCAGTTTCCCAGAGAGTGTTAAATTCAAAATATGATGGTTTGCTTTCTGTTTGAAAGAGACCTGTGGATAAGGGTCTACCTCTAGGTACATTAGTTTCCCGGAATCTTAATGTTTTTCTTACTCGTTTATGTTGTTTTGCTAATGTCAGAGTGATGGTGGAGGTTATGGTAAAAGGTTTAGGACCTTACGTCTTTTGTTAATCCTGGTCTTTGTTACATAGATTTTTAAAATAACGCACCAATAATTTCTTCCTCCTTTTTAGCTCTTTTTCTTCTTCCTGTGATTTTGGCCAACTAAAGTTTATGTATTGTGCCTCCTGGGTAAATATTTGCTATCTTTGTCCTGTTATTTGACTTGTTTAACTGTTATCCTACTTAATTCAAACTACTTACTAAAAGACTAAGATGGAATAGTACTTCTGGCAATTTTAATGAGACTAATTACTTTGAAAATGTTGGAAGGAACTCCTAGTCTTCCTTTTTAAATTGCCATCCCATTTATTTAAAAGAGGAAGCATTTAATCTGTAAATGCTGCTCTGCATTTTATAGAATGATGAACCTTACAAATACTGTGGTTTTTCCTCAAATGTTTATTAAAATTTTAACTCACATAAATATATGATTATCATGAACAAGAGTTCTTAAAGCAGTCACTTTGCTTGGATATTTGCACTGTGAAAATGCAAAAATTTCTGTTTTCTCTTCCTTTTTTTCTTTCAGGTCACCTTTGGGTCAGGCATTGCTGCTTTTGCAAATCTGCTTGCCCTTGACCTTTGGTTACTAAGAGTTTAAGTTTGGTTTTGAGCCGGTGATTGCTGCAGTCTTTAAAGCTTAATAAATGTTTAGCATTCATATGATTTAACCAGTTGTCTTTAAACATTTGGTCACTTCTACAAGAAAAGTAGCTGTATTGTCAGTTGCAGATTCTGTTACCAAAGTCTGATTCTGGAGCATTCCATAAAATTACTGAAAATCTATCTGATTAAAAATCATATTGGTTCATACGGTTTTAGGTTGTTTTAAAACCTGAAGATTCTTTTATGTACAATTTTCTGAATCAGCTTCAATAAGTTCATGAGTATTTTAGATAATGACCATATGTTTTTTTTTTTTACCTGTTAAAAAGTTAAAAATATTTTAAATCTATTCTCAGTTTTGGGGCGCCTGGGTGGCTCATTTGGTTAAGTGTCCGACACTTGATTTCGGCTCAGGTCACGATCTCAGGCTCCTGGGATCAAGCCCCTTGTTGGGCTCCATGCTCAGCAGGGAGTCAGCTTCTTTCTCTCTGTCGCTTTCTCTCAGATAAATCTTTATTCTTAGTTTTTACACTTAAATCGGATAAAATTTTATTCATTTCCAGTGCTGTGACAGCTTATTTTATATTTGCATTTGAATAGCATTTATAATTTCTCTTCACTTGCAGATGATATTTCATTGTTTTGCTTATTAGTAAGCTTATGGAGCATTTCTTTAACTCTACCATACAAGAAACGTGATATGGGATATTGTGAGGATTAAGACTTAACCATAACACATAATCGGTTGTATTCAATCTCATTTCTATCTGTTTGCAACACAAGGGGTTTCTGGACTTCTTAGATTTCTTGTGTGTGTATGCAGGAAAGAAGATGGGATTTTGTGTCCTTTGAGTTGCTGATCAAAGTGTAAATTCCTAAGAAGTCTCTTTACTTCTGTGTCATAATATATTGTAGGAAGCCGAACAGGTTGCTTTTCTCTGTTAGGGAACACGATAAAATCAGGTCTATTTGCCTGTGTCCAAAGTCGGTGTCCTCCTTTAGTTGTATCATTCTGATGAGAACCCCAGTTGTTGGTTTGCTTGCTTTTGTCTTTATTTATATAACTTCGTTCTTAGAGTCATTTGTTATTGACTGCTCTTTACTAATAGTATATGGCTAAATAGTTACATTTTTCCTGAGGTACTTAAGATCTCCTGCCTCACTAAAATGTATAGGTGCTCTATTAAAATGTATTCATTTAGTAAGACCAGGTTTAATAATTAAGATTTAAGGTTCTACTAGATCACTAATGTTTTCACTTAATTGCAGGGGACAGTTTATTCTCAAGTATAGACTCTGTTTTCTGAGGTTTTGGGGAACCAAGACTATGTTGCTGATCTTTATGTTGCTCTGGATGTATAAATGTAATTTTGTGTATAAAAATAGTTTCCAAATCTTTACTTAGGAGAACAGAAGAGAAAGATAAAAGTAAAATTTTAATTGGGGGAGTGTTCATGGTTTTTGGTCCTAGTAGTCTAATGTGAACAATGATTACAGTGTTTTATTTGCATTTTTAATATTGATCAGTTTTCTTTTAAATTTGTTTGCTTATAAGATTGAGAGCATGTATGGTCACTGAATTGTTGAATTGGGAATTTAATATGAATATAGTCCCATGTCTGTATCAAAGATTTGTATATTTTTTGGGGGGGAGTGGGAGGCATAAATATACAAAGCCTTAGCTGTTGTAAGAGTTGCATGTGGTTCCTTCTCCTGTTCTATTTTATCTGCATTCACAAAGGAATTTGGAAAAATTAGAATGGATTAAAAGAAGAGGAACAGTAATTATTAGTATGGAAACAAGGACGCATGGAAAACATACAGCAATGGTTCTTAAATATTCTTAAGTCCTTGATAGTTCACTCTGATGTATGTTATCCTCTGCACCCTGTACTGAATCACAAAGGTCATTAGCATGACCTATATAAATACATTTTTATCAGAAAAATATTGAACAGAATCAGAGTATGATTTACTTTCCTTTGGGAAACTAGTGTGGGGCAGTGAATGTGACCTGCTCTCATGTCAGTTCCCTAGGCGATACACATTCTTCAGTTTGGGGCCCTCACCTTTCCTACCCATTTTTCTGGTAGAGACAGTTAAGTCCTGGAAAAGTGATGGTCCTCTATAGGACCTGATGACAGTTCTGAGAAAGCTATAATGCCTGGTACTTAATAGTTGTCCAATAAATATTTATGGAGGGAACTCTTAGGCAACTAACCCCAGCCCAGGGTATGATGTAGGTTTCAAGTTTCTGTGGGATAAATTTCTGTCCATTTTGGTAGTCTAAGAGTGGATAAAATCCACTGTGAAGCTTCTTCAGAGGTCTGCAGCATGGTCAACAGGGAGTGTGAAGATATATATTCAAGCATGGGCTATTCTACTTAAAGATACTTGCTTATAGCATAGTTATCCGACATGGTTTAATAATTGTCATGAAAGCCAAATACTAGCAATGCTAGTGATCATTAACTTGGAGGATGATCAGATAGTACATAGGCTTGGCCAATTGGCCAATTCGTATTCTGTCATTCCTGTTGAACAAAAGAAAAAGTGTAGGTGGATGCGTTTAATAGGCATTATTTTCACTTATGCTTATGCCACAAACTGTTCTTCTCACTTACTTTTTTCCTGTCATACTCACCCTGACTTTTTAACTCCATGACAATACATGCAGAGATGAGGTTTCTTACTTAGGGAAGTTATTAACCATCTCAAAGACACAAAGTTAATAAGTGGCAGAACCAGGAATTGAACCAGTATGTTGATGTCTCCAAGCTCTTTATATCATGCTGACTCAAATCAGGTGTCTGGGTGATTGGAAATGGTTGTAATAGAGAGTTAGAAATGTATAAATTATAAAAGTACAAATGTATAACTGTATGCACAATTGGAAAACTGAGATAGGCTACCAGATACACTTGAAATCATACCGCCATACTCTCCTCCATAAAGTTGTAGTTCTAAATAATCAGCTTGAGTTCTGATTAATGTTGATTTTCTAGGATGCAAATTTTTGCCTTTATTTGACTTGCAACCTGCTTTATAGAGTTAGTGATTTATTGAATATCTTGGAAGCAAGTCCTTGACAGGCAGTATTTTAAGGTGAAATTGCTGGGTGAGGATTTTGTTAACCTGACATTTTGTGGTTTCGCCTCATAAAACTGGCAAAGGACTCTCAGCATGGAATGTTAATGGGGTGAAGTAATGAATGCAGGCTGGGATACAAGCAACCAGACATGAGCAGTCCTATAGTTCATACTCCATGCTTCTTGGGGGAGGTCTTTGTAGACAGTAGCTTTTCTAAAAGATAAAAGCAGTAGGAAATCTTTTTAACTCAGCAGTTGATCAAACTCTTTTTCTGAAACTTAGAAGCCAAGCAATGGTATGAACATGGGAAAGTAATTAAAGTTAAGCAAGTGCAATCTCTCATGATAGTTTTCACTTTCTCAAGCTGTTGAAGTAAATAATTATTGAGTACCTATTTCCTCTCACCAAATATTAGCCTTTTTATTCCATTCAGCTTTTCAGTATTCCTGTTTTACTTGGTTTTCCCAATCTCTCAATAAGATAACAAATTTAATGTTAGTTGTGCAGATTTTAGGCTGTTTATGTGGGCATTTTGGAGTAGTTATTGTGGGGCTGTTATTTCAGAATGCACTGTACCAGAATTGTTTGATAAAAGCTAAAGTGCCTCTTATCAAAACTTTTTGATCACATATTATATATTTTACACTGTAAAATTACTTACAGTATGTATTTAATTTTTTCACAGTGTCAAGTTAACAAAATCCTCACACAGCAATTTCAGCTTAAAATACTGCCTGTCATGGACTTGTTTCCAAAATAGTCAATAAATCACTAACTCTGTAAAACAGGTTGCAAGTCACATATATGCAAAATTTTGCATCAGAGAACAATCAAGATCAGAACACAAGTGAGAAGCAAGAGGGTAGAGAGAAGGCAGTCAGCACATTTAGGATAGGATGCTAGTGGGACAGACCACACTACCAACATCTGGTGGCATGCAGTGTTTATGTTTTCTCTACTTTGACTCTTACGGACTACTAGTTTATTATCTATGTTTACACACATGACTTCCACCTGTGTTTTATAAGCTGCTTGCTTACACATTTTATGAGTTCTACCTACCTATATCTCATAAGATACTAATTTACTGTCTATGGTTAACATTTCTTAGGAATTTTATCCATCTTTTTAAAAAATTTATAGTGTAATTGAATATTCTCAACCAATACATAATGTGCACCTTATAGAAATTGTGCTTCAGGGGCGCCTGGGTGGCTCAGTCGTTAAGCATCTGCCTTCGGCTCAGGTCGTGATCCCAGGGTCCTGGGATTGAGCCCCGCATTGGGCTCCCTGCTCAGCGGGAAGCCTGCTTCTCCCTCTCCCACTCGTGTTCCCTCTCTCGCTGTGTCTCTGTCAAATAAATAAAATCTTAAAAAAAAAAAAAGAAATTGTGCTTCAATCAAGGTTTAATCAGAGAAGTAGACCACTAGGAGATACACATAGAAGGGATTTATTAAAAAGATTTCTCCATACTCAACCGTGAGTTTTATAAGATTGATAAGAGGCACTTTCTTTAAACTGTCTGTGGAAGTTGTTTCTTTTCTGTTTGGTGCTGTTACCCGAAATCAGCAAGGCAGAAAGTCAAGAAGGGAAGACAGACATGAATTAAGCTTAGGGAAGCAAAGACAAATGGGAACCTGTGAGCATTGGTGGAACTTGGTCTCTTAATATTTCCAACTTTGATGATACAGGTATCCTGTGAGAGAATATGGTATCCTTTATCACATAGCTAACAATGAACAATGCTCCCAGTCCTGGAGTCAGAGAAGTTGAAGGAGGAGGTTTGGCAAAAGCTGGAGTTGCCATGGGGCTGGCTGCAAACCTGTGCCAACTAGGTGACCAGCAGATCAGCAGAGACATACGTGAGCAACAGTACCACCTCTTGCCATGCTGGCATTCTCAGTGTGAAATATGGCGGTTACTTCATTTCTGCCCTCCAAATCTTGCTGAAAATATCTTTTTTAAAAGATTTTATTCATTTATTAGAGAGAGAGAGAGAATGAGAGTGAGCAGGAGTGGGGGCAGGGGAAGGGCAGAGGGAGAAGCAGACTCTCCACTGAGCAGGGAGCCTGACGCGCGGGGCTCAATCCCAGGACCCTGGGATCATGACCTGAGCCGAAGGCAGATACTTAACTGACTGAGCCGCCCAGGCGCCCCTGAAAACATCTCTGTAGCCCACGCTAACTGAGCTATCTACAGAAGAGTATTTTAAGAAGTGTACTTCTAGTTTTTAGTCGGGTTGGTATATTTAGATATACCATATATTCTATTTGAATTTAAATTTTTCTCAATTGATTCAACTCCTTTATGAGTAACTACAAGTAATTATTGAGCATTTACTATGTGCCAGACACCATCCCATGCTGTGAGCATACATTAGATTACTTAAATGTCACAACAATCCTGTGAGGTATATCTACTCTTCCCTCTCTTTTTTAAACATGTGCAGAAACCATGGAGAGGTTCATTAACTTACCTGAGGTGGAGAGGTATAGCTGTCAGTTATGGAGAAAAGAGTTCAATGTCAGAAAGTTTAATAGCAGTCTTTTGCTTTTAACCACATATAGACTGCAAACAAAAGGGGGACACAGCAATGAGGATGGGTTGGTATAGCATTCCACCAGGGAAGCCAAGTAGTAATTTTTAGGTAATGTAGAGCCTTTGAGGGATGGAAAGGTCCAAAGTAAGCAACCTTAGTGGAATGGCACTAGTAGGTGGTAGGTTACTGCAAGGAATTTCATACCATTGCTCTTTTATTTAGTGACTAGGTTAGGTTGCTCCTCAGCTAAGACCTACTGTGCTTATTTTGTCACTTGGAATACTCCTTGGCTTATACTGTGTATGCCTAGGAATATAAATACCCTCCTTCGAGAAGTCCTGCTCAGGATGGTTTCTAAGGTTCCATTAGTTTGGCTGTTCTTGGACTGTAGGACTTTTCTACTTGTGAAGCGTTATCTTACCAGACTGAGTGAAATTTTAATTCTGTTGGCATTTTTTTGAGAGGTCTTCTAGGCCCTGTATTTTAGTTTGGGGCATCTTGTTTTAAACTTCATTTGCTTCAGTAAACACTAAGGTAAGCAGCTTTGTGATTAGCATCTACACTATTTCCGAGCATGTGTTTTAGTAAAATGAATATTTTTGAAAAGTTATATTTTGAAGGTATTCTGGAAGGAGAGTGTGATCTATATATCTTGTTTGACAAAATCACCATAGGGAATGGTGAATCAAAATTTTTCATCTACATTTTTTGCCCTGAGGTCAGTGTGTGTTGTTAGCAGTTCAAGGAAATCTATCTACATCAAGGGGGAAAAACCCTGTTAGTTCTAAATTATAAATAAAATTTACCTTTTTGCAGCCTGACTGCCAATTTCAGTTTTGAAGCAACTTCTTTCTTTCTGAGCCATCAGCTGCAGTGGATTACGTTAAACATAACCACTAAGCCTTCCCAGCGATCTTTACCTTCCTGTTTGTGTCATGACAATATTCTCTGGGATTTCACTAAATAGTGTCTTTCTTATCATCTTGACAGATTCTAAAAATAGACCACAGCACAGAAATTCTAACAGTAAGAAATTTACTGATTACTTCAGGTTACTTCAGTGTTCTTGTAGAGCAAAAAAAATGTTTTGATAATGGCTCTATCGACATTTTGGACCAGATAATTTTAGTGCATTTTAGGATGATTTTGCAGCATCTTTGATCTCTAGATACCAGTAGTACCTTCCAAGTTGTTACAACCAAAAATGTGCCAAGGAAGCTGCCAGTGTTTGAGAACCACTTCTTTGGCATGCATGTTGTATTCTGTAATGTATTTTTTAACCAACAGAGATGCCTATTTAGACGTGTTTGCCTAGGATTTTAGAAGAGAGCTTAAAATATGGGCATATTTGGAGTAGCTATCTTGAGCTGTTATTTCAGAAGTTACCGTAGTAGAATTGTTTCATAAAAGTTAAGATATTTCTTATCAGAACTTTTTGATCACATATGTAATACTAAACAATAGTATGGTCCTCATTGTTAAGTTATTATTGCCATTCATAGAAAATATGAAGTCCTAAATAGTGTCTTTCTTATCATATAATTAACAATATATGAAGTCCTAGTCAGGGGCCAATGATGGGGTTTGTTTGTGTGTGTTTAATCACCTTTCTTATTTGAAGGGTGGGACTTTAGAAGAGAAAGGAGAATTTGGGAATTTAATCAAGTACTGAGTAAATAGAATGAAAGAACAGGATTGTTCTTTCTGAACATCATTTAAGATACTTGGTTATTACCTCTGGACTCAAGTTCCTGCATTATTCCTCCTGTGGTCTTCTTGTTTCCCTTACCCCAACTCTCAGTCTGAATTAATTGTATCTCCTGAATGTTCCCTCCTATGTCCTCTATTTTTTTTTTAATATCCAGGTGTTGTCACCTATATTTTAATTTGTGATTGTCTCCTATCTTCCATGTTGTGGGGAAAATGGAGTGCTGGGTTGAAAAGTGAAGTAATGGTCACCTGGGTGGCTTAGCCGGTTAAGCGGCTGCCTTCGGCTCAGGTCATGATCCCAGGGTCCTGGGATCGAGTCCCGCATCGGGCTCCCTGCTCAGCGGGGAGCCTGCTTCTCCCTCTCCCTCTGCCTGCCTCTCTGCCTACTTGTTCTCTCTCTCTCTGTGTCAAATAAATAAGTAAAATCTTAAAAAAAAAAAGTGTAGTTAGAAGAAAATCATAATGGTAAGAGGGGCTACATTAAGAAGTTAATTGATCTAGGGGCGCCTGGGTGGCTCAGTCGTTAAGCATCTGCCTTCGGCTCAGGTCATGATCCCAGGGTCCTGGGATCGAGTCCCGCATCGGGCTCCCTGCTCAGCCGGGAGCCTGCTTCTCCCGCTCCCCCTGCTTGTGTTCCCTCTCTAGCTGTCTCTCTCTCTGTGTCAAATAAATCAATAAAATCCTAAAAAAAAAAAAAGTTAATTGATCTAGTCATGTCTACAAACAGAGAATTGTAACCATCAATATCTTTTGTTTTTTAAGTTCCCATTACAACTTTTTTTTATGTATCTAAACGCCGCTAGTCAAAAACTTATTCCTTTTTTCTCCCATTTTAAAGCAATTTTGGACAAGTTTTGTTCTTTATTGAATTGTAGTATTAGGTGCTATTCAGTCTTTAAGAAAATCTGTATTATTTTTGGTAAGCATTGTTCCTTCACTTTTTAGCTTTCATTCACATATATATTAAAATGCTCTACTTCAGATTCCTTAATCATAGATAATTTTATTGCATATCCACTGAACTTCCTCTAATTTTTTTAATATCCTTTTCAGAATAAGGATAGATGGTTCTACTGAACTCTCACCTAGTTAATCACGGGGATAAGGCCTACAGAAGAAAAACTTGTGAAGACTGCTGACAATTTGCTTAGCTGTATTTTTGTTATGAATTGGTCCTGTGAAGTGCTTAGAAAACCTTACTTCAGGGATCAGCTTTGTTCATTTTAAGCAGTGTCTTACTGCATTACAAGCTAGTCATTTAGTACAGTAGCTACTCTAGTCAGCCCTCCATGACAGTAGAACTGTCAGACTGGCTAGCAACATTATTTACAGCTTAATTCTAGCATCATGCCGTTTATAGCTGTGGGGCAGATACAACTCCTTTATGAAGAAGTTCTCTGTTTTAATAGACTTAATGTTCTCATTGGCATAAATGATACTAGTAGTTTTAGCGAATAAAATTTTAAATTCTGAATTGCTAAAAAAGTGATACTTTGACTAGCAAATTAAGGATCATTTTAATTTGAAGAAAGACAGCTGATTATGTTAACATAAAACATCTGGGTTGTATTTATGCATTTTTGTACAAATCAACACAATACACTTTTATTTTTTATTTTTTGAGCGGGAGGTGGGGAGGGGCAGAGGGGGAGAGAGAGTCTTAAGCACGCTCCACGCCCAGCACAGAGAAGCCTGACGTGGGGCTCGATCTCACAACCCTGAGATCATAACCTGAGCCAAAATTAAGAGTTGGAGGCTTAACTGACTAAGCCGCCCCTGTGCCCCAACACAATAAACTTCTTAATGTATTTTGACTTCAGTGGAGTTTGGTGTAGATAAAATTGTAACAAAGCTGGAAGTGAAATCTGAAAGCTGCTACAGAAAAAGTTATTTAAAGTATTGCATGTGTACATGAGGCAGAAGAATACATTGAGTGATCTTATATTTTATAGGTAGTTGACAGGAGAAATTGTCAATGTTTTGAGCTCACCGTTGTAACTACAGAAGGATAACTTTAAGAATTTAAGGGAAATGAATAATTAACAATATATTTAGTTTAAATTTCATTTTGTTCAAGGGATATTTTGTTAATTTAAAGTAATTTTTTTAGGACCAAAAAGGTTAACATGCTCAAGCCTCTAGGTGAGATTTTTGTTAAGTCATCTTACAAGTAAGTTTGAAATAAGCAGTGATAAAATTTCCCTTGTGCTCTAGAATTATGGTTACTAAAAAGCAAAAATAGAGTATCTTACCTTTTTCCCCCGAATCTTTGCTAATATCTTCATTTATGTATTAGTGTATTTTTGCCTCTTTGGGGGAGGGCTAAACAAAACAACATCAATTAACAGTATCAATTAAGTATTTGAAACCTAATTACAAAGTCAGTTTTTCAAAAGTTTGGGAATCATTGTAGCGTCATTTTCACAACCCCAGCAACCTACATTAGAATAGAGGTTTGTTTCTTATCTATTATAGGAAAATTTTCATTTAATTGGGTTTCAACAATATTGATAAATGAAGTGGAAGAGATTTGTCCTGTCTAATATCCTGACGTGTGAAACTGTGTCAGTTAAAATCAGTGTGAAGACTCATTGGGTCATTTAAGTAATAGCCTGTGACTTACCCATTTTCCATTCTATGTCTTTCAGTTCACAGAAGAAATGGCTGAATTTTAAACTCAAGATCATTGGATTAAAATATTATTTTTAACAGGTCTTAAATATTTGCAAAGAAATAGAAAAATCAGGCATCAGTAAGGCTAAGATTTGTAGTTACCATGTTAGTCTTTTCATTAAATGGCCATTTTATGCAAGTAAGGGATCAGGTAACTTTTTTTTGAATCAGTTCGTGTTTTAGGCCAAATTAAATGTTCTTTGATGTATTCTGAGGAATTGATTCAGTAATTAAGTATCCAAGGGGCTAAGTGTGGAAAGGATGTTTACAAGTACAAAGTGAATGTTACACTTACCAGAATCCTTACTTAACTTCAGTGCTTTATGTACATTGAGTTAGGTTATCCTTCAAAACATTCTTAAATGCACAGCATGGGATTCAAGATAAAAGATTTAGATTAAAAGATTTTATCCATTCCTTTCATATTCCCCATAATAAAGATTCTTCTTTAAATTTCCAGTGTGGAAAAAAAAAGAAAAAAGTTTCCTGTGTGAATTATAAACTTTTAAATAGTAGACTTCAATAACTTTCACTTTTTTGTCCATCTATTTGTCTTGAAATTGTACTGGTATTGCATTAACCTCATTTTGATAGGAAAGGAAAGAAAAAATTGAGTCACATGTTTTCTATAGCAGGGTAGTCAAGTATAATAACATTGTTTAATTTCCTTAATAAGAAGCAGTCAAGTGATTCCAGGGCCACTTAGAGAAGGATTTAGCCCTCTAGCAGTGGTTTATCGCTTAATGCATATATGAAGAAATCATAATTGTTTAGATATAGCTGTATCAAAATCTCTTTATTTTTTTTTTTTTTTTTTTTTTTTTTTTTTTTTAAAGATTTTATTTATTTATTTGAGAGAGAGAGAATGAGAGAGAGCGAGTACATGAGAGGGGGGAGGGTCAGAGGGAGAAGCAGACTCCCTGCCGAGCAGGGAGCCCGATGCGGGACTCGATCCAGGGACTCCAGGATCATGACCTGAGCCGAAGGCAGTCGCTTAACCAACTGAGCCACCCAGGCGCCCCAAAATCTCTTTAAATAATAGTGCTTTGTCTCTTTAAATAGTACCGCTTTAGTGGCAACTTGGCAAGGAGAGTTTGGAGGGTTGTAGAGTTCATATATTTTAGAAAAGAATAAGATATTTAAAAATGTAACTTTCTTATGGCCTTATATCTTTAAATTCTTGCCTTCTTAGGTGGATCAGGGAGACATAAAATTAATGCCTAGAAAATCTGTTTCTTGGAGAAAGATGTGCAAGGAGAATAAAGGGCATATATATGTTTTTTTAATTTTTTAAATTAAGCCTTTTATTTAGAGATAATTGTAGATCCACATGTAGTTCTAAGAAATACTAGAGAGAGACCATATATACCCTGTCCCCGTTTTCTCTCAATGATAACATCTTTCAAAACTATAATACAGTATCCCAATCAGGATATTGGCAATTTACTAATCTTATTCAGATTTCTCTCATTTTATTTGTACTTCTGTGTGTGTTCATTCTGTGTAATTATATTACACGTTCAGATTTAATTAGATTTATGTATCTACTGCCGCAGTCAAAATACAGAGCAGTTCCATTACCAGGATCCCTTCTTTCACTGTTTTATAACCATAACCACTTAGCTCCTGCTTTCTCCTTCCAGCCTACTCCAGTCTCACATCTTAACCACTGACAACCACTAATACATTCTCCATTTTTATAATTTTGTTAAAGAATGTTATATAAATATAGTCATGTATGTAGTGTGTAACCTTTTAGGAATGGCTTTTTTCATCCAGCGTAATTCTCTGATCGGTTGATCGATCTATCTATCTGTCTGTCTATCTGTCTCATTGTCAGATTTTTGCTCAACATAATGTTTTTGAAATTATGCATAATTTGTGTCTCAGTCGTTTATTATTTTTTATTGTCAAGTATTATTCCAGTATACAGATATGATACAGTTTTTCCATTCTATTGTTGATGGACATTTGGGTTGTTTCCAGTTTGGAGTTATTGTGATTAAAGCTGCTTTGACATTCTTGTACAAATCTTTTGTGGACACACATTTTCATTTGTGTTGCATGCATATTTAGGAATGTAGTTGATGATATAGGATAGGTATATGTTTATAACAAAATGCTAAACCTTATATCCAAGGGGTTGTGTGATTTAACATCCCCACCAGCAATATGTGTTACAGTCATTCCATCCATGTCTTTGTCAATATTTGGTGTAACCATTTTGATATTATCTTTTCTACAAAGCATTAAAAGGTATCCCGTGCTGATATTAATTTGTTTTTATCTGATGACTAATTATATTAATCTTTTCATTTGCTTTTTGGTACTTGATACCTTCTCTTGTGATGTTGGTTGTTTTATATTGGCAGTTTGTCTTACTGAGTTGTTAGGGTTCCTCATATGTTCTTCTATGTGTGGAGGACTTTTTTCCTAGTCTGGCAGTCCCAGTAAGGAGCAAAATTTTAAAATTTTGATGTAGTCAAATTTTATCAATTTTTCAATGATTAATGCTTTTTGTATTTTAGATTTTTCTAAGAAATCTGATAGTCTTGTAAATTTTTTTTCTAAAAACTTTATAGTTTAGCTTTATTTTTAGGTCTGTAATATATCTTAAATCAGTTTTCATGAATAGTGTTTGGTTGGGATCAAGGTTTTCTTTTTTCTTTTTTTTTTTAAGATTTTATTTATTTATTCGACAGAAAGAGTGAGAAAGTACAAGCAGGGGAAGCTGTAGAGGGAGAGGGAGAAGCAGACTCCCCGCTGAGCAGGGAGCCCAACGTGGGGCTCAATCCCAGGACCCTGGGATCATGACCTGAGCCGAAGGCAGATGCTTAACCCTCTGAGCCACCCAGGCGCCCTGGGATCAAGGTTTTCAATATTATTTTTCCCCATTTGTTTATTCAGTTGTTAAAACTGTCTATTGAAAAGCCTTTCTTTCCTCATTGAATTGCATTGGCATCTTTGTCAAAAATCAGTTGACAGTATATTTGTAGGTCTGTTTCTGGAATGTATTCTGTTTCATTAACCTATTTATGTTTATGCCAATATCCATGGGTCGTCTTTGCTGTAGCTGTATCCTGAATCTTGACATTAGATAGCGTGAGTTCTCTAACTTTATCTGTTTTAAAGATGGTTTAGGTTATTTTCTTTGTTTGCCGACATAAAAATACAGAATGATATAATGAATATCTCAGCTCTAAAAATCATTACAAATACATATTGGGTCTCCCTTTTTTCTTTCCCCGTCATGTTCTTCTCCCTCTTTACCATATTAGAATTGGCCACTGTTCTGAAGTTTAGCAGTCATTATTCCTGTGCCTGTGTTTGCCTTTATACTTTTAGTATATATGTATGATTTAAAAATAGTGAAGTTTCATATTGTTTTGCATGTCTTGATTTATGATTTGTATTCTTTTGAAAATTGCTTTTTTATTCAATATTAAGTTTTTATTCCTAGAACTCTTATTTGGTCATTTATGTAGTAATTTTTCTTTTCTTTTTCTTTTTTTTTTTTTTAAGATTTTTTATTTATTTGCGAGAGAGAGAATGAGAGACAGAGAGCATGAGAGGGGGGAGGGTCAGAGGGAGAAGCAGACTCCCTGCTGAGCAGGGAGCCCGATGTGGGACTCGATCCCGGGACTCCAGGATCATGACCTGAGCCGAAGGCCGTCGCTTAACCAGCTGAGCCACCCAGGCACCCCTATGTAGTAATTTTTCTTATGAACATACTACAGTTTATTCTCTCACCATGGTTCTCATATCTCATCACAGCCTATCTAATGCCATTTTTTTTTTTTTTTTTTGATGCCATGTTTCTTATACTAGTGGGTAGTGTCAGGGATAGGACAAAACTCCTATTGTGACAACAATGCACAGAGTTAACCTTGCTCTTTTTGCTGGATAGCACCAATAAGCAGATTGTTAATGATATTGTCCAGGTAGCCCCAGAACTTGAGCTAGGTGCTAGCTGTCAGGTTATGGTCAATGGTATACTCTCCTTTGACTTTTTTTTTTTTTTTTTTAATTTTTTTAAGTAATCTCCACACCCAACATGGGGTTTGAATTCATGACCCCAAGATCAAGAGTCTCACGTTCTGACTGAGCCAGCCAGGCACCCCTCTCCTTTGACTTTTATAAGGATCTATCTGTAGGTCATTTAAGTCTTTGCCATCGCATGTGTGGAAAGGCTTCAGGAGCTGCAGGTGCTTGCTGGTGGGGCTCTTATCTACCTCCCTGCCCACTGCTATTCTTAGGGACAGGGGCTGGTATGTATCTCGCCTGGGGGTTGATCTCTACTTAGTGAAGCTCATCTGCATCTGGAGCCTCCAGTTTGAACTTCCTGCCATTCTTGCCTCTCAGGAAGTCAGTCTCTGAGTTGAACCTGAGGGTGCCAGGAGTGGCCAGAGTTGTGATAAGTTTGGGGGATGCAATGAAGGTATGGATCTTAGGGTTCATGTTATTTTGGCCAGTGAAGTTCCTGTTTGTAGGAGGTTATGACTGCAGTTTTTCTCTCGTTGGTGTCCTTTCTGTTCTACTGGTCAGTGCAGTGGCCACAGATGTTGGCTGCGACAACGCCACCCATATCCTATAGAATCTAAGCATAACCATTCCGCTCAGCTGTGGTGTAGGTCTCTTTGAATCTCAGTGCAATGGTGAGCTGGGATTTGCTCTTGAGCCTGTGAGCCAGCACCGGCTTGGCCACATCTGCTGAATGCCCCCCGTGCTCTCACAGCATGAGCTGGTGCCGCTGCAGACCCACTGGAGGTACAGAGAACATTCTGCCTTCCCTGCCGCAGTACCTCCTTCTGCCACAGGGTGGGCCAGAACGGGGTAAAGGGCTCGTTAATGTATGACTTCAGCTTGTTGAGGTTAATTTCAATCAGTTGTTTATAATGACAGCCAGGGTCAGGTACCAAGTGTACTTGATTTTATATGCAAGATTGGCCATGTCTCCTTGCCCTGCTTAACTTAGGTATTTCTTCATTTTGTGCTTGTAAGAAAACACTGAGGGCCCCAATATGTACCCATGTTGCAGATTGTCATCATGTCAGTATAGGAGATGGAGTCCACACCAGACCTATGCTACTCCACCATAGTATTCATGCTACCTTTCACCACAAGGATGTCTGCCATTTTTAGGATCACATCTGTGGGTGATATCTAGCTGGAGAGCATGCTGATAAGCTTCACACCCATCATTTGGGGACTGTCAACTTCCAGGAAGTCCCAAACTTGCCATCCACAGTTTCAGCACCCCCAATGCCAATATAGATGCTCCACAGGCCACCACTATTGGGAGTGTGGGAGTAAATGCCAATCAGAAGATTGCAGGGTGTGCGTAGTTTTCCAAAATGATCTGGTGAATGATTCCAGATCCAGGCCTCCTGAAGCCCATGCTATTCTTGGAAACTGTAGTTGCCAGAAATGTATATATTTCCTGGTTTATGTCTTTGGCCTGGTGTAGCTCGCTCTTGGCCCCGAAGATGGGTCTTGATCCAGTGGTCATAGTGGATGGTGGATGGCATGCTATTTTGGGCACCTACTGCTGAAGAACCTGCTCAGTGATGTCCTGCATAGTTCTATAGTTGGGCTGCATGCAGCTACAGATACATCCTGGCCCACTCAGTCTCCTGGTTGGCTGGAGTCATCCAGGTTGTCATACACAATCTTTTTGAGAGGATCAGAGGCGGATTCAATAATTTGTGGACAATGTTAATGTTCTTCTCTAGCAGGTCAGTGTGGATGTACTCACTGGGCTCAGATTGTCACATCTTGACTCATTGGCACAGGACTGCTGCTATATGGTATTTCTGCACACCTAGGGCTTTCTGCAGGTGGGTCACTAATAGGCTATAAGGCATCATTTTGTGGACTGACAAAAGATTAGGTTACATCTTAACAAATACTTATTTTTAAAAAATGAAGTTTTCAAGTTCCACAAAAATCTGTATTTGAATTTTATTACCTTATTATTTTATTATTTTTTTAAGTAGTCTCTACACCCAACATGAGGCCTGAGCTCATGACCCCAAGATCAAGAGTCGGTTGCTCTACCAACTGAGCCAGCCAGGTGCTCCTGTATTTGTACTTTAATTGAAACTTGGTTGAACTTATCTGTATTATATCTTGTGTATATGTTAGCGTATGTTTGGGTGTCTTTTTTATCATACCCTATGCATATGATTTTAATATTTTAATTTCTTGTGTTTTAATTCACTGACTAGGACTTTCAGCACTGGAAGTGGTGTCAGCTCCTTCTGTTTCTTGATTTTAAAAAATCCTAATGTTTCCCCATTAAGTGTGATATTTTATTACATTAAGTATGATGTGATGAGGGGTGCCTGGGTTCCTCAGTCTGTTAAGTGGCTGCCTTTGGCTCAGGTCCTGATCTCAGAATCCTGGGATCAAGCACTATGTTGGGCTCTCTGCTCAGCAGGGAGTCTGCTTCTCCCTCTCCCTCTGTGCTCTCTCTTTTGCTCTCACTCTCTCTCAAGTAAATAGATAAAATCTTTAAAAAAAAGTATGATGTGATGATAAGATATCTTTTTTTTTAAAGATTTTATTTATTCATTTGCGACAGAGAACATGAGCAGGGGGAAGGAGAGGTAGAGCAAGAAGCAGACTCCCCACTGAGTGGGGAGTTCGATGTGGGCTCCATCCCAGGACTCTGGGATCATAACCTGAGTGGAAGGCAGACACTTAACCAACTGAACCAGATAGATATCTGGTAGATCTCTTAATCGTGTTGAAGAATTTTCATTTTTAACTATACTTACAGTCTTGTAACAAACCCATCTTAGTCATGATTTATTTTTATATTACTAAATGATAATGGAATAGTGTATGTCAACATTTTTGAGAGGTGGTTAAAGCACTGCTCGAAAATTATTTTATACTCCCAAATAATTATATAAATTATGAAGAACACACATATGTACATTTCTTTTGCTTGTATTTTCCTTAGTGAACTTGCTGTGTAAGTTTTTCATTCTTATACTCTTCTTGATTTGGTATGAAAGTTTGCTAGACTTATAAATTGGTAAAACTTTTTTAAAAAAATTCTCTGGATGAGTTTGTAAAATATTGGAATGCTCTTTAAAAGTTTTATGGAATTTTTCTTAGAACTGTTTGGTCCTGCTCCTTCCTCCGTATTTCCTCCCACCCTCCTTCCCTTTCCTTCCTCCTCCTCCTTTTTTAAACAATCTTCTGTTTTCTTTCTGCTTTTTTCTTTCCACCACTGCAGTCTCCTCTTCCTTATTCTCTCTCCCCTCCCCCACTTCTTCCTCCCCTTATAACATTTTTAAACTGTTTCAATTCCTCTGATAGGTGTAGGGTATTCATATTTTCTATTTCCTCTTGAGTTAGTTTTGATAAATTAAATTTTTCTAGGATGCTGTTTAGAAAGTTTGCCTTATTTGAAACTCAAGTAGTAGTTTATCTGGGTATAAAACTCTGCTTGATAGTTTTCTTTATTTATTTGAGAAGTCTGCTGTTAGTCTGTCGTTTCTTTTTAGGTAATAGGTCTATTTTTTGTACTTGATTTTATCTTTTTGTTTACCATTCTTTTATATACTTTAACCCTAATTTATCAGTTTTGGTTTTCATATTATTTATCTTACTTGGGAATCATTTTGCTGTCTGAATCTGAGAATTTGTGTCTTTTATCAATTCTGGAAAATTTTCAGCTATTATTTCTTCAAATATTGTTCCCCGCTCTTTTCTCCTTCTGAACCTTTGATAGAACATGTTGGATACAATCATTCCATCATTCTTGTATCTGTATCCCTCTTTTATATTTTTAATCTTTCTCTTTTTGTGTTACATTTTGGGTGATTTCTTCAGAACCTATCCACTGTGTTTATAATTTCATTGAATATTTTTAAAAATTCATTTTGAATGTCTTTCAGCACTCTATTCTTTTTTGATTATATTTAGTTCTTAAGTTTTCCATTCCATCCCCTTCAGTTAATTAATTCAAACACTATTATATTATCTACATTTAATAATGCTGTTATTTAGGGCGCCTGGGTGGCTCAGTCGTTAAGCGTCTGCCTTCGGCTCAGGTCATGATCCCAGGGTCCTGGGATCGAGCTCCGCATCGGGCTCCCTGCTCAGCAGGAAGCCTGCTTCTCCCTCTCCCACTCCCCCTGCTTGTGTTCCCTCTCTCACTGTCTCTCTCTCTGTTAAAAAATAAATGAAAAATCTTTAAAAAAAAAAAATAAATAAAATAATGCTGTTATTTAAAGTTTTGGCAGGTCTGTTTCTACTATTCTTTTGATCATAGTTCATGATGGCTTATTTCTTCATATTTTTACAAGTTTGAATTATTAGCCCATGTTTGACAGTACATTATCCAAATGAATATTTTGTAGCCTATATTGAACATGGATATATTTAACAGTTTTTTTTTTCTTTTCTACCAGGTGTCAGATTTTACTAATCCTGTTCCTTTTTATTGTTTTTATCCTTTTCTGATTATGCAAATAATGTAAAATTGATCCTCCATTCACTAGGCTTTAAAAAAACTCTGTCAGATTTTATTTTGTAGCCTGTTTAGTAATATGTTGAAGGCCCTTTGTAATATCCTTATTTTATAGGAATTTTAATTCCTTTTATCATTTTAAAAATGAAATTAGACATGCTAAAAGGTGAAACATTTTACAAGAACAGCTATAAATCCTTTTTCAGCTAATGAAACGGGAAACTGCAAATTTCATTAAATCTCCCTCTATATTTTTTCCCTTTTCTCATTTTTCTTGTGCAAACCACTACCTTGAACCTATCACTTATCATTACTATGCATATTTTCATACTTTTGATATATTTGTATGTATGTTACATTCAGCAATACATATAGTATTCTTTTGCTTCATTCTAAGTGATATTGTGGTAGATTATAAAAATTGATATAAATCTCTTTCTGTGACTCTTACACTGTGACATTATATATAGACTATTTCTTCATTCCTCTAATTTGGATTGGCATGTTACTTGCTACAGCCAGAAGGACATTAGAAAACATGACAAAGCAGAGGTTTAGAAAGGAATTGCATTCTGGAGCTTCTTTTTCTTTATTTGGAATCCTGAGACCACCATGTGAACAATTTTGAGCTAGAATATGAGAAACCATGGTGATGAGAGCTAAGGTGCCCTAACCCATAAGCACTCAGTGTCCAGCTTACCTGGCAGCTGACTACAGATATCAGAGTCAGCCTCAGCTGAGATCAACCAGGGCTACCAGAAAGACTTTCCAGGTGGGGCTACTGAAAATGGGTGACCTGCAGAATACCAAGCTAAGTAAATGATAGTTGTTTTAAGCCTCTGAGTTTTGGAGTGGTGTGATACATGGCAAAAATTAGCTGTTAATGGGGGGTGCCTGAGTGGCTCATTCAGTTAAGTGTCCGACTCTTGGTTTTAGCTCAGGTCATGATCTCATGGCTCATGGGATTGAGCTGCCTGTTGGGCTCCACACTCATAGGGCTTGAAGATCCTCTCCCCCTGCCCCTTCCCCGACTTGTGCATGCATTCTTTCTCTTTCTAAAATAAATAAATTAAAAAAAAAAATTAGCTGTTAAAGGTATCATGACATTTGTATTCTTTCTCTACCTTCATTTTCTTATTCAACTTATGGTACGTCTCTCATAGCTTTGTAACTGTGGCTCGTTCATTTTCTTTCTTTATATTACATTATCCGAATGTACCACAGTAGTTTTATTTTTTCTTCATGATTATTTAAGTTGTTAACATATTTAAAAATTATAAATCTCAGGGTGCCTGGGTGGCTCAGTCTGTTAAGTGTCTGACTCTTGGTTTCAGCTCAGGTCATGATCTCAGGGTTGTGGGACCGAGCCCCGCATCAGGCTCCATGCTCAGCGAGGAGTCTGCTCGAGATTCTCTCCCTCTCCCTCAGCTCCTCCCCCTGCTTGCATGCACGCTCTCTCTCTCCAAAAAATAAATCTTTAAAAAAATTATAAGTAATCCTCTCACGAACATTTTTGCACATCTCCTTATACACATGCGTAAGAATCTCAATAATATTTTCTTTTAGATCTAAGTTTTTTAAAAAATTGTAAATTAGGAAATACTGTTCAGATCATGATATAACTTGCCCCTGTTCATTTCCACATGTTTGGATTTACTGAACTGGTACTATTACCTGTACCAGGGACTTGTCATTTTATTGTTATAATCTGCCTGTCTGGGGTAAAACTTGAACCCTAATACTGCTGAGGTGTATGTCATAAGATTTCTTTTTTTGTTACTAGGATTAATTTTATGGCCTTATGTGGTTTTTTTCCTTCAGCTTTATTGAGATATAATTAACAAACAGCCTTATGTTTTTAAGTTGCTAACAAAATAAACTGTTTTTAGCCCATGCTTAGCACACCACATTTCTGATTATAGATGAAATCAAGATTGTTAAATAAAAGGATGATGAAAATAAACTTTTTCAGATGACATGCAGAAGTTATTTGTTTTACCTCTGCAATGCTAAACACCATGGACATAAATCAGATGATGCTATTTCCCTGTGGAGCCATATAAAACAACCCTCTGTTCTAAAAGTCAAATAAGGTGATTTTGATCAGAGAACTAGGCTTGGCATTAACATTTTAAAATTTGCTTTAAATGATGTAAGAATGGCCATATTATTTATCTTCATGGAATAATAAAGTACAATCATCATGATCTATGACTTAAAGTGAGGAAGCTATTAAAATGCCTTTATTTTTCAGTTTTTCATAGAACATTTTGTTCTTAAGTATAAATTCTTTGTATTTCTTCCATAATTTTAATGATAACGCATTAGTGTATAGTGTAAGTATCTTGAAATGCACACAGAGTTAAACTAGGGGACTTTTTTCATAGCATGAAAACATTCTGCCAAGTGCCATCTTTAAATGTTATTTTGAGAAAATTTGCAACTCTCAGATGGTTGCCAGTTTTTCATACTGAAAATAGATTATTTTCTGCCTCATGAAAAGGAGAATAGTTTATTTTTAAAGAATGTGGGACACTTTTCATATTTAAAAATAACATGCCTTTTCTTCCTCTTGCTATTTAGACTGATAGTTCCTTATTGGAGGCAAAACTCAGTATCTCTTGCAAATATATCTTACACAAAATCTAGAATCCATAATGGAGAAAATCAAATCCAGAACAATATGTATTTGCAATCAGAGTTGTGTTAAAATACAGAATGTCTCCTAAGAACACACAACAGAATATTAACAGTTGTTATTTCTGGTGACTAGAGGGGAAGGGGAAAGATTTTGAATTCTTTCTTATAATCTCTGTATTAATATATTGTATCTGTTTTAATATATTGTAGCATGCATGCATTTTTTTATACTGCATATGTTTGATGAATTTTCATCGAAGTGGTAAAGATATAGTGGAATCACAGAAATATCTGATACCTGTGCTTGTAGAACTTGTAAGTGGGAGGGACAAGTAACCACACAGATAAATATAAAATTGAAATTGTAATAGTATCACAGAGGAAAGAATCATCATGTTAGGAGAGATTATATAATAGGAAGACAACTTGGTTTGGAAAATTGGGGTAAGCTTTCCTGACGTTAAGAAATCAGTTTAGATATCAAGGAGTTAGTGTAGGCATTATGTAGGTGAAGAGGATCTTGAGAGAAAGGTAGGGGCCACCCTCTGCTGAGACTTGTGGTCCCTGTAAGGAGTTCTTTTTTTCCCATCCATTAGAGCAAAGCAAAGCCATTGAATGGTGGTGTTGACAGGATCAGATTTGAGTTCTGAAAAGGTCATTTTGGCTGTAGTGTGAAGAAATGACATGATTAGTACGTGTTGGCATGAGAGTGAATGTTGGTGGACTATTAGAGAGGATATGATAATAGTTCCAAACAACATAACTAGTTTGGTCTTGGTAAGGAGGCTGGAGATGGAGAGGTTAGAAAATTTGAGGATTATTTAGGAAGTAACATTCTAAGTATTTAGGGATGATATGTGGCCATCCTCAAGAGAGATATATTAAAGATAATATCTGAGTTTCTGACTTGCACAGTGAATGCAATTAAAAACGAGCAAAGGGGCACCTGGGTGGCTCAGTTCGTTAAGCATCTGCCTTTGGCTCGGGTCCTGATCTCTGGGGTCCTGGGATCCAGGCCTACATCAGGCTCTCTGCTCAGTGGGGAGTCTCTTTCTCCCTCTGCGCATCCCCCCTACCTGTGCTCTCTCTTATGCTGTCTTTCTTAAATAAATAAATAAAAATCTTAAAAAAAAGAATATTTTTCAAGTAGAATAAAAGTAGCAAAAAAATCTCCTCGGAAAAAACTGAGAAGGGTACTTCTTTTTATTTTATATTTGCCATCATAGTTCTCTTTTTTTTCAAAAATACTGAAATATTTTTTAATTTAAAAACTAATTTAAAATTGTATCAATTTAAAAATGAACAGAACTATTAAATAACCAAAGTTAATTTCAAGGTAATTCTTAAAAAGGGATTCATATTACAATCTGCTGATTGACTTCCCTCCTACCACCATAAATAATTTCACGTTGAGGAAACTCCAAGCGATTTCATTTTAGTTGCTAACCTCTCTAGAAGACTATTTTAAATTTGTTATTAGCTTTGCTATTATTTTTTTAAAGATTTATTTATTTGAGAGGGGGAGAGAGAGTGCGCATGTATGCACTGGTGCACATGTGTAGGGGGAGGGGCCATGGGAGAGGGAGAAGCAGACTCCCCACTGAACAAGGAGCCCTATGCAGGACTCTATCCTAAGACCCTGGGATAGAAATATCTGATACTTGCCCTTGTAGTACCTCTGCCTCCCGCTCCCCCTGCTTGTGTACTCTCTCTCTCTGACAAATACAGAAAGTCTTTTTTTTTTTTTTTTTTTTTTTTTAAAGATTTTATTTATTTATTTGAGACAGAGAGAATGAGAGAGAGAGAGCACATGAGATGGGGGAGGGTCAGAGGGAGAAGCAGGCTCCCTGCCGAGCAGGGAGCCCGATGCGGGACTCGATCCAGGGACTCCAGGATCATGACCTGAGCCGAAGGCAGTCGCTTAACCAACTGAGCCACCCAGGCGCCCTGACAAATACAGAAAGTCTTAAAAAAATTACAGATTCGTCCTACTGCCCAGAAGATTTGAGTTTAAGCTTAATTAACAGAATGACATCACCTGTTTACTTTCACCCACTTGACCAGTTTATGTTCATTCCTTTTCTTGTTCCTGAAGTGTGTGTGTGTGTGTGTGTGTGTGTGTGTGTGTGTGTGTGTGTTTTATCTTCCAAGAATGCCTTCCTTCCTTCCTGGAATCTCTTTTTAGTCTGGAAAATACTGACTGAACTTCCTAGACCCAGATCAAACATTATCTCTCTTAAAACATGACCACTGCCTGGGAGACTTAGCAGGTTTTTTGTTTTTGTTTTGTTTTGTTTTTGGTCAGATATCTCTAAATTTGCAAATAACATCCTATTGATACCTATACTACATAATATCATGTGTACTTTAATTACTTAATATTGATTCCCATTAATTGTGAGTTTTCAAGAATGTTGACATGTGATAATTGTTCAGTAGACCTTTGTTGAGTCCTGTTATAATGGAGGCAAAGAAAAAGTCATCGAATGTCTTAATATCTAGAGAGAGAAGAGAGATATGCATATCTTATTATAAATCAGTGTGGTAGTGTTACAAGGGACGATAATGTCCTTGGGAGTATGTGGAAGAGGGATTGGTCAGCTCTGACAGGGGAATAGTTCATCTTCACAGAGGAGCTCAACTGATCTTAATCTCTTTTAATATAAGATTATAATCCATCTTGCTTGTGTTATATCAGATGGACTATTTTTTTTCTGCCCTCTTCTTGTGGAATCTTAGCATTCCCAAACATTTATAAAGGAAATATAGTAGGAGCTACTTAGGGTTCACCTCCATAGTTTAAAACTTTCGATTTCAGAGTGATACTATTAGATTATAGGCAGTCTCCTTTTTAAGTAATTTTGTTTCCAATAATTTCAAACCTACAGACCCTGACAGGTTATACCATGCTGTTAGTATTCCTGCTACTGGTAGTAGGCAGACTTCACACAAACAAAACGACCTCATCCAGTGTCTTTCAGAAGAGTCCCATCACCTTATTTCCAGCCTCACTTTGTTTCTGCAGCCTTCCTACTCAGCGAAAGGATCTCTTGGCTCATAAATAGCTCCGTAGGGTTTATTAGAAGTGGAGAGTAATCAAAAGAAGCTAAATTTCCAAAGGTTGAAAGAAAAAGTTGTGTGCAACCAAGAAAACATGAGCTTTGGCCAACAAATAAAATAGAATGACTTTTTATGTGATTACGGAAGGATTTTTCTTTTAAGAAATTCCAAAAGAAAAATTCAAAAGATTTATGCAGTAAGGGCACAATTTGATTAAATGCTTTTTCTTCCAAATTCTAAGTTCTAATGAATTTACTTATAAGCAGAAAAACAGGCAAAAACGTCTGTTCCTCCTCATCACCCATATATCAGTCCTGGAGGAAAAATCTGATAAAAAGGAAAAGGAGTTCCACTGACTATTCTAAGGAAAATTGCATGACAGAAGCTTATGTAGTAAAACATTTAATCATGTGAAGTTAAAAGAAATAACCTCAGTACTCTAGTCCTTTGATATTGTAAAGTGGTGTAGTGGGGGTTAGAGGGTGATTAATTTCAGGACAAATAAAGGTGAACTCACTGATTTTTAAGACAGGTATAAGGCATATCTCAGGTGTAAGGTGAAGTGCTCCTCAGAAGATACATTCTTTTTTTTTTTAATTTTATTTTATTATGTTATGTTAATCACAATACATTACATCATTAGTTTTTGATGTAGTGTTCCATGATTCACTGTTTGCATATAACACCCAGTGCTCCATTCAGTATGTGCCCTCTTTAATACCCATCACCAGGCTAACCCATCCCCCCACCCCCTCCCCTCTAGAACCCTCAGTTTGTTTTTCAGAGTCCATAGTCTCTCATGGTTCGTCTCCCCTTCCGATTTCCCCCCCTTTATATTTCCCTTCCTACTATCTTTTTTTTTTTTTTTTTTTAACATATAATAGTATTATTTGTTTCAGAGGTACAGGTCTGTGATTCAACAGTCTTACATTCTTAACATAGCAAGCTTCTTCCAAAAAATAGTGCACAGCACTTGCTGACTAATGTTATTAGTTATTGAAAAAAGATAGCACTAGAGGCAGTGCTCGATCTGTTTCTTGTTCTTACATGTACTTGACCTAAATCTCCTCCAAAGTCTCTTTTTTTAAAGTGATTGAATGTATTTCCAAGTAAGTCCTGGGTTCCCTATCCTTGAGGAAGTCTCCTTCATGATTTGTAGCAGTTAAAAAAATTAGGAAAAAAGACAAGAACTTTGAAGAGTACATTGTTATTATATGATATTCTGTGATTTTATGTGATTTTTTTTCCATTCTAAAAGTCTTTATTTCATAGTAAAATTTAGGTATGTTTACCTAAAACTGATTAAACAATATTCATTTCCACAATGATCAAACCAATGATTAAGAAAATAACCTTGTTTCTGTGACAAAATGAGATTTGACTTAAGTTATTTCTACTCAGTTTTATTTTTGAATTTTACAACACCCAATAATTGTGAAGAATTCTTTTTTAGAGGAATAAAAATAACATAACAGATTGCTTTTTGATGCTTAGGTAGTACTGGGAAACATTTGGTTAAGTTGAGAAATGATTTTTAATTTTCACTCTTTTTTTAAAGGTTTTATTTATTTATTTGACAGAGAGAGACAGTGAGAGGAGGAACACAAGCAGGGGGAGTGGGAGAGGGAGAAGCAGGCTCCCCACGAGCAGGGAGCCTGATGTGGGGCTTGATCCCAGGACCCTGGGATCATGACCTGAGGCGAAGGCAGATGCTTAACGACTGAGCCACCCAGGCGCCCCTAATTTTCACTCTTAATAATTAAAAACTTACAACTTTGGGGGGAAATCACTTTTACAGGCTTGCTACTCCAGGCCTTTTTTTTCCTTTTGTATTTCAAAGTCTGTGCTTTCTAAACAATAGAGAAGAAATATCCTCGGATACGAAGAAATACAACTTAAACTAAAATTAGATATTTCATCAGATTCCTGAGAGTGGTTTTAATTTTCCATAGATGTTTTTAGTGTGTTCACATGCTAGGAATTTGAATATCTTTAAATATTTATCCTCAAACTGCATAAAAGTTTGCCTACATTTAGAAAGTATGTCAGAATTGGATTTTTAAATGGAAATTGCTTGTTATAGTCTAGATTATCTTTAGAGTTCTCTTATCTAGGGTAAACATAATCTTCAGAAATCTCTTTATGGAGAAATCTTTTGAATTGCCTCTATCTAGAATCAAAACTTTTTAAAGTATCAGGAATGTTTAATGAAGGCAATGTCATTAGTCTTTTGAGACTCTGATTGAGTAGCATCCAGAGTGGATTTTTAGCGGAGGCAGAGGAAAAGGAAAAGATACAGAACAATGAAAGAAAAACTTTCTAGGCTTGGGAGAAGGGAAGTTGGAAAGTGGGCAGTGGAAGAATAGAGAGCCTCTGAAACAGGGCAAGGAGTTTTATCAGAACTTCCTCTCCATTGGTGCTACTTGTGGGATGGAGTAATTTCCCTCAGATATTTGGGGTGGGGAAAAGGTTAAATAGAGCTAGACTCTTTCAGCTCTGATTGGTGTCTCTGCTTTCAAGCTTCCAAACTTGCTTTGCTATATTCTTTACATCACACTCAGAGTGGTTTTATTTTTCTTTACTATAAATCAGCTTGTATTATTATCTACCCTCTCTTTTCACATTGAGTATAGAAAATTGCAACTTTTTTTCCTAATTTGAAAATCCCCTACCTATCTCTCTGATCTAATCTATGATTCTCCCCCTTGCCTGCTATGTTCTTGCTACACTGTCTTTATGTTTCTGCTTAGGTGTGTTGTTGTAGCTGTGCTTTACTGCTTTGCACTTGGCTGGCTCTGTTTCAGCTTACATGTCTGTTTCCTAGAGCGGTCTTCATGACCACCCTCTATTAAGGAGTCATTCAGTCATGCTCTTAGTATTGTAGTATTATAAGTCTTTGAATTATCCTTATCATTATATGATGTTTTCTTGTGTGCTTGCTCTTTTATTTCTTTATTAATTACTGTATCCGTAGTGCCCGGAATATAGTTGGTGCCTAATAAGTAGTTGTTGGGTGAATGAATGTATGGACCTCTGCTCTAGGGCTAGGTGTGTTACCTACATAGTATCAGTGTATCTGGTCCAAGGAATACTATACATCATTTTCAGAAACTTTGCTTGCTTGCACTGTAAGTTTTACTGTAATGAAAATGAGACCTACTAGTAATAGTGTAAAAGAATTTTCAGGTTGAAATCTGGAAAACTAGGTTTGAATCTTAGCACTTTCAGGTATAACATAAATTAAGTTGAGTCACTGGACTTCTGTGACTATGTTCGTTCTTCTGTAAAGTAACTTCTCATAGGATTGTTCTGAGGTTAAAATGAAATAGTTTATCTTGGAGAAACTCCAAGATTAAGAGTTTACAGATTAAGTTTTCTCTTGTTTCGCACAAAAGAAATCAAATATCTTTACCTATTTTTTAATTATTATTTTAAAAAGTGAGCATTAGTTTTATAATTTTACTACATGTACTTATACAAAGTGTTAAAATTAAATACTATAGAGAACCTCAAGCATTGCTTGTTGAATATTTTATGAATTGCAAACTGGTTTATTTAATAATTTCTTCAGATTTTCTCCATTAGTTTTTTTTTTTTTTTTAATTTCTGTATCTCCTCCTTTTCTTTCTGTCATAATCAGCTAATAATTTCTTTTTGACCGGTTCTTCATTTAATTTGAATCTAGTTTCTTTTTGCTTGCTGATATATTTATTATGGAAAATGTAGATAGTTAGTTAGAAATGTGGATATATTTATCCATCTCTAGGCTTTGAAGGCTCTGGAAGAATAAAGTCCCTTCAGCTTTTTCTATGTTATTTTTTTCTGTGTAAAAACATCATGTTCAATCACATTGATCAACGCATGAATGTACTTTGCACTTTTCTGCATCCATACTTTCAGTCATATCAACTGCTCAGAATGCTCTTTCTATCCCCTTCTGAACAATTCAGATGTATCTCTCCATAAGGATTCAGTTAATACCTACCTTTTCTCCAGTGAGTTTCCCAACCTGCTGTATCTAAAGCGATTGCTTATTTTTGTGTCAATTCTTGTTTGTAGTTCATCATATTTTACCCTTTGTAACATCATAGTTTTTTTTTTTTTAAGTTATTGGTAATTAATCATTTTACTTTTCCTACTATTTTATCTTGTGGTTTTTGATTGTTGTATTTTTTAAGTTAAGGAACTGTATGTTTCTACTTAGATTTCAAGCTTTTTGAGGTCTCTTTCCGTACTGTCTGCTGTATCATTTCTGTTCATTTTATGTGCTTAATAAGAGGTTTTTGTTTTTGTTTTACTCCTCATTAAACAGCCATTTGTTTTACTCCCAAAGGAAATAGTTGTGTATTTTATGAGTGGCAGTACTGTGACATGGTTAAGTGACAGAGCTATTGTAGACATTGCTTAGATTTGAATCCCAGCTTTACCACTTACTCGTTGTAGGACCTTGACAAAGTCATTCCACCTCTCGGTGCCTCAATTTTCTCATCTTTAATGAAGAAAATAATAATGTATCCCAGGGTTGTTGTGTGGATTAACTGAGAAAATAGATGTAAAATGCTTAATACATTACTTGGCGTAAAGTTACCACTCAGTATAAACTATCTGCATCAGTATTAGCATCGTCATTTTATGGCATAGTGGAAAGAGCCTTTGAAGTCAGTTAGGCCTTGCTGGTTGTGTGACCTTGGGCAACCTTTTTTTGTTGTTGTTACCACTCTAAAATCCAGTTTGAGCATTGGTAAAACAGGGATTATTTATTTTGAGGATTAAATGTTATTTTATATATAAACATGTATATATCATAAACATATAAGTATTGAGTATATAAACAAATTAATAGAATAACTCTCTTTAGCAACTTTTTATTCTGAATTGCTGTTGTACTTCTGGAAGCTGAACAGTCCTTTTCCCTTTCCTTCCTTTTTTCCTTCTATCTATCCATGTGTCTAACAAGGACTTAAAGCAACTCAAGGAGGGATGATTGCAGCAGTTGGTGTAGTGCCTTTAGAACCTGAGCTGTGAGAAAGAGTAACATGTTTTTCTAAGAGTCTATTACATTCAGAAGATGAATAACTGTACAGAAATAAATAAAAGTGTTAATCTGGGAAACAGATTTTGAAAGTATGAATATGGGTTTCATGATATGGACTATTATTTGTACCAGTGTCCCACATAAGAACACTGTTTATAAAGAACTCTTGATTTGTGTATGATGGTAGTTTATTCGTTGAGTATAAATTAGTAATTTTATTTGACAGTAGCATAAAGATAGTTGCTTAGTTACCTCCTTTTCATGTAAAATATTATGATTGTATGAAAAGAATCTTGATGAAAACCAAATGTTAATTCTAGACAAATTTAAATTCATAACCTTTTTCTACTACCAACAATAAAAACCTCCCCAAATTGTTAATGTTTTACTTTTCTTCTTAGACCAGGAGATGTTATAGTTGGTATGCACCCTGTGGGTCGGAGAGTCTCACCTTATGCCACATCTGAAGAGAGTGGCAGTGGTCTGTCCAGCCAGTTATAAGAGGATATTAGCACCATCTTGTGGTGCCTGTCGTTCGCTGCCATTTACTTGTCATGCCCTGTCATGACAACACATCTTGATAACCAGGGAAGGCAAAAAGTAAGGAAGACCTCTGTTTAACAATTATCTTTCCAAAGCATATTCACATTCTAATCATTGGACACTTTTTACTATTGAACTCATAACATTTCTATAAGATTTTTAGTTTCAGATTTTGCCTGTTGTGGTAATAATTGATTTAGATGCGTCAAAATCTTAGATAGCTTTAAAAGTGTGGGAATAATATTTGAGACTACTCTGGAAGATGCTACTTTCTTTTTCTCTGAATTATATAAGGATTAATGTTAAGTAAGTCCTTTCATATCTTAAAATTAGTTTAGAAATAAATACTTAGGTATGGTGTATTTGGTGAATTCTATCTTGATTGCTGTTGTAACATATATAAGCTGATCGAAAAATACATAGTTCTTAAAATATATATATATTCTTTGCAAATAAACTTAAAATACATATTTAATACTTGAACAGAATTTTATATCATAAAATAACTTTGGGACCTTTAAAGGCAACATTTTCATAAAAGTCAGAATATTAATTTTCTTCCAAGGGTGTACTTTAAATGTTTATATTTTGAACAACTGGTTCCTTAATGTTATTCTCCACAAGAATATTTTTACATTTTTCTAACTTGGCTGGAAAGCAAAATTAGTTGTATCAGGATTAAATTAAGGATTGTGGGTTCTGTGTAATTTCTAGAAAATAAATCCGTGTTGATGATGGGCAAATATAAAGGATAGGAAGCATAGTAATATGGGTATTACAATGATGTTTTGTATTTTAGATAGTAAAGGAAAGTATATGCTGAGTGCTCCATGTAACTAAAAAATGTACACTTATTTTAAAGAAGTAAATCCCCCAAATCTACTCTGTTGCTCAACCTTGAATATTTTTTTTAAAGATTTTATTTATCTATTTGAGAGAGAGAGAGAGCAAGCAGAAGCGTGCCCAAGTTGGGGGGGGGGGTGGTGGTGAGAGGCAGAGGAAGAGGGAAAAGCAGGCTCCCTGGCTGAGCAGGGAGCCCAATGCCGGGCTCAATCCCAGGACTCTGGGATCATGACTTGAACTGAAGGCAGATGCTTAATCAGCTGAGCCACCCAGGTGCCCCAACCTTGAGTATTTGTAATAAAATTAAAGAACAGTTTAAGTGTAGACTTAAAATAGAATTTCAATATATGTGTTAACCACATAGCAGTTATACAGTAAAGAGTGTGCTCATTCTAATAAAAAACTATGGCCTGTAGGTTATGAATCCATGTACAACCAAACACATGCATTAGTATTACCTGATTACAAAGGAAAACCACTGTTTTTTCCCAAAACATTATGTCATAAACTTGAAGATATTATATCTAAGACAATGCTGACTCCCTTAATTAATGTAACTTTCTCTTTTCTTTTTTTATACCAACTTTTTTATCAAGGAAATTTGTAAAAACTTTATTGATAATCACCTTCATTTCATAAAACAATGGACATGTTAACATTTTAAAAATAGGAGGGGCATAATTTCAGAATAAAGATATATACTGTTTTCTATTTATACTTTTTTCATGAGTCTATGCCTAGTTGGTTATGATCTTTAAAAGCAAAAGGTGGTGTAGATCATCTATTATACAACTTGGAAAATTAAGAGAATTTGTGGTACCACTGACAGAAGCAAGGGAACTAACAGTGGGAATCAATTTTGGTATGTAAACTTAGTTCTTAGTTACTTTCAAAAAGCTTTCTTGGATAGATTATCCCTTTCTTTCAGGGACTTGGTTTTGATTTCTGTAGACTGTTGATTATCCACATCATTATCTACATCACTGTGGAAAATTCCTTTCTTTTGAGGGAGATTCTTACTTCCAATTCTTATATTTTCTGTACTCCTATTCGAGATAGTAGTGTTTATGCCCAAAGGCTTTCTTTGGAGGAGACAATACTGGGATTGACTTACTAGCTATGGTAAACTTAACAAGGTACCACCTCTCCCTGATCCTCAGTTTCCTCATCTGTAAAATGAAGATGATTAATCTGGCATATAGTAATAAGTGCTTAAGCAAACAATGGCTATTAACCTGGTATTATCACCAGAAGAGGACTTCAGAGTGATCATACCAGTGTTACAGGATAATTCATTAGATACTTAATTATAGTCTTAAGGAACTGATAGGTATTCAGTGCCTCTCAGTATTAAGGCTGGAGAGCCTTACCTCTCATATATAGTCTCATTTCAAGGGTTGGCAAACTTTTGATAAATGGCGAGGTAATAGTTTAGACTTTGCAGACCACAGGTGTCTGTTTCACATACTTAACTCTGCTCTTGTAGTAGGAAAGCAACAATAGACCATATGTAAATGAATGAATATGGTTGTATTCCAATAAAACTTAATATAGACTCTGAAATTTGATTTTAATATAATCTTCACATCATGCAGTATTGTTCTTCTGATCTTTTTCAACTGTTTTAAAATGTAGAAACCTTAGCGTGTGATCTGTACAAACATAGATAGTATTTTGATTTTGGGTTGCAGGCTGTAGTTTACTGATACCTTTCTTAGAGTATAAACATGTGAGAGCAGGATAGCAGACAGTCTCCATGGCAGAACATCAGAGACAGTATCTCCCATAAGTGAAGGGTATCAGAGTTGTAGTTCTGGTGCAGCTGTAAAGCACTCTGATCTTAATTAAGATAGTTTTTGGAGAATAATATCCAGGATTGTTAGGCTTGGGCTTCCTTAGGTTACTAGATAAATTAGGTTTTTCCCCCACTGGGGGTACCCACTGGGTACCTAATATGCACAATTATCCTACTCTGATAGTAGCAGTTAGGGACAGAGTAGTTCTCCATCAGCTATCATAAAGACATACACAAGTGGAAAAGAAGGTGTGCTATTTGGTATGGTTTCCATTAGACATATATATAGGAGCCACTTTCCTCAAGAAACTGCTACAAAGGCATGTTTAATTAAGGTGCATCACTATTATGTATCGTCCTGACCCTACTAGATTTTCATTTCTTGAATGTGCCTATCCTAGCACTGTATACCCTCACCCATAGGATGCTGAGTCTTTTTTCCCTTATATTTGTCCCTTGGAAGACCATTTTGTATGATTGGATACCTTAGCCAAATAATTCAACACACTTTTGCTTCTGGTAAATGACATTTCTGGTTCTAGGAAATCTAAAACCAGAACTATTCTTAGTTTTTCGTCTGATTTCATCACTAAGGTATGGTAATGATGATGGTGATGATGATGGTTGCAGTAGCTATCACTTTTTAAATTTCTACTCTGTAGGAAGCATTTTATGAACATTGTCTTTTCAGTCTTCATAACAACCCTATAAAATACATGTTGTTAATCTCATTTCACATTTAAGAAATCTGCAGTTAAGTGATGTGGTCAGGTGTCAGTGCCAGATTCAGGCCTCTGCCTTTGACTCCAAAACCTTCTCCCTTCTGTGTTTCCATTAAACTTCGTACATGCTTAGAGCATTGCTTATTTATTTACTTTGGTGTCTCTACTAAATAAATATTGATAAGAGCAGTGGTTCCGTTTTAATTTGTCTTTGTATCTTTTGTTCCTATTCTAGTTGGTGCCTAATGAATGTTGATTTAATTAATGATTGAATAACTGAGGGCAGATTCAATATAATGGTGAAATAAGGGAAGAATGGTCTTATGTAAATTAGGAAGTCTCCCTTAGTAGTGTAGTACGAGTAAAGAGGGGCACTTACTGTAAAGTAGGTCTTTCCTATAACTCCTTCTGGGGTTCTAGTGGCATCCTGTGTTCTCTTTGGAGACTATCTCTGTTGTCAAATCATTAAGTATTTAAAGTTATTATTTTAGTGAGTTTTTTTAATCATACCATCTTGAGGTAGGAAAGTCATGATGAGGCCTAGAATAGTGGGTAGTACCTGGGTACATGAGTATTTTCTTTCCTCTCTCTCTCTGCATTTATGTCTCTATACATACACATATTTATGTATACATGTATGTATATTTAAGATTGCAAGTAATTCATAGTTAATAGATTGTGATTATTAAAATGAGAAATTCACTGAAGCTTCGTTAGATCCTGTGTATAATATCACACACAAAGGTGCATATGTATGTGTGTGATTGTAAAGGCATTCTGTAGTATATGCATTTCCCCCACAACACTATACATGTATTCCCGAAAATCTTTGCATTTGGCACATAAAATAACAGGGCTTATCGGGAAAATAGGGTTAGAAGCAATTATCACTCAAAAATAAAAAGAAGAAGAAGAAGAAGAAGCAATTACCACTCAAAACATATGGAACTATATAACCAGAGGACTAAGAAAAACAGTAACAGTTTTAATAAAAATACTAGCACAGTTAAATCTCTGGCAGTTGTAATGAGCATCCTTGTCAGGATAGCCTTAAATCCTGGGGCTCATGGTTTGTTTGAGATGCAGATCTTTGAGGAAATCTGCTTTTAGGAGTGATCGGTTTCATCAAAATAAAAAAATATGAACCAGTGTATAAACTTTCTCATAAAATTTTTTTAAAAACATAGGGCACATGTCTTAGCATGTTCTTTATCTACACTCCCATCTTCTTCAAATAGCTCGACATATGGAAGGTGTAGTGATTCATGAAGCCGCTGAAGCAGTCACTACTGGTGTGGAAGGAAAATACTGTATTTCTTTGGGATTATCGTCCTTTTCCTTAAGAGCATCATATATCGTAAAAGTTTTCCCTTTAATTGTGAGAAAGCTGAAAGCTTCAAAATGTGCTGAGAAAAACTGCATCTGAATCAACACAACCCTTTGGTTATATATATTGGCTGATATCATTGCCCTACGTACCAATCACAATTGAACTAATACTGATTTAAAGAAACATAAATTGTAGTGTAAAAGACTGTTTAACTTTAGGTTTTTAGGTTAAAATAAGTAGATACTGACTTACACTTTTTTTTTTCCTGAATCCAAAATAGGAAAAGTTTTAGCAGTGTTTTTTCCTAACTATATTATAACTAATAAACATCTAGTCATGGCCTACTATGTCGCATTAGACATGAAAAATAATGGGAATAGAGGTAAAGTTAAAAAAGACATAGGAACTGAAAGAGGTTCTAGTGAAATTTTTAAATTGCACATGGAGGAAATAATAAGACTTAGAACTTAAAGGGTATGGAGAGGATAGGATATTTACTTGAATTACTTATTTTGTAAAAAGCTATTAGTGGATACTAGAAGTGGATACTAGAAGAGAGAGAACTTATTTGAGAGGTATTACAGAAAAAAAAAGTTTAAGTGCAGGGCTTTGCAGTCAAACAGACCTGGTTTTGAGCTTTTTTGCTTATATGATCTTGGTCATGTAACTTCATTTTTCTAGGGCTCACTTTTAACATCTCTAAAATGAGTTTAGTGTATAACCTACTTCCCTCGGTTGTTGTTGAAATTAATGAGATAAAGCCTAGGTGTTTAGGGTAGTGCCTAGCACATGAAAAGTGCTATTATTTTTATTTTGTAACCTGGAAGATCATATGAACCACAATTTGATTACTCTCTTCTGTAGTCAGATAAAATAACAACAACAACAGCTGTTTAAGGTTAGATTATTATTGTACCAGGAAACTCTCTGAGATTAGTCAACATGACTATGCATTTTTCTAATCTCACTGTAATTTCATGACCTCCTAAAAGCAGGTTCTTACTGCCTCTTGGTAGTCTTTTTTTATCCTCTGCACTCCTATACCTTACTACTGGAAGTGTGGTTACTCTGCAGCAGAACATTAACATCATCTCAGAGAATCACCTTCAGACTATAGGCTAGATCTATAAAATCATAATCTGCATTTTAATGAAATTCCCTAGGTGATTCTTGTGCACACTAACGTATGAGAAGCACTTTCCTAAAATCATTGTTTCTCACTTCATCCTCTCTTCAAACCCTCTGGCATCCCAAACTCTCTCCTCCTTTGGACCCATTTCATGGATGATGACTTCACTTCCTACTTTTCTGAAAAGAGTGTAGCTGTGAGAAGAGACTCTCATGCACTACACAACCCCTTTACTTACCTTTCAGCATGTATAATTAGTACTCTGCCTTCTTGTTTTTATAAATGAAATATCTGTGCTCCCATGTAAAGCTTTTTCACTATCCCACCACTTCTCCCTACCCAAGGATCTCACTCCAGTAAATCTGTACTCATTCAGTTGTATCATTCAGTTTTCCCTGTTAACTGGATCATTCCCTCCAGTGTAGAAACATGATGGTTTTTTTTTTTTTCTCCCATCTCAAAAAAATGAAACAAAACTTTCTCTGAATCCCATCTCTCACCAGCTACCACTGCATTTCTTTGTCCTCTTAGCAGTAAAACTTCTCAAAAGAATTGTGTGTACCTGGCTCCATTTTTTTCTCCTGTTTCTTTTTTTTTAAAGATTGTATTTGAGAGAGAGAGAGTGAGAGCACGAGCTGGGTGGAGGGGCAGAGGGAGAGAGAGAAACAGACTCCCCACTGAGCAGGGAGCCCCATGCAGGGCTCGATCCCTGGACCCCGAGATCACGACCTGAGCCCAAGACAGTTGCTTAACCGATTGAGCCACCCAGTCTTTTGCTTCCCCCACTCCATTAAAACTGCTCTTATCCAAGTTACTAGTGACTTAAACATTGTTATATTCACTTGGCAGTTCACAGTCCTCATTTTATCTAACTTGGCAGCGATATTTAAAAAGTTGATCACTCTCTTCTTGAAATACTTTTTTCCATTTGCTTCTTTTCTTGGTTGCTCTTCTATTTCTGAGTGCTTCTCAGTCATATTGTCTGGTTCCTCTTCATTTCCCACTCAAAATGTATGGTCTTTGTGGTCTAGCTTCTTTTACTTAGTGTACGGTTTTCAAGGTTCATCCACATTGTAGCATATATTAGAACTTCATTCTTTTTTGTGGCCAAATAATGTTCCGTTGTATGTATATGCCATAATTTCTTTATCCATTCATTCATTATGGGCATTTGAATTGTTTCTACCTTCTGGCAATTGTGAATAGTGCTGCTATGAACATGTGTATGCATATACTCTACACAGTATGTATATACATATATCGGAGCACCTGTTTTCAATTTTGGGGGGGGGGAATAAACCTAGGAGTAGAATTACTGGGTCTCTGTTTAACTTTTTGAGGAACCTCCAAGTTGTTGACCTGGCAGCTGAACCATTTTGTATTTCCACCAGCAATGTACTGGGGTTTCTGTTTTTCAACATTCTTGCCAATATTTGTTATTTTCTGTTTTTCTTTTCTCTCTCTCTCTCTCTTTTTTTTCATTATGGCCATCCTGGTGGGTGTGAAGTGGTACTTCTTTGTGGTTTTGAATTGCATTTCCCACAATTAATGAAGTTGAACAGCTTTTTGTGTGTTTATTGGCCATTTGTATGTCCATTTCACTTTCCCTTGTCTGCTGACTACCAAAGGAGACCCTCTGAAGACCTGTGGAGTTCTATGTCTATGCAGCTGTCTCCCCCCCATGGTACTCTTTCTTGAGAATTCAAACCACTCTGATCTTCCTATACTCTCAGCACTGTCTCCTCTAACTGGGGAGAGTGCTGGGCTTTGGTTCCTCTTTTCTGCACTCATATCCTGGAAGTTGTCTCAAGGACAGTTGTAGGGCTCACCGCTTTTGCTTTTCATATGCCAGGGTCACAGTCTTTTGTGCTTGATTTCCAGTGTCTTGCATATCTTTGTTTCATATATATATATATATATTTTTTTTTTTTTTTTTTAAAGATTTTATTTATTTATTTATTTGACAGAGAGAGACACAGCGAGAGAGGGAACACAAGCAGGGGGAGTGGGAGAGGGAGAAGCAGGCTTCCTGGAGCAGGGAGCCCGATGCGGAGCTCGATCCCAGGACCCTGGGATCATGACCTGAGCCGAAGGCAGACGCTTAACGACTGAGCCACCCAGGCGCCCTGTTTCATATATATTTTCCAATATTTTGGTTGTTTCACACGGGAGGGTAAATCTGGACTTCTTACTCTATCTTGGAACTCTACATGGAACTCTTTCATCTTTAAACTGGAGAAAATGAGGCTCAGAGTGTGCCAAATTCAGATGAACTCTGCTGAGATTCCTATGAAGAACTCATGTCATCTCTCCATGTACCATCACCATCTGGGATGTTAAACATTTGTGCTTTGGCACTCCACTGGCTGGACTTGGCAGACTTAGGGGGGTTGGGAGGGTAGATGTATAATCAATTGGTTTACTATGTCAGGGGTTGTGGACATTGATTATGATTCACCTGGGAGTGGAGAACTTTATAAATGAAATCTGAATCTCTTCTATGACTACTGGCAAGAACTGAAAAATTCTCAATAATGAAAATCACATGTTTTTAAAAGAAATGGACCGAGGAATACTTACTTCGTTTTAGTGATGTTGCATTTTCTCTTTATTTGTAATGGAAATATCTTTTCTTTCCAGGAATATTAAGAGACTTTGTGAGACAGACTTTTTGTTTTTTTTAATTAAGGAGCTTTGAATATTAGAAAAGACTTAAAAATTCATATTTGTTCAAAAACACATTTATGTAAGAGCATGTCCTTGTTCTTAGTAATACACACTGACATATTCAGAGGTAAATGGGCAACATATATTCAGTGTATTCTCAAATGGATCAGTAGAAGATTTTACATGTGTGCACACATGTGCACACACACACACACACACAGATAGATGTGTCTATATGTGTAAAGGAATTGGGTCCAAATTCAGATAGTTCATAGATTTGGTTGAAGGATATTTTGGAGTTTGTTATAGTATTCTTGCAACATTGAATTTTGGAATTATATTAAACTAAAATTTTATATTTAGAAATTCATAATAACATGACCAGTTACTGACTCCCTAGGTGTGAAGTACATTTCTTTCGTTTTTGCCTGTTCAGCAGCCATTTTCCTCTTATCTGAAAAATACTCTAAGCTATAAGACTCCAGTGGGATTGATTTCACAGGGTAGTGCTAGGACTGAACATGGAATCATGCTTGGAACTCCTAGTTTGTTTCTGATTTGATGTGATTGGTATGGCTGTGATCATATGAACCAGCCCGGTCCAAGGAGATTTATTTATAAGACTTGTATTGAAGTTCCTGGGAAAGAGAAATTACCGTTGTGTTTTCAAGTGAGTAGGTTATACTCTTGAACCTTATTGTGGCCATTTGCCACTGTTTATAAGAGTTTACATGAGAACAGTGAAACCAATTTAGAAGAAAGAGAAACAACAAATAAAACCTCAGTAAAAGGACTGTTGTTATATACATAAAGCCAGATGATTTTAATTTTTTTTTAAAGGTTTTATTTATTTTTTGACAGAGAGAGACACAGTGAGAGAAGGAACACAAGCAGAGGGAGTGGGAGAGGGAGAAAGCAGGCTTCCCGAAGAGCAGGGAGCCCGATGCGGGGCTTGATCCCAGGACCCTGGGATCATGACCTGAGCAGAAAGCAGACACCTAATGACTGAGCCACCCAGGTGCCCCAAGCCAAATGATTTTAAAAGCTTGATTTTATCATCATTTGGTGTTTTGGACCATTCTCTTTAAAGTCCTGAAGAAAAAGAAATAGATCTTAATGTTTCTGTGTCCTGATTCTATCCTTCTGACCATTCTTTAATTTCCATATCAGATTTCTCCTTTTTTTGGGTGTTCTGTCATTAACCGTCTCATTCCTAGAATAGTCTCTAGGTTATTTTTTCTCTATCCACAGTTTTAGCTATATTTATATATATACATATTACTTTCCTTGTTTGTTATATTGTATCATATTTAAATTCATTTCTATTTTTATTTTACATTATGGTTGTAATTTGATTAATAGAACTCCTTCCTTTCCTATAATTCAGTTGTAGTTCTAGCCCGAGAAATCCCACGAAAAAATATTAGCCTATATATTTTGAATACCAATAAATATCTTGACCTTGGTGTCCCATAGACATCCCATATTTCCCGTTTCCCAAATTGCTGTCTTCATCCTTTCCTTCAAACCCATTTCTTATTTTAGTTCATTTCATCAGTAATTATAACACTGTATTCTCTTGAGTGGCTCAGGTAGTTCTTGTTTATAGCTTATATCTATTTAGTTATAAAACATTTTTACCTCTCAAATAAGATATTTCTATCTGACTTTTACTGTCTCAGGTTGTGCCTTTGTGGTTTATTCCCTGAATTTCTGATTAATTATAAAAGTAGTTTGGAATAGTAGTGTTTATCCATTTTATCTCTGTCCCTTCAGTTCATAGTCCATGCTCCATTCGTTTTGATGTTTCTGAAATGCACAGTTGAGATTTCATTTCCTCCAGCTTTGAAAGTTGGCAATGGTATTTAACACTCTCAGAATAAAATATTAACTCCTTAAATGGGCATTCATGACCTACTCGTAGGCTCTACATTTCTTTAACTCTAGCCTTTTTAAGCTGCTTGGATCTTCCTAAATGTTACCAATCTCTCTATTATCCATGTTTCTAACAAGCTCATCTCTATTCCCAGAATGTCCTTTTTTACTTCTTCTCTAGTTGGCAGAATCCTATTTCTTTAGAACTCTACTCAGAAATCACTTGTGCTGTGTAGCTTTCCCTCTTATTTTGAGGTATGTATTCTTACTTTTTACATAGTTCTAAAACTGTTAATTTTCCCCCTTTTTATAATTGTTTATTCTCCCCCTTTCCCACCCCATTTCTACAAGACTCCTGGACATCTTGAGAATGCTGTTTGTTCTGTTTATCTTTGCACTTTGAGACCCTAGCACAATCTCTTGTATATATTAGCTCTGTAAATGGTAGCTAAAGAATGGAAGAAAAGGAGGGGAGCGAAGCAGAGAGGGGTTTTGTTAAATTATATACAGGAAGTAAAATGAAATAGACATTGATCTTAAATAGGCAAGTTAAGATCAGTTTAAGATACCTGGTTTCAGTCACATGCATAGTCTTTGGGCAGGGAAATACAGAACACCTTGATCGATAATCCCACTAAACTATATGTGATTTCAGGGGAGCGGGTGTGATAATTCCCCAAAGAGGACTAGAGAACTTTTGCCAGAAGCAACAAAAAGAAGAGAGTCTTGAGCTCTGCACAAAGCAGAGCCTAAGAGAAAGGCTCATGTGCTTCTGTTATTAGGGATTATAGCTCCAGGATTAAGGTTATAAATCAGGAAAGGAGGGAGAGCTATACGGGAAGTATCTAGTTGTCTATAGTATTTCCCAGGATAATTCTTTCTGGAAGAAAACTTTTTCCAAAGGCTACCATATTGCACTGATAAAGGTTCCACTCCTCAGGATGCTATCTTTGTTACTCTTCCAGCTGGTGCATGTATTTTTGGGCACTGAGTGAGGTACTGCACTGTTCCATATCTTAGGAGTCAACTGGGAGGGAGGAGCCATGAGTCCAGAGGTGAGGGATGTATTAGATGGGCACAAGTCCGGGCTCCATCTGATTACCTTGTATGGAGTTGGTAGGAGCCCATGTGGGGTTGGTCCCCACTGCAACTGCTGGAATGAGAGACAGTTTAGGCTCAAGTGAGAATTAGAGGTATCTAAGGGGAAAGGTATGCTGGAGAATAAAAAATAATAGCTATCTATTAAAATGAACACAGGAAAAGACTTACCATAAAACATTAGGAAATATGTATAGAATGTGATGCCAGTTATGATTTTAGAAAATACATTTCTTCTTGGATACCTGCTTCATGTGGCGACAGTGTAGACATGTTGAAACAGCTGGGGTTTAAATCCTCAAATATTAGGTGTCTCATCTACACCAAACTGTTAATACTGACTAAAAATATTTTCTTCTTTCTACGTTTTTGTTGACTCTAAAATATCTCTAATTATCATTTATTATTTATATAATCAGATAAAAGGCTTAACACAAAAATAGTGTCACATTGGAATACTGGAAACCAGGCCAGGAAACAGTTCTATTTATTATCAGTAATCAAACTGTGTCTTAAATTAAGTGGTATTTGGAGTATACTTTGATTTGAAGCATATTTTCAAGTAATTGCTTCTGGATGAAATGAAGTTACATTTTATAATAAGTGCTTGAAAGATTAAATATAACAATTTATCATATGTTCATTCATTAAATTCCGTATTTTCTATGTCCCAAACACTGTCCTTAGCATTGGATATGTGTAGACAGTAGAGATGGTCTCTGATCTCATGAGACTCCATTCCATCTGAGGAGGTAGATAATGAGTAAACAAAAACTTACGTGATCATAAATGTTAAATAATAAGAAACCATGATACTGTGATGAAAAATACTGTGGAAAAACCTAATTTGATAGGTTGTTCAGAGACAGGCCTCCCTGCAGTTAACAGAGATAGTGACTGAAGGGACAGTGAAGAATTTGATGTGTTCAAGGATAGCTGGTGTATATTCACTATCAGGAGAGTCAGAGTTGTGATTGCAGAGAGGTGAGAGATTGGGCATGGCTTGTAGGTTATGTTGTTTAGACTTACACACAAACACACATACACACACAATGGAATATTACTCAGCCATCAAAAAAGAATGAAATCTTGACATCTGCAATGATGGGAATGGAACTGGAGGGTATTATGCTAAGTGAAATAAATCAGAGAAAGAGAAAGCTTTTCCAAAGCTTATCCCGATGCAGTCCCAACAGTTCATTTTTGCTTTTGTTTCCCTTGCCTTTGGAGATGTGTCTAGCAGGAAGTTGCTGTAGCCAAGGTCGAAGAGACTGCTGCCTGTGTTCTCCTGTAGGGCAAATTTACGTGTATCTTAAAGTGTTTTATGCCTATATTACAGATGTAAAAACTGGAACTGTGGTCAGGTAGGATAAAGCATTGGCATGTTTCAGAGACCTGCTATTCTTTATGGTGTTCTACATGGTGTAAATAGAATAAGATTCTAAATAGCCATCAAGTGCTGTAGAAGTATATTTGGAAAATAGTAAGTAGGCTAAGTTAAAACATGCAGATTTATTTTTTGCTTCAGCCATCAGGTGCCCCCACACCCTCCCCAAGACAAGTCAAATTAGGGGGAAAAGTCATTTTAGTCTCAGGTTACTTAGTGAAGACAAATATTGGGGAGTTTTTATTTGGTTGGTTTTGATACATACAGGAAAACAATTTACTAAATTTTTTTTTTTTTATTGTTGGGAGTTGGTGATCCTAGGGCTCTTGTATTAAAAAAGCAGCTTGATGGGGCGCCTGGGTGGCTCAGTCGTTAAGCGTCTGCCTTCGGCTCAGGTCATGATTCCAGGTCCTGGGATCGAGCCCCGCATCAGGCTCCCTGCTCCGCGGGAAGCCTGCTTCTCCCTCTCCCACTCCCCCTGCTTGTGTTCCCTCTCTCGCTGTGTCTCTCTCTCTGTCAAATAAATAAATAAAATCTTTAAAAAAAAAAAAAAAGCAGCTTGAATTTCTGAGAAATTGAAAGAAATAACTTGGCTGGAAAAGGATGACTGATGGAATGGAGGGCCATATCTTGGACTTAGAAACGCTAGAAATTTATCATATGATTTATGCAATGAGATTTTAGATGAAATGAGAAGTAATGATGTTAAGTGCCCAGAAAATACATGCTTATCTGGTCTTGATCAAAAAAGCATTGCTTTTAATTTCCAAGTTAAGATTTATTATTATAAATAAAAATTTTAGTGTTCAAGGATTTCATAATTAAATCAAAATGTACACTCTGTCTCATAGCTAGTCTGTTGAGTACTACCATGATTTCAAGAGTGCTTTCCAACTTCTACTGGTAAATGGAATTTAAAAACTACTGACACCATCTAGTGTAGATGACTCTGAAGATTCTTCCAGTTCATTTTAAAAAGGGGTTTATTTATTTGGGAAAAAGAGAGAACAGGAGAGCACATGAGCAGAGGGGAGGGGCAGAAGGAGAGAAGCAGACTCCCTGCTGAGTGTGGACCCCCAATGCAGGACTTGATCTCAGGAACCTGAGATCATGACCTGAGCCAAAACCGAAGAGTTAGATGCTTAACCCATTGACCCACCCAGGTGCCCCAATAACAAGTATTTGTTTATTAAACTTCTTGCTAGAGTCTATAAAAAGAAATACAACAATATGATCTTTCACTCTGTTTGCTTAAAATTTAAGCCAGATGTGGATAACTTCCTATAATCAGCCAAATTAAAATGCTAAATCAGCATAATATATATTAAGTATTTAGAATTAAACATGATCAGAGATATCTGTTGGCTTTAAATTATTAAACCATACTAATACTCTTTTATTCCAAGTTATATCTCAATTCATATTTTATGCATCATTAACTCAAAAGGTAATTATCATGTTGTTTATATTGGCTTTATAATGCTCATAATCTCAAGCTATTTATTATATGCTAATACAATTAAGATATATGTTGGAGTTTTGGGTCTGTTTATAAAAGAGATGAAGAAATATTTGAAATTAATAAAACTATCATAATACTGGACAATAGAAAAGATTTTACTGAGGTGTATGAGTGAATTGATGATAAATTTTATTATTATATCTTGATTTATAATCTATAGTTTGATTATATTGTCCTATAAGACTAAGTTCAGTTTAAATTGAAGAATTGGTTTTAAAAGTTACTGTTTAGTTACAGGATTGTAGATTTCTTCATACTGATTTGGTGCAGGATCACTGTGATGGAATTCTACATGATGAAAATCCTGTATAAAGAACAGTGACAAATTGCAGATAAATAAAAGAGAGACTTTTATGAGATCTGATAATTTTCCAAACAGTTTTTACTTGTGGTGAATGAAATTTTGGCTTTTGTTTCTTCTATGAACCAAAGTTTTCATTGAAATTCAAAACTGACCCAGAAAAATGTTGGTGTAGTTTCTTGGTTTTAGAATATAAATCATATAATAATTTATTATTAAATCATGAAGTGATGTTTGTTCTATCTTGGTTTGTATACAGCATGGTTCATGGAGTTGCACATCTTTTTCTATAGTGTTATTACTTGTCTATTGCCCCACATACATTCAGACATACCAATATTTTATGTTTAAATAAACATGTATATTATATATTTTATGTTTAAACCTACATACACATGTATGTAATACCTGAAATTTCTGTGTGGTATACTTGTGTCTGCACTTTGCTTTTTTCACTTTATTTATTTTATTTTTTAAGTTTTTATTTTAATCACCCAGTACTTATCATGACAAGTGTCCTCCTCAATCCCATCACCTATTTAACCCATCCCCCACCCACCTCCCCTCTGGTCACCATCAGTTTGTTCTCTATAGTTGTGAGTCTTTTTCTTGGTTTCTCTCACTCTCTTTTGTCCTTTGCTTTTTTGTTTCTTAAATTCTACATGTGAGTGAAATCATATGTTGTTTTTCTCTGACTGACTTATTTCGCTTAGCATTATACTCTCTAGCTCCATCTGTGTCATTGCCACATGGTAAGATTTCATTCTTTTTTGTGGCTCAATAATATTCCATTGTGTATATATGTACCACATTTTCTTTATCTATTCATCAACCGGTGGACACAGGCTGCTTGCAAGTCTTGGCTATTATAAATAATGCTGCTATAAACAGGGGTACATGTATCCCTTTGAATTAATGTTTTTGTGTTCTTTGGGCAAATATTCAGTCGTGCAATTACTGGATCACAGGGTAGGTTTTATTTTTAACCTTTTGAGGAACCTCCGTACTGCTTTCCACAGTGGCTGCACCAGTTTGCATTCCCATGAACAGTGAGGGAAGGTTCCTTTTTCTCTGCATCCTCGCCAATATTTATCATTTCTTGTGTTGTTGATTTTAGCCATTCTGACAGGTATGAGGTAGTATCATTATACTTTTGATTTGCCTTTCCCTGATTATAAGTGATGATGAGCATCTTTTCATGTGTCTGTTGGCCATCTGGATGTCTTCTTTGGAGAAGTAACTGTTCATATCCTTTTCCCATTTTTAATTGGATTATTTGTTTTTTGAGTGTTGAGTTTTTAAAGTTCTTTATATATTTTGGATTCTAACTCTTTATCAGATACGTCATTTGCAAATATCTTCTCCCATTCTGTAGGCTCCCTTTTAGTTTTATTGTTTCCTTCGTTGTGCAGAATCTTTTTATTTTGTGGTCCCAATAGTTTATTTTTGCTTTTGTTTCCCTTACCTCAGGATACCTATCTAGAAAATTGTTGCTATGGCTGATGTCAGAGAAATTAGTGTCTGTGCTCTCTTCTAGGAGTTTTATGGTTTCAGGTCTCACATTTAGGTCTTTAATCCATTTTGAATTTATTTTTGTGTATGGTATAAGAAAGTGGTCCAGTTTCCTTCTTTTGCATGTAGCTGTCCAGTTTTGCCAACACCATTTTCTGAATAGACTGTCTTTTTTCCATTGGATATTCTTTCCTGCTTTGTCAAAGATTAATTGACCATGTAATTGTGGGTTTTCTTCTGGATTTTCTGTTCCCTTAATCTGTGTTTATTTTTGTGCCAGTACCATACTGTTTTGATTACTGCAGCTTTGTAATATAACTTGAGGTCTGGAATTGTGATGCCTCCAGCTTTGCTTTTTTTTTCTAAGGTTGTTTTGGCTATTTAGGGTCTTCTGTGGCTCCACACAAATTTTAGGATTATTTGTTCTAGTTCTGTGAAAAATGCTCTTGGTATTTTTATATTATATACACACACATATATATTGTCTATAATTATCTTTATGGTTTTAGAGTTTTATGTCTTGAATGTGTAGAGGAGAAAACTTTGAAATATCACAAATCATTAATTGCTGACACAGTTTGAGATTACTATTAAATCTCATTTGTGCATTCTTTGCCAATTGAGAAATAAGACACACGAATCAGATAGAAGACCAGTTTTGAACTTAATGTCTAATAAAATTGATTAACATTTGATCTGGAGAGAATGAAAAAGAACAGTAGGAAAAATGAAAACACACACACAGTCTTAATGAAATCCAGTTCTACCTTCTCTGTACCTGATCTGGACTGAAGAAAAACATGCAACAGGATCAGCTGACTCACTTTGAATTTGTGGCGAAGGAATACAGATAGCTTCTTCATGTTTAAAGTGATAGCACGTGTCACTGTTTCACACATTAGGCTGTTGCCTAAAGCACCCATATCCTCCCCTGCCATCCTTGTTCTGAAATGATGACATTCTCATTTACTGGGAAAGCTGAATTGAGTCAGTGGCTGAAATGAGCTCTGTATTCTCAGTGTTGTACTTGGCCAGAGAATGGAAAGATCAGTGGTGGTAGAAAGTCTTAATGGTGGAAGCTAATTTGAATCAAAGGGTGCACAATATTTGGATAAATGGAAAGAAGAAAATACATATATACATAAATAAGTGCTTAATATTTTTATATAATGTGAATTGGGCTTAATAGTAAAATTGGCAAGTTTAGAGGACAGTGACAGAATCTACGATAAACTGAAAAAGTAAGACAAATGCATTATTACACTATTTTACTTCCAAGTTAGCACCATCTTGTTCTTTCTGCTCTTTGGGCATATATTTTAGTTCTTTGTGTAATTCGAACCCCACATTGCATTGTTATTATTCCTACTCCAAATAGTCATGAGTGTTTTAAAGGAGATTTAAAGATATATATATATACATATATATATGCATGAGTGTCTGTATATAAATATAACTAACTGTATGTATAAATAAAAATAACATACTTTTTCAGTGGTGCTCTTTATTTACATACTTTTTCTGGTGTTCTTCATTCCTTTTCTAGAATTAAATTTCTATCTGGTATATTTCCTTTCATTCTAAAGCACTTTTCTTAATTTCTAGTAGTGCACGTTTTTAGGAGACAAATTGTTTTTGTTGTTTTGTCTTCATTTTTAAAGCATGTTTTCAGCAGGTATATAAATCTAGGTTGTCTTTTCTTATTTCGGCATTTTAAGGATACCATTCTATGGTCTTTGCGTCGCCATTATTTCTGGTGAGGAGTTATCCTCATCATAGTTCCCTTATATTTTTTTTTTCCTGAGTGACTTCAAATTTTTTTGTCTTTGGTTTCCTGCAGTTTGATCGTGAGGTGTCTAGATCTGTTTTTCTTTTTAATTATTCCTCTTGGAGTTTGCTTAGTTTTTTTTAATCTGTCAGTTGATATTGTTTATGAGTTTTGAAAAGAAATTTTCAAAGAATTCTTCACCTCCAGTATTATATTTTAAATTCTAATATTTCCATTTGTCTCTTTTTAATAGTTTCTTTCTCTCTACTGCAGTTCCCCTTTAGTTCATGCATACTATCTACCTTTTTCACTGTATTCTTTAACATGCTTATCAGAGTTGTTTTAAAGTCCTAGATAATTCCAGTATTTATGCTACCTTTTGAATTTGGGCTATTGACTGTTTTCTTTTTTGATAATGAGTTATTTCTTTTTCTTTTACTGTGCTTCATATTTTTTTAAATGAATGTCAAATGTTGTGTATAAAAAGAATAATAGTGCCTATGGTAGAAAAATGTTTATGCCCCTAAAAGAACATGCCTCTTCTGTCATGTAATTAGTCGAGTTGAGTTGTGTCTGGTTTTTGCTTTATTATTTTTTCTTTCTTTCCTCTTTATTTTTTAATTTTTATTATTGAAGTATAGTTGGCATACGTTGTTATTTACAGGTGCATAACATAGTTGTTCAACAATTGTGTACATTATGGAATGCTTACCATGTTAAGTGCAGTTACCATCTGTCACCATATAACATTACTAAAATAATATTGACTATATTCTCTATGCTCTATGTTCTTTGTTTTTATTCTGTAGTTGAGGTGGGTCTGGTTCTTGCTTATATTGAATTCACTGTAGGCTTCGCTGTAGGCTTTTTTGAGAGCAGGATCAGAATCTTTCTTTCAATATGGTTTGTGATTTTTCTCTCAGTTCCTCTTACCTGTGCGCAGACCTGACATGCCTTGTTCACTTGTCCTTACAGGGGTATCTATCTTAGTTCCTCTTTTCTTCTCCTAGTCACAGATAGACCTGGTTGGTGCTCACTGAAAAGTTCAGAATGAATGTGGGATTTTCTTTAGTTCTCCTCCTCTGCTCTCAGAAGTCATCAGGCTCCATGTGCCTGAATGTTAGTGTGGTCTTCCTCATTTCTCCTGTTCTGTGCCCTGCCATTCTCATGAGTATTTGGTGGACGTTTGTTGAAAAGAGATGTCAGGTGGGTACACTCCTCTTCTGTCTAGTATTCTCAGGGATTCTAAATTGTCATGCCAGTCCCCAAACTCATCTTTAAACATTTATTAAAATTTCTCTTGTTTTCTTAACAACTTGTTTCTTTTCCTATTTCTTTTTCTATTCCTATTCCTATTGTCTGAAAGCCACTATTCATTCCTTCCTGCCTATGGCCTTTCACTTTTATGATTTTTGTTCATTAGGTTTTTTTGCAAACCCTGCTGTCTGATGAATGTTGAAAAGCTTTGATAAGTTGAAAAGCATTATATGGCTTGTTTTGTTATGATGGGATAGAATTCTCCTGTGATTTTCTATATCCTACGGGAAGGCATGATAATTGTTAATTAAGTAACATGAGCTACCCTACTCACATACCTAAAAGTCTTATGATTCAGTTATACTAAACTTGACAGTTACCTTGGATAAAGTTACCAGTGGTTGGCAGCTCATCCCTGCTCTGTCATTTCTTGCCTGTGATTACTGTATCTTGCCTTTATTCTCCACCCATGTTTTTGATTCTTTCTTTTTTGTTTACTTAACAGGCTGAAATTCTTGAAATTATTCTTAAAAATAAGAGAAGCAAATAATTTCTTAAGAGCTGTACAAATCTAAAATGCCTTTAATTTACTATAGCTACATACTAGAAAAATAGTGAGTTTTAGCCACTGACGCTTAGATGAAGATGAATATGTCTGTGTTTTTTGTCTCATTTATTGGTTTAGCATAAAATGCAGGGTACTTGTCCCCTTTTATACCTTGACATTTTACAAGACCATCTCAGAGTTTCTGTAGCTGACAAGAAGCATATATATTTATTTGTAATCCTGTGCACCTTTGGGATCTCTCTTTTTTCATTCTCATTCTTCAGCTTAGGATGTAACTGAAATGACAGTGGTGCCTTGGCTTAACTAATTTGTGAAGCCTGAGTGGAATGTGCATAAATGAGCCATTTTGGCAGTGAGCAGAAAAATAAAGCACACTTTTCTGATTAGTTGTCTCCCAGGCTAAAATTAAACAGAATAATATATTGCCAAATTTTAGTGATTTATGGGGAATCTGTTCTGAGTAAACTCAGGATCAGACTAGTTGCGCACTTACATGTCGGAACTTGTGTGTTATTTTTAAAGGCGAGGTCTCGTGAATTGAGTATAATATGAAAATATCCCTTTAAACTTAAAAGAACTTTATAATTTCAACTAAATTGATTTTAAATTAATAGATTATTCTCTTTTATCACCTGTTTAACATTCACAGAGGTCCAGCCTGGCTATGTGTCATTCAGTCATCTCTGATATAATGTAATCGTATAACTTTTATGAACATTTGCTGAAGTATTTTTTTAACTTCTTCTTTATAATAAAATAAGGCTTTTAAGGTTAGTTTTCACATGAAAATATTTATTTGGTACATTTGTTTTCCTTTTCTTTTCTATAAAATCTCAGTTAAAAAGGAATGCTACTAATTCACTGAGAAAGTTTTTTGAAAAATTCACTCAACACATTTAATTTTTGACACATCTGAAAGGACTTTTAAAATAACTTGCCCAATATGGAGAATGTCTGTAATTTCTGACTTACTTTTGTCCTTTGAAGTTCGCATACTATTAAACTTATAAACTGCTTTGTTTATATAGGATTTGTGGATGTATTTTTCATCATAATTTGAAAAAAGTTTGTGTTTATCCTGAGAATATGTATGTAGTGAGTTTTGTCTGCATGGCTATGAAAAAGGGTGAGATTTCTTTCTTTGCATCTCTTGATAGAATCTCTGTGATGCACATCACATTGTGGTTGATGCTAATAAATAATAAAAAATGATTTCTTTCCCTAAAAAAAAAGTAAAAATAAAAAAAAAGATTGTATGTGCCTTGTACTTGAGGTGCATAATATTAGAACAAAACTTATCCTGATATATTCGTTTAAAAAAAATAAATGTAATTTCTTTGTTTTCTTCATTATCTTTTAAACAGAACACTGTGCATACAAAAGAATATATATAACATACGTGTAAATTTTGAAGTAAAATCATATACTCAATTCCATTTATTTATTTATTATGTTATGTTAATCACCATACATTACATCATTAGTTTTTGATATAGTGTTCCATGATTCATTGTTTTTCGTATAACACCCAGTGCTCCATTCAGTATGTGCCCCCTTTAATATCCATCACCAGGCTAACCCATCCCCCCACCCCCCTCCCCTCTAGAACCCTCAGTTTGTTTCTCAGAGTCCATAGTCTCTCATGGTTCGTCTCCCCTTCCGATTTCCCCCCCTTCATTTTTCCCTTCCTACTATCTTCTTTTTTTTTTTTTTTTTTAACATATAATGTATTATTTGTTTCAGAGGTACAGGTCTGTGATTCAACAGTCTTACACAATTCACAGTGCTCACCATTTATTTTTTCCTAAGAAGTTGATTGTCAGTTTTTTTGTGCTTTTAATCCCCAGGTGATCATTCTTGTTGTTTGGGGTGCTTTTTTTAATCTTCTTTTCCCTTCAGTGTTTGTAGCTTCTTCCCACTTTGTTTAGTAAAATATGTTTATTTTTTTAAGTTTTTATTTAATTTCCAGTTAACATACAGTTTAATATTAGTTTTAGGTGTACAATTTAGTGTTTCAGCAATTCCATACAACACCCAGTGCTCATCACAGGTGACCCCTTAATCCCCATCACCTATTTTACTCATCCCTTCACCCACCTCCCCTCTGGTAACCATCAATTTGTTTTCTATAGTTAAGAGTCTGTTTCTTGGTTTGCCTCTCTTTTTTCCGTTATGCTCATTTGTTTCTCAAATTCCACATGTGAGTTTAATCGTATGGTATTTGTCTTTCTCGGACTTATTTCACTTAGCATAATGCTGTCTAGCAAATGGCAAGATTTCATTCCTTTTTATGGCTGAGTAATATTCCATTGTGTGCACATCTTCTTTATCCATCAGTCAGTGGACATTTGGGCTGTTTCCATCATTTGGCTATTGTAGATAATGCTGCTATAAACTTTGGGGTGCCTGTATCCCTTCAAATTAGTATTTTTGTATCCTTTGGGTAAACACCTAGTAGTGCAATTGCTGGGTCATATAGTAGTTTGTTCTATTTTTAACTTTTTGAGGATCCTTCATACTGTTTTCCAGAGTGGCTGTACCAGTTTGCATTCCCACCAACAGTTCCAGGAGGCTTCCCTTTCTCCGCATCCTCACCAACACCTGTTATTTCTTGTGTTGTTGAGTTTAGTTATTCTCACAGGTGTTAGGTGATATCTGATTGTAGTTTTGAAATAATTTATTTTTAATTATACATTTTAGTTTTATTGGGCTTCTTGGGTTTGAGGCTTACTGTCTTTCAACAATTTTGTAAAATTCTCAGCTGTTATGTTTTTAACAATATTGCCTCTTCCCCAATTTTTGGTATCTCCCTCTGGACATGTTTGATCTTCTTACTCAGTGCTCATATCTCTTAACCTCGTTTTAATAATCGTTTTTCATTTTTCTCTTTCAGATGCATTCTAAATGAGCTCGTGCACTTCCCCCATTTCACTTTTTTTTTCTCTTCAACTATAGCTGATCTGCTGTTTAGCCTGCCCAATGAGTTTTTTACACCAATAATTAACTATGTCATCTTTATCATGTCCATTTTTCTTTAAAAGATGTTCGTTCCTGATGCTTTCTCATTGTTTGATACTCTGCATGATACCATACTTTTGTTATTTTAAACAGTTTATACATAGGTGTTTATTTTCTATATTCAAATATCTCCAGTACTTGAAAGTCTAAATTGGTGGTTGCTTTTTCTGACTCTCTCACAGTGGCTTGCTTTCTGTAGTGCTTGCTGATTTTTTATTAAGAGAACCATTCACAGATCATAATTTGTGGTAGTTACATGACAGTGAATTGGAGACTTTTCAAACAAAATTTTTAAAATATTACGACTTTTCTTGCTCTTTCTTGGTCACTTTAGAGCAAAATTTATTGAGGTCTTACTATGGAAAATGATATTTGGCCAACTTTAATTCTGTCCTGCTCACATCTCACGTTCCTCTTATATATACCTACTCTCAAAATTGTTATATCATGTTTGATTAATCAGTGCATCTGTTTTTCAGAATTTTTGTATTTCTGTTTATAAATATTATTCATGGTACAGTCACGTTGTATGCTACGATTAGTTATCATTTCCTTTATAGCATGTGTTTTTCCTGTATTTAATAATTGTGTTTTATTGCTCTTCCGGGAGCGCCTGGGTGGCTTAGTTGGTTAAGCGTTCAACTCTTGATTTCGGCTCAGGTCATGATCTCAGGATCGTGAGATGGAGACCTGCATCCAGCTCTGTGCTGAGCGTGGAGCCTGCTTGGGGTCCTCGTTCTCCCTCTCCCTCTGCCCCTTCCCCTGCTCTCTCTCTCTCTCAAAAATAAATAATAAATGTATCTTAAATATTGTTATTACATTTTTCACGTACCTGTAACTAATTTACTATTGTCATTTTGGGGATTCCTGTCACTTTTCTCCTGTGTTAGATCTTTTGTCTCTTAGACCCCACATTCTTCTTTCTTGTTGCAATTGCTTTTTGTGGAACACATTTCTTACTGTTAAATATGTATTAATTTGTGGTGTCTTTAATATTTATGTAATATTAATTATAAAAAAATTATATTACAGTGGGCTTATGTGGCAGGAAACACTGCATAGTAATTTAAACCTAATTGTAATTTCATTTCTTTATATGGAATTTAGGAAAAGTCTTTTAACTTAAGATTGAATTATATATTCTTGAATTTAAATAAAAAATTTAAACTCTCCATTTAAATGTATGTAATTAATTTCTTTAAAATTAAAAGATTTTAATAATTTTTATGCGTTATGGCAAATACATATATGTATATCAGATTGCATCTTCTAATTGACTTCAGTTATGACTCCCCCTTTCCAGTCATCTGTATTTAGCTTGTCCTGTTCATTCCTTCCTGAGATGTATTTGAGTGAATCATTGCTCAGGAGCACATGCATTGTTACATGGAAGTGGATGGGATTGCTTTTGCCTCAGAACGCTGCCCAAGAGTCTACACTGGAGATTCAGAAGCACTGAAAGGTGGAAGATGAATACACATGACAATTTTTGATTGTTTGAAAATTCTGTGCAAAAGTTTTTAAAATGGGATATTTCTCTTGCTTACTCCCCTCCATCTTTCTATCTCTATCTCTGTGTGGTTCACTTTTCATAGGAGTTGGTACTAATAGTAATTGTATTGTTTAGATAATCTGCAGTATTACAGAACCAATGGGCTTTTGCACCTAATCCGAGAACTCATCTACTCTTTATTATGTCTCTCTATTCCTACCATATGGCCGTTACTTTTCTAGCTACTGGGGGATATAGTTGAGAACAACATTGAAAAATACCTCTTACTTGATACTCCATATACCCCAATAGAGCTAATAATATTTTATCAAGAAATATATGTAGAAACGCAAAAATGTATTTATGGAATGCACAGAACCTGCATATAAATTATGAATGGGATATTAAGCTTTGGTTAAGTCCGATGTGAGTTGGCTTTTTATCAGAGGGGGACTAAAATACTTTCCTAGAATGGAATTGCAACTTGTTACACTTCAGCTTTGTGTTTTATGTCAGAATGTTAGCCTGTGTTTCATCTAGGCAGATGAACATCTTGCTTCTGAATGTTTAAAGCTGTAATTTGCAGTGATTTATTGAGTGGTTATAATAATCCTTCCTTTCACATTGTGAATTAAGTTTGTAATATAAACAAAAAAGGGAGATAATATTCTGTTCTCATGACCAATATAGAAATTGCGTTTTGCCTAAAAAATAAAGCTGCTTATTATTAAAGACATATTCACTTAAAAATTTTTTTTATTTAAATTCAATTTAGTTAACATATACTGTATTATTAGTTTCAGGGATAGAATGCAGTGATTCATGGGTTGCATATAACACCCAGTGCTCATTACATCAGGTGCCTTCCATAATGCCCATCACCCAGTTACCCCATCCCCCACGCCCTTCACCTCCAGCAACCCTGTTTGTTTCCTGTAGTTAAGAGTCTCTCATGGTTAGCCTCCATCTCTGTTCTTGTCTTATTTTATTTTTCCTTCCCTTCCCCTATGTTCCATCTGTTTTGCTACTTAAATTCCACATATGAGTGAAATCATATGGTAGACATACTCACTTTTAATGAGATAATTCATTTTCCATAAAATTCATTATTTTTAAAGTGCATAATTTAATGGTTTTTAGTATATTTGCAAGGTAGTGCAACAATCACCATTTTCTAATTCTGGAACATTTTAATCACTCCCCAAAGAACCGCATATCTGTTAGCAGTTACTTTCCATTCTTTCCTCCCCCCAAGCACTGGCATCCGCTAATCCCACCTTTTTTCTCTGTGGTTTTTGCCTGTTCTAGCCATTTCATGTAAGTGGAATCATCCAGTATGTGCTTTTCTGTGACTGGCTTCTTTCACTTAACATGTGTTCAAGGTGGTGTAGCATGAATCAGTACTTTATTCCTTGTGATGGACAAATAATTTTCCATTATATGGCTATACCACATTTTGCTTATCCATTCAACCATTCATGGACATTTGTGTCATTTCCACCTTTTGCTATTATGAATCCTGCTTTGAAAAGTTGGGTACAAGCTTTTGAGTGGACATATGATTTTAGTTCTCTTGGTACATACCTAGGAATAAAATTGTTGGGTCATTTTGTGACTGTATTTTTGCTTCTTGAGGAAATGCCAAAGTGTTTTTGAAAGTATTTGCACCATTTTATGCTCCCACAAGCAGTATATGAGGGCTTGAATTCCTCCACATCTTTGTCTACCCTTGTTAATTTGTCTTTTTATTATAGCTGTCCTACTTGGTGTGAAGTGATATAAAGCTTACTATTTTGTATAAGAAATTAACACAATTTTAAAATCTTGATTTTTAGGTGCTGTACTTCTTTGTAGTGTACAAGGAGTAGCAGTTAATATTGATCCAGTCTTATACACCTGGCTCATTTATCAGCCGCAGAAACGAACCAGTAGACATATGCAGCAGGTGAGAAATTTTATAATTTATTCTCTTAATGAATAAATCTTTTTCTCAGTCATTTGTTAGAGTTACGTATTGTTTGAATTGATTTTTTTAATGGATGTACCACAATTCCTTTGTCCTCCACTCTACCCCTTTCAAGCAATTCTATTCCTTCATTTCTAAACAGTAATTACAGCTCAAATAGAGTTTCATTGACTATTGAGGTGGATTTCTGTGCAATTGCTGGTAAAGCAGAAACACTGGAGAGACTAGTTTAGGTGGTCCTATTTTACTGACTTGTTTTGGATGTTTGTTCTGAGTGTTTGATGCATAAGAATTGCGTAGTAAATGTTAGCTTTTGTTTTTATTATCTGTGTATTTCCTCTTCATCTTTAGGTTTACTCAACAAGTATTCACTGAGTGCCAAACTCCTGGATTGGGATGGTTGGTATAAAAGAGTTGGGATATATGCTTATTTAAAAGGGTATAAATTACAAAGTAAAAAGTAGCTAATTGTAGTTTCTGGAGTGCGTAAATTCTCTATCTCATGATGCTTAAATGGAATTCTTACAGACGGGTTTTATTATTCCCATTTTAAAAAATGAAGAAACTGATGCTTATTGACATTTACCTACCTATTGTCACATGTAGTAAATGGCAGAACTTAAATGTTTTTCAGGCCAAATGTATGCTATCTTACATTGCATTTTCCCATTGACTTATTTGTAATTTTATAGTACTCTAATTGGAATAACTTTGTATCTTTTTTTTTTAATATGAAACATTTCATGAATTTGCCTGTCATCCTTGCTTAGGGGTCATGCTAATTTTCTCTGTATTGTTCCAGTTTTAGATTATGTGCTGCCAAAGGGAGTGCTGCATCTTTTTTCTGAAGTAACTTAAAGCTAGTTGATAGAAAAATACACAATTTTATAATTAAATAAGACAATAAAAAATTGACAGTGACAGAATATTTCAACCCATGCCTCAAGGAGCATCTTTTAAAGGATTTTCTTCACCCTGTCTTAATTTCACTTGAAACTAGAGCTTCCATTTCCCAGTTTCATTCTTCTTTTTTATCAAATAGTTAGAGACCATGAGACACTGTGCTAGATACTGGGGCTACAGAAATAAAAGTTAATTTTTAGCATATCCCTCCCTCTAGAGGTACTTACTGTATTTAAGGATATGAAGGAATATAGTAATGCCATTTTTAGAAATTGCTATGTTAGATCCACACAGGATTATGTGGAAAAAGATAAAGAAGAATAGTTCTCACAGGCAGGTGAGGTTGTTAAAAGGAGAAATTAAGACAGTTGAGCTGAGTATTATAGGAGTAAACCAGACCAGGAAGTTTGCTGTAAACTGAACTGTGTGAGCAGAGAAAAAAAAAAAAAAGCATTAACTTGGTAAGAAAGGGACCTTCAGTGTTTCCAGACTAGAGCCAATTGTTCTTATAGAGGCTGGTAGGAATTGGAAGCCAGTTCATAAAAGATTTTTTTTGTAATACAGAATGTTTGTGACTTCATCCTGAAGGGTAAAGAACTGTAGGAACCTGATATAAAGAGATTTGAATTTTAGGAAGTTTACTCTAACAGAATGTTGAATAAAACTAAAGATGAGGAAATACAGAGATAATAAAAATGAAAGCGAACATTTACTACGCAGTTCTTCTGCATCAGATACTCAGAACGAACATCTAGGCACTCTGAGGGAAAATAGGCCATTAAAAAATAGGACCACCTAAACTAGTCTCTCCAGTGTCTCTGCTTTACCAGCAAGTGCATAGAAATCCATCTAAATAGTCAGTGACACTAATTTCAGGGAGCACTTGAGAAATATTTTAGGTGTAAGTTCTTTTAATTGAGTAATAATTGACGTGTTAGTTGTCAGGTGTACAACATAATGATTTTTTTTTTAAAGATTTTATTTATTTATTTGACACAGAGAGAGAGAGAGAGACAGTGAGAGAGGGAACACAAGCAGGGGGAGTGGGAGAGGGGGAAGCAGGCTTCCCGCCGAGCACAGAGCCCGATGTGGGGCTTGATCCCAGGACTCTGGGATCATGACCTGAGCCGAAGGCAGATGCTTAACGACTGAGCCACCCAGGTGCCCCAACATGATGATTTGGTATTTGTGTATATTGTGAAATTATCACCACAATAAGTAGTTAACATCCATCACTACAGACAGTTGCAAATTTTTTTCCTTGTGATGAGAACTTTTAAGATCTCCCTTAGCAACTTTTAAATATACAATATGGTACTATTAACTATAGTCATATTGCTGTACATTACGTCTCATGACGGAAGTTTGTACTTTTTCACCCCATTCACTTCCACTGCCCCCATGAGTTTGTCTTTTTTTTTTTTTTTAATATACCACATATAAGTGAAATCATATGACATTTTTCTTTCTCTGGCTTATTTCACTTAGCCTAGTTGTCTTATTAGGTCCATACATGTTGTCACAAATGAGAAGACTTCCTTTTTTTTTTTATGGCTGAATAATATCCTGTTGTATTGTAAATTCTCATTGGTTATTTTATAAATGATGCAGTTATGTCCAGTACACTAGAGATATCTCTGAAGGTCAAATAATATTCCAGCATCTTTTTTTGTTGTTGTTCTAGCATCTTAAGTAGATTGATTCATTTGATTGATACCTTTAAAGATTTTGATATTTAATTTTATTTTTATTATATTATTTTATAACTTTAAAATTAAATATATATTTAAAAATGTTTTTCTAAGTTCAAAAATAATAGTTTTATTTACCCATAATCCTACTCATGCAGAGTTACAAATAATATTGGGATAAATATCTTCATAGCTAAATCTTTGAGTTTTTTTAAGTATTCACTTAGAATATATTTTTGAAACTTTAATAGTTAAAGGCATGTATTGAGGGGCCTGGGTGGCTCAGTCAGTTAAGTGTCTGCCTTCGGCTCAGGTCATGATCTTGGGTTCCTGGGATCAAGCCCCACATTGGGCTCCATGCTTAGCAGGAATGGGCAGGTGGCTAGCAGTTAGAGGGATTTTAGCCTTATCTGTAATATTTCATTGGTCTCTTTAAAAAAAAAAGGAAATATGATAAAAATGTAAATAGCCAATAACTATTGGATGTAATGAGAATGTGGATGTTTTTTTCTTTATAATTTCCTATACTTTTACATTTATTAAATTAATAAAGAGGGAGAATTTTATAGGAAGAGCAACAAAAGCTTTTAGGTATTTTGAGCTCATGGGATATTGATGCATCAAGGATAGGAGAAATCTGGGGCTAGCACACAACTGATATTTGAGGGACTATCTAGTACCAGAAGGTAGAAGAATATTAGTAGAAAAATGGAAGGTTGCTAAAAATAAATATTGTTTATTTTTATATTTTTGACTGGGATAGCCATATTTACAGAAAAGTGGAAGAAATCAAATCATCTTACTCTATATCCAGTATCTCTTCATGCCTGACATGTAGTATCTATATTAACAATCATTCAGCAAATATTTATGGAGAGTCTTTTGGACACCATTGTAGGTATTTGGAATACGGTTCTGTAGAAGACCTATCAGAACCTGATGTCTTGTTAGGAAGGGTTTTGTTTGGGCTTTTAACGAATCCTTAAAGAATGCTTTTCTGAAAATGCACCCAGTTTCAGCCACCAAAAGGAAGGATTTTTTTGTTTGTTTTGGGGTAATACCAATATTATGGCTTTTATGAATCTCATCTTTCAGCTGTTTTGCTTGAATTAAACATCACACTATGCAGAACTTAATTTTTCTCTAATACATTAATTTGAATCTGAACATAGTTGTAATTTTTTGGAGTATTTGGTCATATTCCAGGTTTATAAGTGATAGGCAAGAAATTCAAGGGATTATGGGATCACTAAATGCTAGAACATAAGTAGACATCTCCACTCCCATATTTTATAGTTGAGGAATTTTAAATGCACCAAAACTTAACAATATGTTGAACATTTCTCATCTAGGTCTTAAAATACTGTTTCCTATTCAGATTTGTATAAATATTATCAGTTTTACTAAATTCTTAATATGAAAGCAGGTACTATACATTGTGATGTTTCCCACAAATATATTTAATCTTTCCATTTTCTCATTATCAGCTTTCTTGTCCTTTTACTCAGCTTAAGTAGCAACTTTAAAATAATTTGCCTTTTCCCCCTCTATCTCATAACTTGATTGATTATATTACATAGTTAGATAATGTACCTATGTTCTGATTGGAATATTTTTATAATCTAATTAATATTAAATAAGTAATAAAGGTTGAATGAGGCTTAAAGGTGGATCTTTAAAAATGTGATGGTTGTGCTGTTGAGAGTAACGTGAGACTCCATTGCTGCTCGACCAGCCCCTCCAGAGTTACTGTCTGATGCAGCTGTATTACAGTTATCAGCTGTTGCTGCCCAGGCTGCAATTTCCTTCTCAATTTGTGGCTACAACCCAACATTTGATGATTGTTTTCCACCCAGTTCAACATTGATCTTTGATCCTGCAGCAAACTTAAAAAATACTTTTTTTTCTTTTTTGCCAAAAATCTGACAAGATTGTATTGGGCGTCATCAGCAGTAACATCAGACTTTATTGCAGTGAATAAAGATGAAACAGCTGCTTTATTGTCCAATTTAGCACTCACACATTCAATATAGGATCATAATGTTTTCCAGCTTTCTCTAACTATGGATACTTTTCTATGCTTTCTAAATATGCTGTGTATATCACTTTGTCAGACAAAATGTAGAGATTTTCAGCAATTCCTTACTAAGTTGAACTGTAACATGTAATTAATCACTTTATAGAAGTATGTCCCTAAAATATCATTTGATGAGGATAACTTTTTATTTCCTACTAATTATAATTTTCAAAGCTAATTGTAGTTTTGATTTGCCCTTACCATATTATCTTTATGCTTCTTTCTGAAATTTATTTTAAATTCCGTTTATTTCCATGCTTAGTTTTCACACAGAATTGTAATTTCACACTGAAACTAAGTGTCCCTGTGTGAATTTGTGTGTATAAGACAGACAGACAGAGAGGGAAGAACTGAGAGAGGTACAGATTGACTGATTGGTATTTTAACTTCAACACCACTTATGAAGGATTTTCCTCAATGTTGCCATGTTTAACCTTCACTGCTTAAGAAATAGTAAATAATTCAATGTTTCATTTGCCTCTCTCCAGCAGCCTGTCGTAGCTGTTCCTCTTGTTATGCCAATTAGCAGAAGGAAAGAAGATGAGGTGTCTGTTGGAAGTGCTCCCCTAGCAAAGCAGCAGTCGTATCAGGCCTCTGAATATGCCAGTAGCCCTATGAAAACAAAAACAGTAACAGGTATGTGTCAAGAATTCTAAAGGGTCTGTGATTTTACCCTAACTCTAATAAGTTATCAAGTTATCTGGGCCACAATATCATGCATGCCAGCCAAAGACACGAGACTCCTGGAATGGAGACAAAGGACTTTATCTGACAACATTAGCAGTAACCCAGGGTATCAGCATTTTCTTGTGTCCCTGCCCTAAGCCTAATTCCCACAGGGTGGCACCAAGAAGGTCAGATGTTACTTATACACAATGGATTATGTTAGAGGAGAGAAACCCTCAATTAGGGAACCTGAACTTGTTATAATTGGTAGAAAACATGCCTGCCATTTTCTCTGGAGGGAGGCACTATTTGTAACTTGCAAGGCCTTTAGCCTTTGCTCAAAAGGAGGACAATATCTGTCTTTTTAGGCTATATGCTGTACAGATATCCTTGAAAACACAACTGGGCACAAAAAGCACTCACTGTCTCTACTTTTAAGACTTGCAAAAACACTAGAGACCCATAGAGAAACCGTCTCCCAATAGTATGTTCTTTTTTTTTTTTAAAGATTTTATTTATTTATTTATTTGACAGAGAGAGAGAGAACGAGAGCAGGAACACAAGCAGGGGGAGTGGGAGAGGGAGAAGCAGGCTTCCCGCCAAGCAGGGAGCACGACTCAGGGCTCGATCCCAGGACCCTGGGATCATGACCTGAGCTGAAGGCAGACGCTTAACGACTGAGCCACCCAGGCGCCCTAATATGTTCTTTCTTAAAGTGAATTCTTTCAAAACACAATATATGTCGATTTTCTCCCTTTCCCTTCTCTCAGCTAGATCATCTCTGCAAATATAGAACATATTCTTCCGTAAGACAGTTTTTAAATCCCCATTTGTGTAGTTAAAAAAAGCACTTTATGATTGCATTTAAGTGCCGTTTTCCTCATTAACTTGTAATGTTTGTGATGATAGTCACCTATCTTAAGGAGATTTTATATTTTTCCTTAGATACTAAGCTTTATTTCATATGACTCCTGTATTCCGAAACTGTATTGGAAAAGGTTTTATATTTTCAGTAAATTAATAACCACTCATTGAATGTCTGTAATGGGCAAAACTCTGTTGTGATATTCTTGAGTGTAGATACATTAATGAAACATGATCCATGCCCTTAAGGAATTTAAAATATTATAAATCAAACTAACATTTATAGTTTAGAGGAAAAGTACTATTTTCTGACCATATTTAACAACAACAATAAAATGGTAACATTTATTTTTGTGAAGTTTTATGCCTCTTATTTTACTTCTCCTAAAGTGTCGATGTTATGTTTATTTTGTGAAATTATTAGACTTCCACCTGTCAGCATCCACAAACCTTTTACTCTGTTGAGATTTTCTTTATCAGATGACAAAAATACCAATTTTTGTAACATAGGAAGCTGATCTGTAACTTAAGTATTGAATTTTTAATACAGAATTAGGTATTATTTCCTTTAGATACTATGCTAAATTTTATACTTTAGATCTCCTGAACTGTTAATTTATATAAAGGTTTATAAATATCACCTTTTTTTGTAGCGGGGGAGGGATAGAGGGAGAGGGAAAGAGACAATCTTAAGCAGGCTCCACGCCCAGCACAGAGGAGCCCCGATGCAGGACTAATTCTCATGACCCTGAGATCATGACCTGAGCTGAAATCAAGAGTTGGACACCTAAAGGACTGAGTCACCCAGGCGTCCCATATAATTATCACCTCTTGATAAATAAAATGTCTACTAAAGAGTCATATGATAAAAGTAAATTTAATCTTGTATGCATATTAACCACATATTCTGACCTCCTGCTTACTATTTAGTTGTGTTCTTTAAATCACACTTGATAATTGATTTAAAATAATTGTTAAGGATAAATATAGGTGAGAGAAAATGCTTAGATTTAAATGAAATTACATGACACAGAGCTATATAGAAATTATGATCATAGACATTTATTCTTTATGATTTGTGTATCTTCCTTCTTGAATGCTCACTATTTTTACTTCTCTGGAATCCTTGGTGGTAGTGCTTTCTTGAGAATGCTCTGTGCTAATCATTTTCTTAAGTTTCAAAATTTTCAGTTCTATTTTTAATTAGAGTCTGTTCCTGTTTCAGTTTTAATTTAAAAAATGTTTTATGAGTCCTTTGTATCTACTGCTAAATGAAGTTACCATTGTTGTACTCATTATTTAATTGCATCATAAACTGTAATGAATTTGGTAATGCATTCATAACCTTTTACACATCTTGTTTGTTTTTTTAGTATTACTATCTTAACCTTTAAATTGTATAGTTCAGTTAGTCTTAAATATATTCACATTATTATGGAATGCACATTTAAATTTTTTAACTGAATTTTACAGTGAAGAACTGTCAGTGTTAATTTATGCCTGAATTCTTATTAGAATGAGTTTTCATATTTTCAACCTAAGTTCCAGTCTTGGTCTTAAGTTCATCCCCAACAATTATGTAGTATTTTTGGCACATGAAGGCCAAAGCTTGGTGATACTGCACTGGCCTTGATTTTGCTTGGTGATTATTCAACAAGAAGCACACATTTTCCTCTTCCAATCACAATTAACCAATGTTAAATAGCTGGCTACAGGGAGAACATATGTTTGATGGTTGGAAATGTGTTGACAGCAGAACAACACTATTTCAATGATATAGGCACATAGGGCAGGCCAAGCCAGAATAAAAGCATGTCTCACATGAAGATAATATATTATCACAGAATTCTAAGTAATCTTCTAGAGAACCTATTTTTGAAAACAGGGAAACCCTTAAAAGCTATGACATCTGTTTACCCTATGTTTTGGAAATGTTATGAAAATTAATTTGGAGCTCTTGATGAAAATGTCTGTAATGGAGATGAAAACTTTTAAAAGCAGGATGCTCCATAAATGATAGTTCTTTAAAAAATACCAGCTATTTTTATCTTACATGTTTATGTATTACTTCTCAAGTCCAAAGCACTGTAAGTACATGGTTAAAATAATAGAAGGCCTTTTAATTTGACTTCTTGACTACTACCAAGATAATAATAAATTGAGGTATGATAATTAATGATGTAAATTTTAGTAGATAACGCCACAATTTTAAAGTATGGAACTTTAGCTTCTGAGCATGATGGTGTATCAGGGACTAGATTTATATTCCTGCTATAAATAACTAAGAAACTTGTCCAAATATATGGGAGAAAAAAGCTTCTAGACATTGGACAATAGGCGGTACAGGACTGTGATTCGTCATAGAAAGGAAACAAAGCAGTTGAGCCTTAGGATTGCCCTGCTTTATGGCTAAAGGCACATTCCAGACCACAGAACAGGGTGCAATATATTAAGCTGAGCTCAGCTGTCTTGCTGAATTGAAGTTTAGGGAGGTAGAGTGACTGAAGTAGTAGGAGGTGGAGAAGACTGCAGATCATGGAGTAAAATTCTAGAGAGAGAACGCTGTGTAGCAGAAGAGCTCCAGAAATCAGGAATAGTGTTCTCATTGAGTATTTGCTAAGTAGTAAGCCATGCATGCATAGAACGAGACTCTGCACAGTTGGGCAAAGGATGACCGAGGAACCATGATCTGAATGATTCCCAGAGCTCACACAGGGCTGGAAGGCATTCAGGTTCCTATTGTCATAGTATACAATCCCGATGATTATTCAGGACATTCAGGAGAGACCTTAGAAAAGCCATGCCTCCGTAGTGGATCTAAACTATTGAAAATGTAAAGGCTACCTTAGACTCATCTTAAGCAAATTTTAAAAAGCCTCTGAAGCAACAAAAACAGTGAGTAAGTTAAGTGCTGGCAAAATGAAGCCCAACACTATTAAGAGGAATGTTAGAAGATCCAGACATGTAACAACTTTAAAAGCACAATGTCAGGCATTCAATCAAAAAACCAATAGAGATGCAGAGAAGTAGGAATCTATGACCAGAAGAAAAATAAGCCAATAGAAATGAACTAAGAAATGGCATAGATGATAGAGTTAGCAGGTGTATTAAATACTTGTACATTCAAGTGGGTAATTATAACTATGATCAGGTATTTAAGGAAAGCTGAGTACATTTTGGAGGGAAATAGAAGATATAATACAGAACCAAGCCCGACTCTAGAGTTGAAAAATATATGGGAAGGGAGAAACTGACTGGGTGAATTAACACTCGAGTAGACATTGCAGAAGAAGAAATCAACTTTGAAGACCTAGCAGTAGAAACTTGCCAAAATGAAGCACAAAGAGTATAAACGGGAAAAAAAGTGTGTAGAATGTTAGTAGACTGTGGGATGATAATTAATTTGGCTAGTCAGAGTAGGGTCTCACTGAAAGTTTGAACAGATACTTGAAGCCGGTAAAGGAGGGAGCCATGCAGATATCTTTAGAAAAATCATGGGGTTATATATGTATCTTGGAATAAATTATCCAGTCTAACCCCTTCACTTTATAATTATGGAGATTGATTCATAAAAAGGTCAAGCAACTTATCCAAGGTTAAAAAATATTTAGTGAAAAAAATTTTTAGTGAGGCTTGTTTTTAAAGTTCCAGATAATGTATTTCACCCATCCCACCACCCACCTCCCCTCTGGTAACCATCAGTTTGTTCTCTATAAGTAAGAACCTGTTTCTTGGGGTTTTTTTGTTTATTTGTTTTGGTTTGGTTTGGTTTGGTTTTTTTGCTTGTTTGCTTTGTTTCTTAAATTTCACATATGAGTGAAATCATGCGGTATTTGTCTTCCTCTGACTGACTTATTTTGCTTAGCATAATCCTCTCTACTTCCATCCATGTTGTTTCAAATGGCAAATTTCATTCTTTTTTATGGCTGAGTAATATTCCATTGTGTGTATGTATATCATCCTCTTCATCAGTCAGTGGAATAGGTGATGGGGATTACAGAGGGCACTTGTGATGAGCACCAGGTGTATGGAAGTGTTGAATCACTATAAATAAAAGCTTAAAAAAATAAATCTTTCAATATGAATATTTACATTGCTCCTTGGTTTATCAAGGAAGAATAATTGGTTAAACTATTTCATCCTTTTTAAAAAATCTTTCTCAATTTGATTATTGTTTAACTCTGTTCTTCAGGTTCCACTTGGCAAAGTTTTTTCTGGTGCTATACGAGGTGCTTTGCTATTTAGCAAATTATGGAAAATAACCCTTGAAAAGTAAATAGCACCCTGATGACCTTAGTTAACATATTTTCTCAATGTGTTAATGCACCTATAGGAGATTCACACACACACAAAAATAAAGTTCCAGATTATGATAGTCATCCTGTAATTAATAGTTGCCTTCTTTCATTTCTTAATGGTATAACCAGCCATAAAAGTCAGGTCCGTGCAAATTGAGTCATCTCCTATTTTCCCTCTAATACCCAATATATAACCAGTCAACTTCAGAGCATTCTTTTTTGCCAAAGCATGGTTCTAAATTTTCAGTCCAGTCCCATGGAACTAAAATAGTGAAGAATTTTACATTAGAGCTAACTACAAGGATATAGTGGGAAACACCTAAACCTCTGCAATTAGCATGGAAGGTTCTGCCACTCTTTAATTGGGTGTCACTTCATTGTTGCAGTTAAGTTCCTGGATGACACTCAGAAATGAAACACTACTGCTGACATAGTTTTTCTTCCCTAATATGTATGTTTAAATATATCCCAGAATCAGTGATGCATTTTAAAAAATAAAAAAATTTATGATGTTTCGGATGCTTACATTTCTTATCAGATATGTGGAAATTCTATCTTATTTTCTCAAAGAAAATTAAATATGGAAAATCATGAAATTTAAAAAACACTTTGTTTATATTACAGATAAAGGTTTCAGATTTTTTTTGAAGAATCTTTTTTTTTGACAGTGAACTTCAGTTATTAGGTAAAATATCTCTAATTACATTTTCTTCTGATCTCATTTCAAAATATAGTATTTTTAAATTAAGCAGTAGTTCAGTAATGTAGTTGTAATGATTAAGATTGAGTTAATTTCGGCTGAAAATATCAGAAATGTCTCAATAACAGTGGTTTAAATAAGATTGAGTTTTGTCTCTCATGTGAAAGCTTACGGGTAGACACCCCAAGGTCATACGGCTCTCCAAGGTCAGTTACTTTCTTAATCCACTATGAGTGGCCTCTGTTACCATGCTTGATGAATGGTCTGCAATGGATGCTTCAGCTGTTTATCATGTCTTCATTTCAGTGAGCAGAAATGAGTAACAAGAAGACACCTTACCTCTTTGAAAAGTATACAGAAGTACTGTTCACTTTTGCTTATATACTCTTGGCCAGAAACTAGTCATGTTTATTTGATCATATGTGATCATATCCAGAGCTGTATAGATCTCAGGAATGTAGTCTGTATTTTTTAAGGCCCATATGTGTGACCAAAAGGTTTGGTTTCTAACTAAGAAAAAAAGAGGAGAGTAGATAGTACAGGTTATTTAGCTCATTACAGATTATTTAGATATTACAGGTTATTTACTCTGCTGTAGTAACTTAAAATAGACTGTCATAAGCTGGAATTTGGGGAGAAAAGTAGAAAATATTTTCCTTTAAGTGAGAATATCAGAAGACAAAGCTGGTAAAAGTGTTGTCATGTCTGAGATGCTGCTTAGGTTTTTCACAATGAGGGTAGAGGCTTAGGAGTCATTACCATAGGTATCTTACATAGTCAAAGCCACAGAGTGCATGATCTCCCAGGGAAACCATATGAGAAGCAAAATGAGAAGAAAGCCCAAAATTAAATTCTGAGCGAATTTTTCTTTAAAGAGTAAGGGGAATGAGCCAGTGGAAAGATTGAGAAGCATCCTTCTGAGAATTAGGCAACATAAGTATACACATATGTATATATACATGTATATATATGATATATATGACATAATTGAAAAGCACTTCAAGATGAGGGTGGGTAACTGCCTAGGATGCTATAGATTCATCACGAACAATGAAGCGGAAATTGGCCAGAGGAGCTTTAGTTGTTAGGAAATGAATGGGAATTGAAACAGCCACTGTGTACACCACTCTTTCCAGAAATTTCACTATACAGACACTTGGGTATGTCTATAGAGAGATAAAGAGGAGAGAAGGAAGAATTGGAGATACAGGAACATTGGGGATAATTTATACAGTGAGATCACAAATGAAGCAAAATATAAGATCTTATAAACAGATGTAGGACTTAATAGGAAAATTACCTCTTCCTCTGAGACAGAGTTAAGAAGAGTACGTATACGTCAATTTAGTTAATTTTCTTTCCACACACGAGTTACGTAGGAAAAGTATTATTTTCTTTGCCCTGTTTCAGAGAATGTAGGAGATGAGGAAATGTATAAGTTTTTCAAAGTTAAGACCCTGTTTTGCATATACAAGGAATGTGTTCCTTCTACGAAAACAAGACTTTAAACTTTACCTTCATTTTTTTTTTTGTATCCATTTATGTTACTCCAAGTTTGAAATTCTGTCAAGTCTTTAAAAAAAAAATCATTTTATCTGCAGGCAGTATAAATTGTAGGACGGTTTGAGGTTGTGAGATTTCCAATTTTTGCTAGTAAGAGTTGCTCCTGAAGGCACTGATGTATTTTGAAGTCAAGTTTTAAGAATTGTGCATTATAAGTAAAATGTTTCACACCAGTGTAGTTTTTCATTTAAAATGTTTACATCATCCTTAATTTGATTAAATTACAATGTTGAGCAGGTATGTTCCTAGTTATAGGGTGGAATTAGTATTAATGTACAAGAAATAAATTTTTTGTGGACTTATGTATATTAGAAGTTGCTTACTTTAATCATGTAGTTCAGCATAAAATTCCGTTCCTTTGTGATTAATTAGATATCCAGTTTCGTTGACAAATGCTAAAGCATTGGAAAAATTGCATAATATGCAATTGATTTTATTCTCTCAGGGATAAAGTGTGGTTTAAAGTATATTTTTCCCTCTTGGAATAGAAAAAGGTTTAAAATAAAATGAAGTATATCTAATGAAGTACATCAAAAATTAAAGAAACTTGGAAATACCATCCAGAAAGTAATCAGAGAACTTAAAGGAAAATATACATTTACTAAATTGCTTTTTCCTGTTTGTACTTTGTAAGAACAATTATCTTTATTTTTAAACCTAGAATTTATGAGGAAAAATATTAACAGTCTGCAGAACTTAACATAATCTTTGCAATTCAAATTATGTCTAAGTTCATTCCTGAGGTTTCTAAAGAATTTCAACAGGTGCCATTTGATGATATGTAGTATCAGCCATAGTAGTCTAGATTTTTGTAGTTGTAGAGTATTTTTGACATTTTGATTTTTTAAACGTTTCATAAAATATCCGTTCATCATTTGATGATATTCTTTTATAGACATACCTGGTAATTACACTACTCACTTGGCACTACTACATAGCTGAATTTCTTGCATTGCTAGTTTTCATATGAGGACTCCTCAAGTAAATGAGCAGTTCATAAAGAAATATAATTTATACTTCTTTAGTGTGTCTCCTGGTGTGTCTGGCAGAATGTCTTTTAATTAGTGTTTCCTCATTAATTCCAAGAACCTGTTGAGTTTGTTAAGCAAACTAGGTTTATTGATTTTTATTTTTAAGTATATGTATAGCATACACATAATGTCTTTTCCTCTTGGAACTTTGAATCTTGAAAATTAGATGAGTAATTTTTTCATATTTAAGTGGAAAAAAAATTTTTGTTCTCCTATTTCCTTGGCTCATTTGTTATTTCTCTAGGACTGTAAAGCAGAACATTTATTTAGGTATGGTGTCTTTTAGTATGTTCAAGTTTTATTCTGATTTTTACTTTGAAAGTAGAATATAGACTCTACTGAATTTTGTCAGTGGAGATGGCTTTTAGAAGGTAAATTCTTTTAATGCTGAGATTTAGTTTTAAATTCTATATTCTGTTGGGATTATTTTATTTCGACTACTGTCCCTACTACCTCACTCTTTCCTCTTTTAAATGTCCTAATCCAAGCCTACATCAAAACAAATGAAAAAAAACCTCACAAAACTACTGTTTTTGGATTCCTTGAACACATCTGAGGCAGGCTCATATTTTGTTAAAAGTATTACTAAACAGTAAGAGAATGAATTAAAACAAATACAGAGAACACAAACTATTTGAAAATAGTTAATCTTTGGTAGCCTCCTACCTTTTTTCTTAGTGCATTCCTGTCAGTAAGAATCCTTGAGTAAGCATCTGTAGTATACCGTTTATTGATTTATGCATTAAATATGTGTATTACTATAGTAATATACTATAAAGCATGCAAGATAATTTTAAAATTTTATTAACATTTAAATGTTTTTATTCTGATAGAGTTTTAATATAGCAATATTTCCGTGAGACTAATACTGTTTCGTTTTTTAAAATTTTAATACTGTGTTATAGAAACTTAAAGGTTTAGTTCTTTTTTTAAGTGTTTTTTTAATTTTTTTTTATTTTTAAAGATTTTATTTATTTGAGAGAGGGAGAGCGTGAGAGAGGGAGCACAAGTAGGGGGAGCTGCAGAGGGAGAGGGAGAAGCAAGCTGAGCAGGACCCCGAGATCATGACCTGAGCCCGAGGCAGACACTTAATCGACTGAGCCACCCAGGCACCCCAAGGTTTAGTTCTTAATTCAGTTTATTTTAATAGTTGATTTTAGTAGCTGACATTGAAAAGTCACCTCACTGAGATACATTATATCTAAGAGGGAAATGGGCATCATTGGTGCACTGAAGACACTTATTTTTCAGTCCTATCCATTTTATCCAAGGTCTTTGTTGACGTCAGGCTAGTAAATTTCCATCTTCCTTTTATCAATAAGATATTCTAAATTAATGGAAAGGTGTTGCTTTTTCCTTTTAAATAAATTAGTGATATCTTTAATCCATATGTTTGGATATGTGTGTTTTATGGGAGTCTTTAAAAAATGTATATCCAAATTAGAATTAATTTAGTTAAAGGTAGAGAATGAAATTTGTAAATCTAGTTAACTATATGCATATAAATTATAATATGCCACAATTAATTGAAAACAAGTGAAAGAGTGAAGGGCCCCTGCCATTTTCTTTTCGTTACTGAATGTCTACTCTTCCTTCAGTATACTTAGCATTGTGTTATCTGTAGCCTTATGATATGGAGAAGGACCTCAATGTAATTCTACTTTACTAAATATTAACAAATCCTGTCTTTCTCACTTTTAGATAAAAGTAAATATGAATAGATATTCTCATATTTGTCCCCAAAAGCTTAATGGATGGTCTTATAGTTTTGTACCCTACATTATTGGAGTTCACTGCTGTCTTAGGGTGTTACTATATGGAAGTTTAGGGTTATCTGGAGGAAGTCCCTCATATAAGACACCGATGGGAGAGTGCCAAGGGTTAAACTGAGAAAAGTATTGGCTAATGTAGTTGAAGAAATCTTTTGGAGGTGGAGATAAGATTAGAGAAGTAAAAAATAGCATCTCCAAATATGCAAGTTCAGGCAGAGTATCATGGGGATAATGGCCAGTGAATATGATAATGGAAGGACTGAGAGCCAAGGGAGGCAGAGTTTGAATAGTTCTCAAGGAAGTAAGCCTGGGAAATGGGGAAGTAAACCCCATGATATGCTTGGGCATTTTGGAGCTTGTGCAGGCTGTGTAATGATATTGTGAGGGCTGGGCAGGTACACCTGTGGGGAAGGGAAGGAAAAATAAAATAAGATAAGATAAAATAAAAAATAAAAAATAAAATAAAATAATAAAATAAAATAAAATATAAAATATATAAAATAAAAAATAAAATAAAAAATAAATAAAATAAAATAATAAAATAAAAATATAAAATATAAAATAAAATAAAGAGGGAGGCAAACAGTAAGAGACTCTTTTAACTCTAGGGAACAACCTGAGGGCTGCTGGAAGGGGTAATTGGGTGATGAGCATTAAAGAGGGCACTTGATGTAATGAGCACTGGGTGTTATATGCAGTTGATGAATCACTGAATTCTACCCTTGAAACTAATAATACAGTATATGTTAACTAAATTGAATTAAAATAAAAAAAAAAAAAAATTGCCCGTTTTTCCTCCTCGTTGATAAGTGACTACTCGGGAAGACACATTTCTAAATTTTTTTTTTTTTGACACATTTCTGAATTACAAAGGGCTCTCTGATTGCAAAAGACAGAAACTTTAAAAATTATTTTAAATTTGAAAAAGCAGGGATATTTTCTTGGTTTGCATAACCAAAATGGTAAGAAAAGCAAAGATAGATCTTTTCCTTGGAATGACTTAGAAATAGAGACTGCATACCATCAGGACTCTGTTTTTCTTTTCCTGTTGACTTAACTTTCTTTTATTGAACGTAGGTTTCTTGACTTAGCAGTGTACATGGCTGTGATTCCTGTGAACTGACATACTTAATTCTCTGTGATCAAAGGGAAAGATCTGGTCTAGTATCTGTTGAAAACAACCCTAAGAAGGATTTTGTTGGGCCTGTCTTGGATCATGTGCATACATCTTAGACAATCATTGTGACCAGGGAGGTTAGGTACTATGATTGGCCCAATGGCAGCCCTTTCTGAGTTTAGGGGCATGAGATGTGATACCAGAAAATGGAGGGCTAGCAGAAACATGGCTCCTGGGAATAATTTGTGAGTCAGCCATTCCAGTTTATGTCTACTAATTTTTCATTTTACAGTTAGTCACAACAGATTTAAAACACAAAATGTTGATTATATAACACTAAATTATGTTCACAGGTTTCTGTTTTAATAGAAATAAGGTAGATGGTTTATGAACATATTGCACACAAGAATTAGGAGCCCAGGAGGAAAAGAATCTAGACTAGAAAGATATGGGATGCATAAAACAGATTACAACGTACAATGGGTTTTTGTGTGTTTCTTAATCTAGAGCTTATTCATTTGGGAGAAAGGAATTAGGAAGTGTTTTCATTGTTCTCCTTTGCACAGTTTATTAATTTTGAAACTTTGTTTCATTATAAAGAATTTTTTCTAGTGATTCATTAATTTGAATTATAAGATTTTAAAAATATGTCAGTTAATCTTAAAGTTCTTTGAGAAAACATTGTGATGTTAATAAGTAGATTGAAAGGTTTTTGAATATAGAGTTCTTTGGAAATAAGTTATTGTAGTTTTTACATGAACTGGCAAGAATTCAGCAAAAATTCAACCAAATTGTTTTGTATGCAGTCTTCCTCCCTCCCCCCATTTTAGCAGTCAGAACAAGATTATAGTTTCCAGATGAAATTCTGAATGTCACATAGTGATGACATATATTTTCCTGGTTGGCTCAGCATGAGATGCAATTTTGCATGCCATGTCACGCTGACTTGCAGAATCCAAAAAGCCATTATTTCCCAAGGGGCTTTCAAGAGTGATAGTATCGAATGTAGTTTGTATTTTGGTGAAAAGTCTCAGGCATTATGGCAGTTTCTATGGCAAGTTGCTTAAAGCTTTATATACTATCTAAACTCTAGAAATTTAAAAATAGTATAACTATATAAAAGTCACTTTTTCTTCAAGTTACTTAAATTTATGTTGCCAAATTAAGTTGCCAAAAATAACGATCAGTGTAAGATACAGATCAAGTTAGGAAGGTATGGTGGAAAAACCAGTAGACTAGGGACCAAAAAATCTAGCTTTTGATCCTATCCCCACTCCCATGTCAAGCTAACCTCATACACCTGCATTTTCTTCATTTATAATATGGTAATAAGTATACTAACAATAGCTCACAGATTTAAGGATTGTTATAAGACTTAAATAAAGTAAGATGTGAAAGTTCTATAAAATGATAAAACATATTCAGAAAGTAAATATCACATTTTTTATGTTTGCATTTTAAAAGGAAAGGTATATGCTTCAAGAAAGGTGAAGCTTATTGCTTTATCTATTAGCTGCTGATGTTGCAGTGTAATTTTAGTTTTTCTTTTCTCTGTTTGATATTAATCATCTTAAAGTTACCTTAAAATCCAGTATTTCCATTCATGCTTACATAATAAAACTTATTTCACACTGATGATTTATATTACATTTGTCTTAAATGAGTTGCTTTGTTATACCAGTTTTCTTTCTTTTCTTCTCTCTCTCTTTTTTAAGATGTCTCATAACCAATTGTCTACATCTCTGTTTAAGTATCTTACAGGCCACTTAAGGGGCGCCTGGGTGGCTCAGTTAGCTAAGGGTCCAACTCTTCGTTCTGACTCAGGTCATGATCTCAGGGTCCTGAATGGAGCCCTGCGTTGGGCTCTGCATTCAGCAGGGAGTCTGCTTGAGATTTTCTCTCTCTCCCTCTCCCTATCCCTCTGTCCCTCCCTCTGCTCTCTCTCTCTTTCTCTCTCTCTCTCTCAAATAAATAAATAAATCTTCAAAGAAATAAATTTAGGTATCTTACAGGCCACTCAAGCCTAATGTCAAATCTGTACCAACTATGTACCTCTCCCCACCACCACCACTGACCATGTTACTCAAGGATGAAACCTTGGATTCATAGTGGTTTTTTTCCCCTGTCCATTCTGTTTATATGCTGCATCCCCAATCAGAGCCACAAAATTTCTTCTACAGGATAAAGATATGCTCAAGAGTCTCACTCATGTCATTTCCAAATTACCGCATCATCTGTTCTTAGTTACTCTAATCCATTGTTCAGATGACAGCAAGAATCATCTTATTAAAAATCTAAATTGGATCATTTTATTCCCTGCTTAAAACGCTTCAGTATTTCTTACTGCATTTCAGGTAAAATTGGAGGGGGAGACGAACCGTGAGAGACTATGGACTCTGAGAAACAAACTGAGGGTTCTAGAGGGGAGGGGGGTGGGGGGATGGGTTAGCCTGGTGACGGGTATTAAAGAGGGCACGTTCTGCATGGAGCACTGGGTGTTGTTATACGCAAACAATGAATCATGGAACACTACATCAAAAACTAATGATGTAATGTATGGTGATTAACATAACATAATAAAAAAATGTCTAATAAAAAAATGATAGCTTTGTTAAATACATTTATTTATTTGACACAGAGAGATAGCGAGAGAGGGAACACTAGCAGGGGGAGTGGGAGAGGGAGAAGCAGGTTTCCCACCGAGCAGGGAGCCCGATGTGGGGCTCGATCCCAGAACCCTGGGATCATGACCTGAGCCAAAGGCAGACGCTTAATGACTGAGTCACCCAGGCGCCCCTCTTCTGTCCATTTTTTAATCAGATTGCTTTTTGCTATTTTTTATGAGTTCTTTACATATTTTGGGTATTAACCCCTTATCAGATACATGATTTGCAAATATTTTCTCATATTGAGTAATTTGCCTTTTCATTTAGTTGCTGGTTTCCTTTGCTGTGCAGAAGCATTTAGTTTGGTGTAGTCCCAGTAGTTTATTTTTGCTTCTGTTTCCTTTGCTTTCGGTGTCAGCTTCAAAAAAATCGTTGCCAAGATCAGTGTCCCAGAGCTTACTTCCTATGTCTTATGGTTCAGGTCTTAGTTTTAAGTCTTTAAATCCATTTGAGTTAGTTTTTGTGTATGGTGTAATTTAGGAGTCCAGTTTCATTCTTTTGCATATGGCTCTCCAGTTTTCCCAACAATGTTCGTTGAAGAAACTGTTTTTCCCCCAAGATTTGTTTACTTCTTTCTTCCCAGAATCTAACATCTATTTCTGGCATTGAGCAAATATTTAGTAAATAATTATTGCACAAATCCATAAAAACTTTTTCTCTCTTTTTATTTTTATTTAGGGACTTAAATATTACATTCCTTAAACTTTTTTTGCCCCCAGTTCTTTAATTGATATATATTGATGTCCTGTAACTTTTCATGTCTGTTCCCAGATTTCCCAGGGATATTTATCAATTATTTAGGAGAAATAGCAGCGGGCAGTACATTTTAAATTGGTGCACATAATCTTTCAGAATATTCCCACTATATCACAAATTCAGGTATGTTTTAAAATGTTAAATACTGACAAGAGTAGTCCAGGTATAACCCAGGATATTGACGTTAGATTTTATCTTTAGTCAGGTAATCAGTAAATACAATTTTGAGTTCCTACAGTGTTCTTAACTGTGTGTTAAGTACTTTGGGAAATTGAAAGTAGTAGATGACATGGCTCTTATTCTCATGAACTTTAGGTTTTAACAGGAAAGAAAAAAGTCACGTGCAGTATGGTAGACTTTACAAAACTGAGGAAAAATTAGGGAAAGGAGCCATTATTATAGACTTTAGGAATTGGAAAAGTTTTCATTAGCGAGGTACAACTTGAGGTAAGTCTTAAATAGAGTGTGCGATAATCAGGAGGGGGCAGTTCACTTGGATGGAAACAATAGGGAGAAGACATTGATTGGAGTGGAGATTCTTCAGCAGAAGTAGTAGAAAATAAAATTGAACAGATTCAGAGAGGCAAGACCAGCTTATACAGGGCTTTGAAAACCAGATGCAGAACTTTGATTTTCTATCTAAGATGCTGTTTATTCTTGAATAGTATCCTGTGGTTGAGAGTAGTCTAGGATGGAATGGAAGGAGGAAGACCCTTTCCAGAAATGTGAGTTACTCTTCTTTACAGAGATGAAGATTTTCAGCAGGTTGGTAGCCATGGAAATGGCAAAAAATAGGGTACAGATTTAGGGTTATTTATGAACCTGAAAATTGACCTTTTTTTTTCTTTTGCAAAGGTATATTTGTATTTCTTTCTAGTGACACCAAAATCATTACTAGGATTATGAATGAGTAATAGCTTCTTTTCCATGGCTATACATATGTGATATAGAACAGGGTGAAAAGGTCATTATAAGACAATGATTCTACAATTATTTTACTTCCTACATGATAATAAAATTTTCTAAAATAGCTCTATGCTACCTATCTATTTAGTAAGTCTGTTACCCATTCATTTCCCTTTTTCAAAGGTAAGCTCTTAAAAGCACAGCCTCAGTCTTCTACATCTTTTGTTCCCCTTAAGTCCTAGTACAAGTAAGGTACTCAGTCGTGCTTACTGAATTGAACTCTTACTTTTCCGTAGCTCATAGGTTTTGGAAGAGGCTAACATTTTCCTTTATCTCATTTTCAAGTGTTTTCCAAGCCACGCCAACAGAATGGAAGAATAGCTGTATAATAAGATTCACAGACTGGTATCAGTATGCTTTTATTCTTGCTGTGCTGAAATTCCCTAAACCCTTCTGAAATTTCCTATAGACTTGAGGAAATGGGGGATTTAGAGAAAGGTGGTGGGGACATGGTTCCTCTTCTTCTGTGTTCTTTAACCCGGTATCTTTGCCAGTATTCTTATGTTCAAGGAAAAGCAAGGAGGGCAACCAGCCTGCTCCAGGGGGAGCAAGAGGAGTGGAAGAGGAAGTTAAAAAGACAATGGGGAAGGGGCGCCTGGGTCTGGTCTGCCTGGGAAGCTTCTGCCTTCGGCTCAGGTCATGATCCCAGGGTCCTGGGATCAAGTCCCGCTTCGGGCTCCCTGCTCAGTGGGGAGCCTGCATCTCTCTCTGCTGGCCTGTCTGCCTACTTGTGCGCTCTCTCTCTCTCTCTCTGTCAAATAAATAAATAAATAATTTTAAAATCTTAAAAAAAAAAAAAAAAGACAATGGGGAAGAAAAATCCTGTAGGGACTTAGAAGTCATTGTAAGGATTTGGACTAGTAAAAGTGAGTAATACAGGATGCCATACAAGGCTTTTGATTAGAGAAGTGATATGACTCTTTTTGGCTATTTTAATGGTATCACTTTGGGTGCTGTGTTGAAATAGACTGTAGAGTGGAAAGTATAGAAATAGGTAGACCTCTTGACCTGTGGCTTGTTGCCGTAGTTTATGCCTGTAATCATGTGACTTGGGTGAGGGGGTAGGATGGTATCACTAGAGGAGGTAAGGTCATGATATATTTTGTGATGGAGCCAGTAAAATTATGCCAGTTGTCTGGATGTATAGTGTGTGTGTGAGTGTGGGGGAGGGTCAGTCATTTTCACCTGAGCAACTGGAAGGGTGGATTTGGTATTTTCTGAGACTTGAAGGAATATAAAAGCAAAGCCGTGGGGACAGAGGGAGACTCAAGAGTTTTGCTTTGGCCATGTCAAGTTTGAAGTTCCTGTTAAATATCTGAGTGGTGATGTTGAGTGGACAATTGGGTGACTAGCCCGGAGTTCTGAGGCTAGATCAAGAATGTTTCCTGGAAATTGTCTCCATGTAGAGGATACCTGAAGCCGTGACATTGAGTGAGGTCACCCAAGAAGAGATGTTTGTAGAGAAGAGTAATGGCCCAAAGGCTGAATCTTTGGACACTGCAGCATTTAGAGGTCTGGAAAATGAGGAACTAGCAAGAAAACGAAGAAAGCTGCCGGTGAGGTAGAACAGAGACAGTGGTGTCCAGAAGGAACTAAGGAAGTGTGTCAAGAAGGTGGCAATGATCAAGTGTTTCAGTTTCCTCTGATAGGATCTGTTAGTCAGTGTTTTCCACTGGCTCTAACAGACAACCAGAAAAATCTCAGCATCTTGACGCAATAGAATTGATTTCTTGTTCAAGGAAGGTACATTGGTGTGTTCACAGTGTCTTAGCTATTTTCCAAGCAGTGACTCAGGCATCTGCTGTGTAGTCCCACTGCTGATCCTCTGGATGTTCTGCATTCATCCAGCAGATAAGAGAAAGAAGTGAGAAAAGCACACTTGCTCTTGATTGCCTGTAAAGCTTAGAGAGGTACCACCGAACTTTAGGTTGTATGTTATTGGTCAGAATCATTCACACAGGCTTGCCTAGCTGCAGACCAAGTAATATAGGGGAACAGGTAGACTGTTTAATGGGGACTCTCATCTCTGATACAAGGAGTGAGAGTGATTCTGGAGCTAAAATCTTCAAAGAACGAAGGGACGAGGGTGCTGACCTCAGGAACATATATTATTTCAGTAAGAAGGAGTGATGGGTGTATGGTTGGATGACATGAAATCCAAAGCGAGGCTTTTTTTTAGGGAGGAGGTACAAAAATAGATTGGAAGTGGCAGTGAGGATCAGGGAAGCGACTGAAACCACTCCCAGGCCCAATTCTCTGCAGGGTATGGCAGAGAAAGCATCAGCTAGTTAAGAGGACTTCACAGAAAGCAGTGTCCTCAGATTTGTGTGAAAAGAAGATGGAGAGTAAGTTCAGAGAAAAGTTTTAGGAAGATATGGGAGCTTTTGCTGATGATATATTATGAGTTCTAGAGGGCAGAGCAGAAGAGCTTGCCATGTTGTAGAGTAGGAGATGGCATCAGGTGGGGTTACACAGAGGTCTTTGGTGATGAGGGTCTGGGTCATAAAGGATGTTTTTTTTTTTTAACAAGGTAATTTTTTTTTTTTAAGATTTTATTTATTTGAGAGAGAGATTGCATGAGCAAGAGAGCACAAGCAGGGGAAGCAGCAGAGGGAGAGGGAGAAGCAGACTTCCCACTGAGCAGGGAACCCGATGTGGGGCTTGATCTCAGGACCCCAAGATCATGACCTGAGCCAAAGGCAGCAGTTTAACCGACTGAGCCACCCGGGTGCCCCAATAAGGGATGTTCTTAGGGTTTTGGGCTTCTCCTGTTGGCCGAGGTAAATGGAGATAAAGGGCATGAAAGATTTAACCCTAGGATTATAAGGTGGAGTTAGTTGGCAAGTGCTGGGGGCTGGAGGGATGTGGTCTTTTCAGGATCACTCAGGTTGGTTGGTTATTGCTTATCCCAGTTATGTAATACATGTAAATGTATCAGGCACAGTTCTCCATTCTGTAATCAAGTGTGCAAAATACAACTTTATTTTTCTGTAGCAGAGATACAGAACTTAGCTGTGGTCCTCAGTTATACTGGGCTCAAGAAGTAAGTAATCCAAAGTCAATGCAGGGTCACCCAGAGTTGTGTCAAGGTTTTATGGGGATCATATTGAGGAAAGCATTTGACTCTTGTTGCCTGGGTTCCGTGGCATCAGCCTTTTCTCAGGCAATGAAAGTGGAATGCTTGCGGGGGGGATCTTTAGAAGTTGGAACCTCAGTTCATCAAATCTTTCTGTTTTCCTCTTTGAGTATTTAAAGCAAAGTTTGAAGAAATGAAACTTAAATGATACTTTCAACAAATACTTAAAATTAAATACTTAGTGGATACTTAAAATGATTGCAATTATATACGCCAATTTAAATCATCAGACAAAAGGATAATAAAATTTTTAGGCCTGGAGTTGTCCTTTGGAGTGTAGGACCCTCAAATTAGTCAAAGATCAGAACTTATTTTTCCTGCCAATCACTTAAAAGCAAAAGGATCAAATGCAGATCAAATAAACACATTTTGTGAATTTATAAAGTTAATATCCAGACAGTGTTCTGAGGAGATAATAGATCAATTTATAACTTCTGTGTCAGCAATCAAATAAAATGAGCAATAGTGAGGGTAAGCAAAACAGCTCCTAATCAGTCTTCTGTTTTCACTCTCTCCCAATGATATATCCACATGCTACAATGATATATGTCCTGTGTAATATCAGAATTTGCACTTCTAAAACCCTAATTTTATTACATTTCCTTGCATAGAAATTTTCACCATCTTCTTAGTACTTTCAGGATAAACATTGTGTTTCTCAGCATGGTATTTCAGGTGCTTCACAACTAGACCTTACACTTACCTTTCCAGTCCGATCTCCAGTGTATCAGTTTCATTTGCCATTTAGTGTGCTTCACACTGACCTCCTCCCTGTGTGCTTTGTGTCTCTGCACCTCTCTTCATGTTCTCTCTGCCTACAACTCCTTCTTTCTTGGATTTAAGAATTCCTCCTGAACCCAAATCTGTGTTACCTCCCCTGTGAAGACTTTGCCAGTTCTTGATTGAATTAACCAGTCTCTGTACTTTGCAGAATATTTCATAGCATAGCATTCATCATGCTCTTCGACAATTGTTCTTAATTAGATTTATATCTCCTCTCTAGATTGTAAGCTCTTGGAGGATAGGGATTGTGCCATGTTTTGCAGCCCTTACTGCAGGACCCTGGTGTATAGTAAATGGACATTGAATAAAATTTTTGAGTTTATGATGAATGAGATTCCTTTCTGCCTTCCTTCCCCTCCTTTTTTTCCCTTTTTCTCCTTTTGCTTTCCAAAACATAAATATGAACATTCAGTTTCTAGTAGTGATCTGATTAAGCAAAGTTTTCTCACTTTTCTATAGCCCCCTGGTTATTTTATGTTTAGGTTCTCTCTGAGCTCTTAAAACTGTAAAGATCAAAGTTCAGGTTAAGACTTCACTTCAGAAGGAGAAGCAGTGTGAAGGTATTTATGAAAGACAAATGCTAAGTAACAACACCAATTTACAGAGCAACAGAAAAAACAGCTTCGTCATTTTAGAGTTGCACTTTGAACAATTTAATCATTGTTGAAACTTAGTTCTGACTGTAAGATATGTGAAAAACAATACTAGCCTTGTCAAAAGTTGTAGCTATAAGCAAGAGACTGCCTCTCCCAACTTAAAAATACTTGATGCTCCTCTAAGATCTCATGATGTTAACTGCGGATGCTTCATTTGCTCGTTTTCTGCCGTGGACTCATACTTCTGGTGGTGGTAGTGTTGGCTGGGTCGTGGGTGGCTGCATACTAAGAGTCATGGAAGTGCGAACTTGTTGTTGTTTGTTTTATTTTGGAATTAAGACCAGGGTGAAAGAATGTTCATAGTCCCGGTGGATCAGTGTGGTAAGCTGTATATAACTTGAAGGGCAGATTCTAGAGACATTCATATCTTTGCTTTACTACTTATGACAAGATGATGTCACTGAGTGATTCCTTTTCTCTTTCTCTCTCTTCCCTTCCTCTTCTCTCTCCTTTCTTTCCTTCCCTTTACTTTATTTCTCCTTTCTTCTTTCTTTATAGGTAGCACAATGGCTGCCCCATACCATGGTTTTCCTCTGAGATGGAGGCAGCCTTTAATGCTTCTCTCTCTCGAGTGATGGATGAGAAACCTGAAACCTAAATAGCTGAAGTGATTCTAAGATCACATATCTTGCATTGGTAGAAAAAAAGGTGGTACCTAGGTTTCCTGGTTGCCAGTTTATGCTTTGAGGAAGCTTTTACATAAATATATTTATCCCATTAGTTGTCTGAAGTTTCACCACTGAAGAGTTTTTATTTTGTTTTTTAGATCTTGAAGCCTTCCACTTGTATGCATAAGCTCCTTGAGTCCTGAAACCATGTCTATTTTTTTTTTAAAGATTTTATTTATTTATTTGATAGAGACACAGCGAGAGAGGGAACACAAGCCGGGGGAGTGGGAGAGGGAGAAGCAGGCTTCCCGCCAAGCAGGGAGCCCGATGCGGGGCTCGATCCCAGGACCCTGGGATCATGACCTGAGCCGAAGGCAGATGCTTAACGACTGAGCCACCCAGGCGCCCCGGCCATGTCTATTTTGTTCACTGTGGTATTCCCAGTTTGTAACATAGTCCCTAATACATAGCAGGCTCCTTAAACAGTGTGGGATGATTTTTTTTTGCATGTTGAAATTATGGGATATTTTAATTTCCTTTCTTCCTTCCGTCCATCCTTCCTTCCTTCCTTCCTTCCTTCCTTCCTTCCTGTCCTCCCTCCCCCTCCCTCCCTCTGTCCCCCTCCCCTTTATTTCGCCGCTAAGTGCACTTCCTGGTATTTCACCAAATATTAACATATATTAGTTCTGTAATAAAAGTATCTCTAAAAAATAGACCATTTATCAGCAAAAGAACACCTTAAGCCTATGAAAAACTAACAGACTTTATCCTTGTCTTTTATGATGTCTTTGTGAACAAGATAATGAAATGTGATACTGCATGTCACTATTTGTTTTCTGAAAGAGGTCACCCTTCTTTCTCTTTCAAATTCTGCATAGAAACCTAGAAAGTGTGCCACTCTAGATAGCCTAGTATTCTCCATTCGGTCTTTAGCTTTCTGAACTTGTAATGAACCAACCCCATAGTCCTGCTTCAAGTCCTACTGAAGTATTTCTCTCCTTTCTGAGCATGCAACTCTCCCCTCCTTATCTTTTAGGAAGCCTTGATTTCCTTTATGGATTCTTTTTGTTAGTCATCTTCTCTTTTTGCTTAAGATTCTTTAACTTATGCTGTCTATCCAGGATGATCTACAACCTGAGTTTGCAAGGCTTATTCTCAGGAGGTTTTTTGTTTTTACCTTAAATTTCCTTTTATGTAATTCAGCTCTGTTTAAGGCAGTTACCCCTTGGCATAATAATGTCATGGCTATGAGTACATGTCTGAACAGCTTGATTTCCTTTAGGACATAAAGGAGAAATAAAGATTGTCACACTTTGCTTCTTGGTGATTGTTTGAAATTTGAAATAAACATGAAGCCATAAATCATAACTATATGTCTTACGCAAAGTTGTATTTTTTTATTTATTTTATTTTTTTAAAAGATTTTATTTGACACAGAGAGACACAGCAAGAGAGGGAACACAAGCAGGGGGAGTGGGAGAGGGAGAAGCAGGCTTCCCGCCGAGCAGGGAGCCCAATGAGGGGCTTGATCCCAGGACCCTGGGACTGTGACCTGAGCCGAAGGCAGATGCTTAATGACTGAGCCACCCAGGCGTCCCAAAGTTGTATTTTTTTAAAGATTTTATTTATTTTTTCCAGAGAGAGAGAGAAGGGTGGGGGTGGGAGGAGCAGAGGGAGAGGGAGAAGCAGACTCCACACTGAGCACAGAGCCCTATGCGGGGATTGATCTCATGATCCTGAGATCATGACCTGAGCTGAAACCGAGTCAGATACTTAACCAACAGCCACCCCGGTGCCCCCAAAGTTGTATTTTTTTTTTTTTTTACAAAAATGTCAAATAATATGCTATTAGGGAAAGATTTCAACAAAGTACACGTAGGATTTTTTATCTTTCAAAAAGATACTGTAATGTATATAATTGGCGAATCACCATGTTATACACCTGAAACTAATACTGTATGTCAACTACGATTCAAATTATATCAATTGATTGAATCAACCAATATTAACTGAGTAAGCCACTATAATATTTCAGGCTGCTACATGAAATAGAGGAATCATGGATTGCCCTTTCAGTGAAATGAATACTGTCTTAGCATTATGATGAATAAAGTGCATAAACATATAAATTGATGGTCAGATGTCTTAAGGTTAAAGAAACAATGCTGTAGGAATTTTTTATTGTTGCTACTGTCTTATTAGAAGTCATTCTCCTTTATTGACCAATTACTAAACCTGACCTACTTTTGTGATAGCACCCCTTTAGGGCTTTTACACAGCAGATGATAAAAATCCAAAACAAGGCTAAATTCTGAGAAGTACTTACTATCAGAAATGAATTATATTGTTGTAGCTGAACAAATATTTTTTGACTCTTTAATATCATGAAGGATACTTAGAGTTGCCATTTAACCATTGGCATCATTACTCAAACCCTCAAAATAGGAACAGGGATTTTTGACATACTGACTTTGAGTAATTGTTACCAGGTACCAGTTCAACCTTAAGAAGGAAAAAGAACATTCTCATGTAAATCATCGATTGATATGTTGAAGCAAAAATATATGGTCATTTATTATTTGGCTTGGAACTTTTAGCTTTATGATTTTTCAGCCAATTTTATCTAATTGGTGTTTCATTAATACGAACATAAGATTATTTCTTATTGGAAGAGTACGATGATTAGAGGGCAGAACTCAGAATATATCTTCAAAGTTCAAGCTTTAACTGCTACCTTTATTATTATAACATGTCACTATACTGCTCCTTTTGGAGAGACAAATATTCAGATGTTTAATGCAATCCCATCAAGAATTAAAATGTTATACAGAATTATATCAGAGTTCTGTGAGATGATAGAGGAAGGACCAAATCTAATTTGGGGAAATCACTGACCTTTTTTTCAGAGTAAATGGTATTTAAGGTAGAACTAAAACAACAGGTTGATTGTGATAGAAGAGAAGGGTACTTGTGTTTCAGATCTGGTAACTTTTGAGTTCTTTTCTACACTTTATAGTCAATTTTTTTCATCATCATTTTCCTATATTTATAGTACATTCATGAAATATTTTTATACACATTACAGCATTTAAAGTGAACAGTATTGTTGACATTAGATAATAGCATTATTAATTTCTGACATTTAGATTAAATTGCTTTCCTTAACTATTATGGTAAATGGGACTGCTGAAACACTCAAGTTAAGTCCAAGTGCAGTACCTATATATTATTCACTGGTCATCAAGATAAGTGTAGTCTTAATCCCCTTCACCTATTTCACACATCCTCTTACCCACCTCCCCTCTGGTAACCATCTGTTTGTCTTCTGTAGTTAAGAACCTATTTTTTGGTTTGTCTCTCTTTTTTTTTTCCTTTGCTTGTTTGTTTTGTTTCTGAAATTCCACATATGAGTAAAATCATATGGTATTTGTCTGTCTCTGAATTACTTCGCTTAGCATTATACTCTTTAGCTCCATCCATGTCATTGCAAATTGTACATTTCACTCTTTCTTTTTGCTGAATAATATTCCATTTTGTGTGTGTGTGTGTGTGCACACCATATCTTCTTTATCCATTCATTTATTGATGGACACTTGGGCTGCTTCCATAATATGGCTGTTGTAAATATTGCTTCAATAAACACGAGTGCATATACCCTTTTGAATTAGTGTTTTTATATTCTTTGGGTAAATACCCAGTAGTGCTATTACCAGATTATAGAGTATCTATATATATTATAGATCTATAGATCTATATAATCTATACCAGATTATATTTCCCTTTTTAATTTTTTAAGGAACTTCCATACTGTTTTCTACAGAACCTACACTAGTTTGCATTCCCATCAACAGTGCACAAGAGTTCCTTTTTCTCCACATGGTTGCTAACACTTGTTGTTTCTTGTGTTTTTGATCTTTGCCATTCTGATAGGTGTGAGGTGATATTTTATTGTAATTTTGGTTTGCATTTCCCTGATAATGAATAACGTTGAGCATCTTTTCATGTGTCTGTTGGCCATCTGGATGTCTTCTTTGGAGAAATGTCTGTTCATGTCTTCTGCCCATTTTAATTGGATTATTCGTTTCTTTGGGTGTTGAGTTGTATAATTTCTTTCTTTGTATATTTTGGATACTAACCCTTTATCAGATATGTCATTTGCAAATATCTTCTCCCAATAAGTAGTGTGCCTTTTGGTTTTGTTGATTGCTTCTTCCGCTGTGCAGAAGCTTTTTATATTTATGTAGTAGTCCCAATAGTTTATTTTTGCTTTTGTTTCCCTTGCCTCAGGACACATATGTAGAAAAATGCTCTTATGGCCCATATCAGAGAAATTACTGCCTGTGCTTTCTTCTATGATTTTTGTGGTTTCAGATTTCACATTTAGGTCTTTAATCTGCTTTGAATTTATTTTTGTGTATGGTGTAAAAAAGTGGTCCAGTTTCCTATTTTGCATGTTGCTGTCCAGATTTCCCAGTACCACTTGTTAAAAAGACTGTCTTTTTCCCATTGGATATTCTTTCCTGCTTTGTCAAAGAGTAATTGACCATGTAATTGTGGGTTTATGTCTGTATTTTCTTTTTCTTTTTTTTAATTCATGGATTTTCTATTCTGCTCTGTGTGTCTGTTTTTGTGCCAGTACTTTACTGTTTTGATTACTACAGCTTTGTAATATAACTTGAAGTCTGGAAATCGGATACCTCCAGCTTTATTTTTCTTTTTCAAGATTGCTTTGGCTATTCAGGGTCTTCTGTGGTTCCACACAAATTTTAGGATTATTTGTTCTAGTCCTATGAAAAATGCTCTTGATATTTTGATAGGGATTACATTAAATCTATAGATTGCTTTGGATGGTATGTACATTTTAACAATGTTTGTTCTCCCAATCCATGAGCATGGAGTGTCCTTCCATTTCTTTGTGTCCTCTTCAATTTCTTTTTATCAGTGTTTTATAGTTTTCAGAGTATAGATCTTTCACCTCCTTGGTTACGTTTATTCCTAAGTATTCTATTATTTTAGGTGCAATTGTAAATGGGATTGTTTTCATGATTTCTTTTTCTGCCACTTCATTATTAATATATAGGAATGCAACAGATTTCTGCACATTAATTTTGTATACTATAACTTCACTGAATTCATTTATCAGTTCTAGTAGGTTTTTGGTGACAATTTTACCTCTTCCTTACCAATTTGGATCCCTTTTATTCCTTTTTGTTGTTTGATTGGTGTGACTAGGACTTCCAGTACTATGTTGAATAAATGTGGTAAGAATGGACATCTTTGTCTTATTCTTGACCTTAGTTTTTCCTCCATTGAGAAAATGCTCTCCTTTTTTCACCATTGAGTATGATTTTAGCTATAGTTTTTTATTTATGGCCTGTATTATGTTGAGGTATGTTCCTTTTAAGTCTACTTGTTGAGGGTTTTTATCATGAATGGATGTTGTACTTTGTCAAATGCTTTTTCTGCATCTATTGAAATAATCATATGGTTTTATTTTTCTCTTATTGATACGATGTATCATGCTTATTGATTTGTGAATATTGTACCACCCTCGCAACCCAGGAATAAATCCCACTCAACCATGGTGGATAGTTTTTTAAATGTATGGTTGGATTCAGTTTTGCTAATATTTTGTTGAGAATTTTTACAACTATGTTCATCAGAGATTTTGGCCTGTTGTTCTCTTTTTTTTGTAGCATCTTTATCTGGTTTTGGTATCAGGATATTGGTAGCCTCAAAGAATGAATTTGGAAGTTTTCTTTCCTCTTCTCTTCTGGTTTGAGAAATAGTTTGAGAAGAATAGGTTTTAAATGTTTGGTAGAATTCATCTGTAAAGTTATCTGGTATTGGACTTTTGTTTTGGGGGAGTTTTTTGATTACCGATTCAGTTTCATTGCTGGTAATTGGTCTGTTCATATTTTCTATTCATCCTGATTCAATTTTGAGAAGTTATGTATTTCTAGGATATGATCCATTTCTTCTAGGTTTCCTAATTTGTTGGCATATAATTTTCCACAATATTCTCTTACAGTCCTTTGTGTTTCTGTGATGTCAGTTTTTATTTTTCCTCTTTCCTTTTTAATTTTGTTTATCTGAGTCCTCTCTCTCTCTCTTTTAAGTCTGGCTAAAGGCTTATCAATTTTGATCTTTTCAAAGAAACATGTTCTGGTTTCATTTATCTGTTGTTTTTTTAGTTTCTATTTCATTTATTTCCTGTTCTAATCTTTATTATTTCATTCCTTCTACTGGTGCTGAGTTTTGTTTGTTTTTCTTTTTCTTTTTTAGCTCCTTTAGGTGTAAGGTTAGGCTATTTATTTGAAATTTTTCTTGATTTTTGAGGTAGGCTTATATTGCTATAAACTTCCCTCTTAGAACAGCTTTTGCTTCTTCTCAAAGATTTTGGATTTTCATTTTCATTTGTCTTCATGTTTTGTTTTTTTTTTTTTACTTTCATCTTTGATTTCCTGTTTGACCCATTCATGGTTTAGTAGCATGTTATTTAACCTCCATGTGTTGGTGCTCTTTGCACATTTTTTTCTTGTGCTTGATTTCTAGTTTCAAAGCGTTGTGGACAGAAAAATGCATCGTATGACTTCAGTCTTTTTGAATTTGTTGAGACTTGTTTTCTGGCCTCATATGTGATTGTTTCTGGAGAATATTCCATGTGCACTTGAAAAGAATCTGTATTCTGCTATTTTAGGATGGAATGTTGTGAATATATCTGTTAAAATCCATCTGATTCAGTGTCACTCAGAGGCACTTTTTTCTTGTTGATTTTCTGTTTGGATGATCTATCTATTGATGTAAGTGGGGTATTAAAGTCCCCTACTATTAGTGTATTACTGTTGATTATTGCCTTTATGTTTGTTATGAACTGCTTTATGTATTTGGATGCTTCCATGTTCGGTGCATAAATATTTAAAACTGTTAAATCTTCTTGTTGATATGTTCCATTTATGATTATATAGTGTCCTTCTTTGCCTATTGTTACAGTCTTTGTTTTAAAGCCTATTATATAAGTATTGCTACCCTGATTTTCTTTTCACATTCATTTACATGATAAATGCTTTTTATTCCCTTCACTTTCATTCTGTATGTGTCTTTAGGTCTGAAATGAGTCTCTTGTAGGCAGCATGTAGATGGATGTTTTTTTTAGTCTATTACATGACACTATGGCTTGATTGGAGTGGTTAGTCCATTTACATTCAAAGTAATTATTGATAGATATGTATTGTCATTTTGTTACCTTTTTTAACATTTGGTTTTGTAGTTCTTTTCTGTTCCTTTCTTCCCTTGCTCTATTCTCTTATGGTTATTTGGATTTCTTTGTATGGTATACTGTTTATTTTTTGCTTATCTATTACTGGTTTTTGATTTGTGATTACCAGTAGGTTTGTATAGAAGATCTTCTGCATATAGCAGTCCATATTAAGTTGATAGTTGCTTAAGTTTGAGCCCAGTCTTTTTTTTTTTTTTAAAGGTTTTATTTATTTATTTGACAGAGAGAGACACAGCGAGAGAGGGAACCCAATCTTTACTTCTCTCCCCAACACATTTTAAGTATTTGGTATCATACTTTACATTTTTTTATTTTGTGAGTCCCTTGACTAATTTTTATAGGTATATTCATTTTTACTGCTTTTGTGCTTCCTTCTTTTCTTAATCTTACTATGTCTTTCCTTTCCACCCAGAATGTCCCCTTTAACAGTTCTGGTAGGACTGGTTTAGTGGTGAGAAATTCCTTTAACTTTTGTTTGTCTGGGCAACTCTCTTTCTCCTTCTGTTCTGAATGGTAGCCTTGCTATATAGAGTATTCTTATTTGCAGATTTTTTCATTTCAGTGCTTTGAATATATCATGCCATTCTCTTCTGGCCTGCAGTTTCTGAAGAAAAATCAGTTGATAAATGTATGGTATTTCCCATGTATGTAACTGTTTTCATTTCTTTTGTTGCTTTTAAAATTCTCTTTACCACTGACGTTAGCGATATGAATTACTATGTGCCTTGGTGTCGACCTCCTTGTGTTTACTTTGTTCAGAGCTCTCTATGCATCCTTGATCTGGATTTCTAGTTCCTTCCCCAAATTTGGGAGGTTTTTAGCTGTTATTTTTTCAAACACATTTTCTGCCCTCTTTTCTCTGTCTTCTCCTTTTGGGATTTCTATAATGCAGGTGTTATTTGCTTGATGGTGCCATTTCATTCCTGAAGTCTGTTCTCATTTTGTATAATTTTTTTCTCTCTCACCTGGTCAGCTTGACTACTTTCCATTACTCTGTCCACCAGGTCACTGATTCTTCTGCTTCCTCTAGCTTACTATTTATTACATGTAATGTATTTTTAATTTCATTTATTTTGTTCTTCTCTGATTTTTTTTTTTTTTTATCTCTGTGTTAAGGGTCTCACTGATGTCCTCCACTCTTTTCTCAAGTCCCATGAGTGTCTTTATATGATAATTACTTTAAATTCTCTATCAGGCATATTACTTATCTCCATTTTGCTTTGGTGTGTTGCTGTTATTTTGTCCTATTCTTTCATTTGGGACGTATTCCTTTGTCTCCTCATTTTGTCTATCTGTGTCTATTTCTGTGTGTTAGAAAAGTCAGCTATGTCTCTTGCTCTTGAAGGTAATGGCCTTATGATGAATAGGTCCTGTAATGCCCTGCAGTGCAGTGTTCCCTGCTCACCAAAACCTGAAGCTTCAAGGGTGTCCCTTATATACATTGTGTACACCCTGCTTTTGTGGCTGAGCTACTTTTTCCTTCAGTGCAGTCATCTACTGTTACAGTATTTCTGTATCATAGATTTTTAGAAATAGGATTATTTTGAAGAATAATAATGTGTGTTTAAATTTTGATAACTACAAATTGTCATCTCTTGCAATTCTACTCTTAGACCATACTTATTTATATTCCCAGTACATGAAAAATTCTCACAAGAGGCTTCAACGACAGATTTTATAAACATACAAACTGATACTTTAAAATGTTTGCCAGTGTGACCATTGAAGAGAATACCTGATTTTTGTCTTAACTTTTATTTGTTTGTTGGCAAGTTTGAGCACTCTTAGTTTATTGGCCAAATTATATTTTTCTGTGAATTGTTTGTTCATATTTTTTTCCATTCTTTATAGTTGTTGATCTGTTTTTCACTTGACACCTTCTTTTGAACTAATGGGAATTTCAACTTGATAGGGCTAAAAAAACTAAGGTTTTTTCCCCTCTCGATTCTGTTTCTCCTACAGCTCCATTCTTTCATCTGCTGCAACCTAAAACCTTGGAGTCATCCTTTCTTCACCATTCTCTCTTAATGTATTTGTAGTACATCAGTAAGTCCAGTTGGCTGTAGCTTTTATGTGGATACAGAATTTCATCACTCCTTAGTACCTTTACTGCAGCCACCATCTCTCACATATTGTCTTCCTGTTTTAATACTTGTAGGCTATTTTTCTGCAGAGTAGCCAGAGGAATTCTTTTAAAATATGTCCAATAATTTTATGACTGTATTTAGAATCCATTATCATATCCTAGCTTCTTCAAAGCAAAAGCCAATCTTCTTCCCATGATCTATATAAGTTCTGTATGATTGGTCCTTACTTATAGCTCTGACTTCATTTCCTACTTCTGTCACTCTTTACTTTGTTGTGTCCATCATTGCTTCTATACTGTTTCTTGAAAATCCTAAGTACATAGCGGGGCACCTGGGTGGCTCAGTTGGTTAAGGGTCTGCCTTCAGCTCAGGATCTCAGGGTCTTGGAATCAAGTCCCATGTCAGACTCCACACTCAGAGGGGAGTCTGTTTCTCCCTCTGCCCCCCTCCCCCCACTGCTCTTTCTCAAATAAATAAATAAAATCTTAAACAAAAAAAAAAGAAAGAAAATCCTAAGTGCACATCTGAGGACTTCTGCATTACTGTTTTATCTGCCTAGAATGCTCTGCTCCCAAATATCTCCATGGATCTCTCCCAAACTCCTTTTTTAAATAAACATTCTTTGAATCTCTAACAGGCATAATGTGGTAGACTTGGGTTTATAAGTATGAGGAAAAAAGGTTTATGCTCCATGCCCTTAAGGTATTATTAATCTAATATAAATGTGAATAAACCAAGTTGGGAAGATAGGGAAAGAATGAGTTGAAATACACCAACTGTAGTTCACGTAGTGGTGATATGGTAGCATTTACTTTGGAGAGAATTTTAGGACCATCAAACTTAATATAATCAAATTCTTAAAGAGCAAGATCTGATTTATTTATTTAATGCTACTTAAAAAGTACCTAAAATGGTACATACAAATTATATGTTTGCATTAACATATAGTGTATAAAATATATATGGATCTATTTGGAAATAATACATATTGTTATAAATTATTATTAAATTAAGAGTAATTTCTGAAAGTTTACATTAAAATTATTGAGATTCTCTGATTTTTATAATTTAGATAGAATTTTTAATAACATGCTATATGGAGTGGAATATCACGTTTTGTTAATCATCAAATCTGCCTTTTATGTAATCACATACTTCTTTTGGTTACTTTTAAAATCAGTTTTTAAGAGAGAGTCTATAGATAAGCTTTTGTTATCAGGAGAATTCACATGTAGGAAGACTTGTTTCTTATCAATTTTGGATAATCAAATGTTTTGTTGTTGAATTTCCTTTTCTTTTTTTCAAGTAAAGCTTTTATTTCAGTATTATCTTAATACTAAGAAATGGGCAAATTGTTAGGTTATGACTGAATGAATTTTTGTGAAGTGGCTATATCCATGTATTCAGTAAATAGAATATTAGATTATAACATTGCTCTACAGTGTCCCCTCCCAGTCACCAATTCCTGACAAGAGTAACCAACATGCTCGTGACTTTTAACAGATTAGTTTTGCTTATTTTTGAATAGTTTTAAAAATCAGTAATTCTATAATATAAAATGATCTAATATAGTATTTTGTAATCTCATTTAGAGGTATTAAGCAAGGAAAGAAATAATCATGGAAATATTTTCTGTATATTTTTGTGAAACAGTAAAGTACATGTGTGTTAACTAACTATTCTTATACTTAGAATCCCGGCCATTGTCAGTTCCTGTGAAAGCCATGCTGAATCTCTCTGAAGGCTGTAGAAGTCCTGAAGAGAGAATGAAAGAATTTATTGGAGTAGTATGGAATGCAGTAAAGAGTCTCACGCTACAGGTAAAATGAAAGTTAGAAATAACCATGGTTTTAATTTCTATAATCCTTTATAATTTTCAGCACCTTAAATATTGGTAAAAAATAATCTCACTGGTAACACTTAATATTGGTAAAAAAATAACCTCACTCTTTTTTTTTTTTTTTAAAGATTTTATTCATTTATTTGACAGAGAGAGACACAGCAAGAGAGGGAACACAAGCAGGGGGAGTGGGAGAGGGAGAAGCAGGCTTCCCGCCGAGCAGGGAGTCCGATGCAGGGCTCGATCCCAGACCCTGGGATCATGACCTCAGCTGAAGGCAGACGCTTAACAACTGAGCCACCCAGGCTCCCCAAGTAACCTCACTCTTAACACTTGTGTATACCATCTCACTTCTGTAACTTAGAGGAAAATTCTTGGCACACTTTACATGTTAACAGAATCCTATGAAATACATATTATGTGTTCTCCTTGATAAAGTTATAAAAATACACAAATTTTGAGATGTTGCTTAAAAAAATTCATTCTACTGTTTCTTTATTTTAAACATTATTTAAAAGATTTTAAATGTTCAATATACAAATCAGAAAACACTAGACAATAGGCCAAGTTGGACAGTCATCCCTGAGATATTTAAGATAAGATCAGCATGGCTTAGTGACTGTTGGTTTTGGGGAATGAGAGGAAGGAGGCTGTCCAAGTGGTGTTCCAGGGGCCAGTTGTAGCCTTTGGGTGGAGAGTGATGCCATGAAATGGTAAAAGAAGCAGCTTTTCAGAGTTAGGAGCAAAGAGGGAGTTTAATTTATGCCTGCATTGAAATACCTGTGAGATAGCCAGTCTTCTCTTAGACCATAGGATATTCATATTTGGAGGTTAAGGAAGAGATTCACGGTAGAGATAGAATTTTGGGAAACATTTACAGATGGTTAAAACCAGGAGAATTGATCATCCCAAAAAATATGTAAAGTTGAAAGAGCCAAGGGGATACCATGTCTAGAGTAGACAGTAAAAGAGAAAGTGTCCTTGAAGCCAGCTGTGAGAGAGAGAGATCAGAAATGTAGAAGGAAAAGTCAGACAGTTCATGTAAGTCAAGGGTATGTAGAATTTCAAGGAACCAGTACTTAGCAGTATCAAACTCTGAATCTTAACTATGCACTTGACTTTGCTTATCTGCAATATGAAATGGTTACATAATGTTTAAGATTATTTCCAGTTCTGACATTCTTGTGGGATTCTTTTGGTTCTTTTGCTTGGTTTATAATGATATAGTGCCTTCATTAGCTTTGTCACCAACAATAAACTTAATTTTATACATTATTATGGATTAGTTATAAGTAGAGATACTGATGTTCCTCATTTTCTTCTTTTAAAAATTTTTAATTGTGGTAAGATACACTTAACATAAAATTTGCTGTTAACCATTTTTATGGGTGCAGTTTAGACTGATGTTCCTCATTTGACTAAACTTATTGGGTATAAATTAACATGTAATTACAGGAGTATATCTTTGTATAGGTTATTTTGTATATGAAGGCACCATTATATCTTGTATAGGTTATTTTGTATATGAAGGCACTTGCTTGCCTCATTCCTAGTCCCAGCTCTGTATTATGCATGCTGTATATTTAGACATTTCCACATGTTAATGTGTTCTGGAAAGGTTTAAAGATAAAACTTGATTCTGATTAAATGATTAAAATCTAGGCCCTAAAATTCTGAGTTTTTAAAATAGTGGTGTCCATTTTCCAAGATGTTTTATGAACCAAAATATAAAACAGAAAACCCTGAAGTTGTCATCAGATAAAACAGAACATCATACTTGAAACCATCAAAGGATTATTCTTTTAGTGGAAGTTTGAGCAAGTAAATGTGTTTGGAATCAGAATTTCTGGAAAATTGATTTTGCAGCCAAAGTTGATATTTGCTAAGCCCATGTTCTCTTTTACTTACGCTAGACATATCTTGCATTTAGACATAAACAATATTCACTGTAACCTATTTGTTTTTCAGTGGGAAAAGTAACTTCCACATTTCACCTTAATGGATTATGTTATAGTACTTTATGTAGTCTTGAACAATTTTTTTTAAAGATTTTATTTACTTATTTGACAGAGACATAGCAAGAGAGGGAACACAAGCAGAAGAAGTGGGAGAGGGAGAAGCAGGCTCCCCGCAGAGCAGGGATCCTGATGCGGGGCTCGATCCCAGGACCCTGGGATCATGACCTGAGCTGGAGACAGACGCTTAATGACTGAGCCACCCAGGCGCCCCTTGAACAATTTTTTTAAATGTGAACTTGGTTTGGGGGCCTTTTTCTTGAAAGATTAGCATAAACTCGGTTCTTTGCAATTTTTCTCTATCGGCTGATCAGCAAAGATCTTATCTATTATACTTCAAAAAGCTGCATTTTATTCCAGAAGCACATGATTGGCAACGACATGCAGTTGACAAAATAGAAATATTCTGGCCTAGAATTCACTAATAAAGAAAAACATTGCCCTAGTTTTTGCCAAACTCCGTTTTTTTACATTGAAGATCATGTTTCTGTTATATGGCATTTTCTAGGTGCTTTTCTTTGTCATTTCTAAAGCTTTCTGAGTGGACTGTATAATAGAGTGGACACTTTTTTTCCATACTAAGTCTTGGTCTCCTTCTTTTGCTAATAATGATCTGTTATTCCTTTAGAGAGCTACTTCCTACATTCCTTAATTTTGATGTGTCAAAGTGTCTCAGGTCCCATAAGCTAGTTGGGCTAGACCAATTGAATTCTCTCTCTCCCAAGAAGTTACATATAGAATGTGATCAGTGATGCAGTAATCATATTGCATGATACACTTGTTCTCCTATCCAGTGAACTTCTTGGCCTATCTCCACGATTAAACAAGGGTAAGCATTTGAGGCTAGATAGATCAACTACCAACCACCTTAATTGTGAAGTAATTTTTTACATTTAATGCTTAACATTTTGCAAGGGTCATATTTTTATTTATAGGCATTGAGAAAGTGACCGCAGTTGCATGGTAGTTTGTTAGAAGGAGGAAGTCTGGAATTCAAATATAGGCATTTTTTCATGTTTTCTCTTGGCAGATATTTATGGGAAAATGTGGATTTGTAACAATCTGGAAAAGAAGACAACTAAGCTTCACTTTTGAGGTTTTTAACTTAAAGCCCTAACCTGGGTATATTTAGATTTCTACTATATATGATGACACCCCAAATACTTTCATAGTGTATTAAGAATTTATACAATATGAAAACTGTGATTTGGGCAATAGTTAATATATTTGTTATAGTGCAAATGGAATACTGCATATTTTGGTGGTCTCTATATACATAAATAGTTATATCATAAGCATAAGTCTTTTTAAATAAAGAGACTGTGAACATCTCTTATGAATCCACGAGAGCTAATATATGGATCTGACATACAGGAAATAAGCAGTGTATGTTCATTGGCTTTATTTTATTTAGCAAACCTTCAGGTGAGAGTTAATACATTGCATCTTTATATCAGAGCTGATATAAAGTTACAGATGAGGAAACTGAAGTCATAGAGAGATTAAACAGCTTGTCAGAGGTTCCACAGCTGGAGTTGAACCCATCTAGCTGACATGTCAGTTTTATGAATTACTCTACTAGGTTGTCTCTGTAGAATGAAATGATGAACAACATGCACTACACAATTATTTTAATTAATATCCATATTTGATGCTAATAAAAATAATTGTGTTTACTTATTTAATAATTACTTAGTACCTAGTACATGCTAGACACTGTACTATGTACTGAGACTATAAACAAAATAGGCAAAGTATCTGACATTACAGACCTCATATGCTCTAGTGAAAACTCTGTAAGGCTATTAGTATTTTAAAACCCGGGTGGCTTAGTCGTTAAGCGTCTGCCTTCGGCTCAGGTCATGATCCCAGGGTCCTGGGATTGAGCCCCGCATCAGGCTCCCTGCTCAGCGGGAAGCCTGCTTCTCCCTCTCCCACTCCCCCTGCTTGTGTTCCCTCTCTCGCTGTCTCTCTCTCAGTCAAATAAATAAATAAAATCTTTAAAAAATAAAAATAAATAAAATCCTCTTGTTTCAAGTTTTTTAAGTGCTGGGATTATGTCTTTTGTCTCTGTATTCCTGACTTTCAGTTCATGTGAGGTTTTAAAGAATGCATGAATAAAAGAAAAAGTGAATGAAAATATAACCTGAAATGTTCCTTCGTATTTGTATTTATTTGGAACTGTTTTCTGAAGAATAAAATTCATACAGGGAACATTTCATTCTTTAGAAATTTTACAAAATACAATCATCACTAAAGTTTCAGTTTTAAAGGAATGAAAACATATTATTTGGTAATAGGAAATAGGAATGTTATTTAAAAGTACAGAAAATATGGTATAACATTTTAAAGCATTTATAAAGGGTTCTATACAATAGACAGTCGCTAATTAAAGTGTTCAGATTAATGTGTAAGTGAAACCTATCTTAGTCTCTTCTTTTTAACTAAGTTGTGATCACAGTTATATAGAATACAAATTAGAAGAATCTAAGTTTACCAAACCTTACATGTGGGAGATGGGTTGGGGGTATCCAAAGGCATACATCTTTTCAAATGGCACATAAACTTGGAACTTCCATAAAATGCATGACAGTCATTTCATTTATTAAAATAAGAATACCTTAGGGGCGCCTGGGTGGCTCAGTTGGTTGGGCGACTGCCTTCGGCTCAGGTCATGATCCTGGAGTCCCTGGATCGAGTCCCGCATCGGGCTCCCTGCTCAGCGGGGAGTCTGCTTCTCCCTCTGACCCTCCCCCCTCTCATGTACTCGCTCTCTCTCATTCTCTCTCTCTCAAATAAATAAATAAATAATAAAAAAAAAAAAAATAAGAATACCAAATAATTTCTACCTTATTGGTTTATTCTCAGTGTATCATACTTAGATATGTAGCCCTTGACCTAATAGGAATCAAAATAGAGGTGGTTCTACTTCAAGAATTTGTAATAATCCCTTCACTTTAACACATGAATGTGTTCAATATTGGCGAAAGAACACGTTGCTACCAAAACTGAAATAAGATCCTTGAAACAGAAAGGATGTTGCCATGGAAAAATGAAGTAACACTCAGTGCAGCTGTGATGCATTAATGAATAGGATATTTTTTTAAAAGATCATTTGTGTTTGGTGTGGCTCAGAGGGTCCCAACCAGATGGTTTCCATGAACATGATCTGACCCCCGGTTTGAGGACTTCTTACTGGCAGATTACTTCATTTTCTTTCCCTTGGATTGTCAGATCCTTACATTAATGCAAAATTTACTGCTGCAGATTTATATTCACTTATATAAATCACTCAACATTTTACATTAAAACCACAATTTTAGACATACAGTTTTACAGTTATTTTAAAAGTGTAAAAAGATTTATGTGATAGCTATAGTATATATAATAGATTAACATTATAATAAGTTTAAGCAATTTGGATTATGTGTATGTTTTGGTTCTTATCATTTAAGAAATCTCTGTAATAACATATTTTAGAAAGTTTATTTTTCAGAGTTGTGTGTATCAGGCTAAGTTTGATGAAATAATCTATTTTTGAATTAGTGGAATTTTGGAATATATTGTGGTTTTGGAAATCTTGGCATAACTTAAATTTATTTCAGAGGATATGCATGTATATATTTGTATAATGTGGCATATTATACTAATTACCTCACATTGTTGAAAACATTTTTTAACATAGCTTCAATACCTACATGAAGTGTTAAATACTCTTTTTAGTTTGACACTATAACCATAATTAATATGGGAGAATGTGTTCTCCGTACACCATATTACCTTGTACACTGGAACACTGATAATTATGTTAAATATTTAAAAAGATAAATGTAATGCATCTGAGACAATGTATACTTATATTTCAGAATAAAAAATGTTGTAATCTTAATGAACTACTTAACATACACACATTTAAGTTGCAAGATAAAATTCTAGAACTAAGAAATGAGGTCATACTTCATGAACCACTGTATTTATTTTTGCAAAATTTTACTTATATTTTTCTTCACTGAATTCATCAATGTATTCCATGCACAGAAATGTTGAAGCAAAGATGAGTAAGTTAGCTTATTTATAAGGCTGGCAAATTATTTATCATATCAAGGAATTCCAGACCTGTTACATATCATGCTCTCACTGAGGACTATATTAACCCCAAGGAAAGGTATATTACTGTATTCTTAGTTATCTGTTATAAAATACAGTCTCTTCATTTGCTAGAATATCCAAGGATTTATCAAACAAATTTTAGGTTTTATTACACCTTCAGATAACATTTTTGTATGCCAAATATTTTATAGAAAAATAACATTTTATATTTTCTTAAGAATAATTTAAGTATGCTAGGCTGTTTGGGCAATTTGTGAACCAGGTTACAAAATATTACTTTGTAAGAACCAACCAAGACTAGTAGACTTTAACTTACATTGCTTTTGAATTAAGAACTCATGATGAATTTAATTTTTGATTTGGGCTTGCTTAGTCTTATTTTAACTCTCTAAGGGCCTGGCAACCTAAGTCACCACACTGGGGATAAGAAAGCATAAAAATTGCACATGAAATCAAAGTTTAAATATAATTTGAGGTATGATAAAAGCAAGGAATAATGCTCTGATTTTTAAGTCCTCTCAATTTTCATTACCATATATCTTTATATATAAAATGTGATACACACTTGAATCTTGGGATACATGTATATAAAAAAAGAAAGTATGTGACACATTTTAATGTTTGTCTAGAGATATAATCTGAACATTTTGAACATTTTTTCTTATATTTTAATCTGTAAAGTAAAAAAAAAAAAAAAAAGGCCAAATTCACATAGAAATAGCTCTGTGTGTGTGTGTATGTGTGTGTGTTTTAAGTGAGTACAATATAATGCTAGTTGGTTCTAAGGCCTTAGCTGGTGTTAACAAAATCTAATGAACTGCAAAAGAAGGAGGATTTTCTCACCTTTTTTTTTGCCAACGCATTTTCTAGTTCAGTCCTGTTTCTTGGAAAGAACTGTGGAAAAGCAGATATGTTTTCATCCCATGTCACTGTGCCTTCTTGATCAAATTTGTAGCAAGAAACATCTTTTTAAGTGTTTATTGTGTTCTTTAGTAAACGTAACCCATAAAGCCATAAGTATGGCCCATTTCTTTTTTTAGTTTGCCCGTTTATTTGTAAAGATATTAGGTATTTAAGGGTATGTTTGCTCCCTTATTTAGTATGTTCCCAATATTTTAATTTTGCTTTTTTTTTTTTCTCCCTAGCTTGAAGTACAGTCTTGTTGTGTGTTTGTTCCAAATGATAGCCTGCCTTCCCCAAGTACAATTGTATCTGGTGACATTCCTGGAACAGTAAGAAGTTGGTACCATGGACAAACCAGCATGCCAGGAATGCTTGTCCTCTGTTTGCCTCAAATAAAGATTATTAGTGCGGGCCACAAGTATATGGAACCTCTGCAGGAGATTCCATTTGTCATTCCACGACCCATCCTCGAAGAAGGTACATTTAAAAAAAATTCTTCCTATGGTTGTTATGTTTTATAATAATATTTTAGCTTTGTTTTTTTAATATGCCAGTGCTTATGTAACTCAGTCTTCTTGGCAAAAGATCACATGAAAATGGACTAAGTGATCTACAAAGTGGATCCAAAAAGAAAGGTGTACAAAGTATATAAACTAAGTGATGCCGTTTATTGACATCCACACCTTTTAATCATATTCATGTATGTATAAAAAAGGGAGACTACAAAAGATCATATGCAATACAGAATCATCACTAAAATGGCGAAGCATAGACACATTGAGAAGACCGTTGTTTGCATTATGCTGAACTAAGAATGATAAGTAGATCTTAATTTAAACTACTTGATTTATTAAAAGAAATATATAATAAAATGAATATACTATTTACATCAAGTATAACATATTTCTAGATTTCTCATTTGTTAAAGTAGATAATTGTGTGATGATTTGAAACATGACTCTTTAGAAATTCTTTATTTCTGATATTGCAGAGTTTTCAGTTGCAAATTCATACCTTTTTGACCTTTGACCTATTCATCTCAAACAATATGTGAACCTGGAAAAGTTTTGAGTCACAAAGTAAATAATGTGAATCTATATTTTAATAACAGGGTTCAAATTTTTTACAGTGCTAAACAGTTCCGCACCTTGTTCATATTACTAGGGTGTAAGTATATGAATGCTGATATCATTCAGATTCTACACATACTATTACTGAAAAGCAGATTCAGTCTGCACAGTTTCTGACTTTGACTTGATGTTGATTTCTCTCTCCCTTTCTCTGTATTGGAATTTCCATTGATATGTAGTTTTCTTAGGTTTATCAGAAGTAGGAATGATTTTACTGCCAAAAATGAATGTTGGTACTTAATAATATGAATACCATTATCATAAAATCATAGAATTCTAACCATTAAAAGGAATTTCTTTAGAGCTCTTCTTGTGTGCTGTTTGTCTTGATGCAAGCATTCTTTCTCTAGCATATTGGATATATCCATTCTTTGATACTTGCTTTTGGTTATTAGGAGTTCTTTAGTATCACAACAGCTATTATATATCCTATCAAGGATTTTCTAGCATCACAAAATGAGCCAGGGAGTACTTCCCCCCCCTTTTTTTGTTTTAACTCTGAAATAATTTTTTAAGATTCAAATAGTTTGTCCCTTATTTTTTTCTTCTTTTTTTAGAGGGGCAGGGGGGCAAAGGGAGAGGGAGAGAGAGAATCTTAAAAAGTAAGGAAAAACCAGGATACAGTACTATCATGGAGGACAAATGATTAAATCATTTTTAATATGGCAGAAGTGCTCAATAAGATATATATACAGTGGAATATTATGCAGCCATCAAAAGGAATGAATGCTTGCCATTTGCAACGACGTGGATGGAACTGGAGGGTATTATGCTAAGCGAAATAAGTCAATCAGAGAAAGACATGTATCATATGATCTCACTGATATGAGGAATTCTTAATCTCAGGAAACAAACTGAGGGTTGCTGGAGTGGTGGGGGGTGGGAGGGATGGGGTGGCTGAGTGATAGACACTGGGGAGGGTATGTGCTATGGTGAGCACTGTGAATTGTGTAAGACTGTTGAATCATAGACCTGTACCTCTGAAACAAATAATACATTATATGTTAAAAAAAAAAAAAGAAGAAGAAGATAGCAGGAAGGGAAAAATGAAGGCGGAGGAATTGGAGTGGGAGACGAACCATGAGAGACGATGGACTCTGAGAAACAAACTGAGGGTTCTGGGGCGGGGGGGAGGATGGGTTAGCCTGGTGATGGGTATTAGGGAGGGCACATACTGAATGGAGCACTGGGTATTATACGCAAACAATGAATCATGGAACACTACATCAAAAACTAATGATGTATGGTGATTAACATAACATAATAAAAAAAAAGATAAGGGCTAAAAGATTTGAAAGTGATTTGACAGTTTTAGGTGATTGATTTCTCTTATCACAGTATTTTAAGAGGACTGGTATTAATGCAGTTCAGATTATGGTGGCTTAAGGACTAAACAGAAAATGAAGTTTTTTATTGAAATGTACTTGACATATAATATAATGTTTCAGATGTATGATGTTGATTTGATATTTTTATATATTAAAAGAGATCACTACAAAAGGTCTAGCTACCATCTGTCACCAGAGTTATTACAGTATCATTGATGATGCTGTACATTATATCCCCATGACTTTATTTAGCATAATACCCTCTAGGTCCAACCATGATGTTGCAAATGGCACAATATCCTTCTTTTTCATGGCTCAGTAATATTCCATTTTATGTGTATAGCACATTTTCTTTATCAATTCATCTATCAATGAACACTTAGGTTCATCTATCGATGAACACTTATATACTTTGGCTATTGTAAATAATGTTGTGAATAACAAAGAGGTACATAGATCTTTTAGAATTAGCGTTTTTATTTCCTTCAGATAAATACAGAAGCAGAATTGTTGCATCCCAAAGATTTTGGAAATTTGTGTTACTGTTTTCATTTTTTCTTAAGATATTTTTTGCTGTCCTCTTTGATTTCTTCATTGACTCCTTGGTTGTCTAATAACATGTTGTTTAGTCTCCATGTGTTTGTGCTTTATCCATATTTTTTCTTGTAATTGATTTCTAGTTTCATACCTTTGTGGTTGGAAAAGATACTTGATATGATTTCAGTCTTCTTGAATTTATTGAGACTTGCTTTGTAGCCTAACATGCAATCTGTCCTGGAGAATGTTTCATGTGCACTTGAAAAGAAGTGCTGCTTCTGCTTCAGAATGGAATGTTTTGTATATATCTCTTTAGTCCATCTGATCCTTTAAGGTCAATGTTGCCTTGCTGATTCTCTGTCTGGGTTATCTTTTCACTGATGCAAGTAGAGTATTAAAGTCTTCTACTATTATTATACTACTATCTATTTCTGTCTTTACTTCTGTTAGTATTTTTTGTGTATTTAGGTGTTTTTATATTGGGTGTGTAAATGTTGATAAATGTTACATTCTCTTGTTGGATTGACTCTTTCATCATTATGTAATGCTCTCCTTTGTTTTAAAGTCTATTTTGTCTGACATAAGTATTGCTAACCCAGCTTTCTTTTCATTACCATTGCATGTAATATCCTTTTCTGTCCTCTCACTTTGAGTCTGTGTGTGTGTCTTTAGATTTGAAGTGAGTCTCTTGTAGGCAACTTATATATGGGTTTTGTTTTTTAAATCATTCAGCCATTCTATATCTTTTGACTGGGGAGTTTAGTTCATTTAAATTTAAAGTAACTATTGGGCGCCTGGGTGGCTCAGACGGTTAAGCGTCTGCCTTCAGCTCAGGTCATGATCCCAGGGTCCTGGGATCGAGTCCCGCATCGGGCTCCCTGCTCCTTGGGAGCCTGCTTCTCCCTCTGCCTCTCTCTCTCTGTCTCTCATGAATAAATAAAGAAAAAATCTTTAAAAAAAAAAAAAAATTTAAAGTAACTATTTATAGGTATATACTTATTGCCATTTCATTTATTGTTTCCTGGCTGTTTTTGTAGTTCCTCTCCATTCCTTTTCTTCCTCTCTTTCTTATGCTTTGGTTGTTTTCTTTAGTGTTATATTTAGATTTACTTCTTTTTTCTTTTGTGCATTTACTGTAAGTTTTTTCTTTGTGGTTATGATGAGGTTTACATATATCCTTTTATGTATATAACAGTCTTTTTGAAGTTGATAGTAACTTAATTTTGAACACATTCCAACGCTTTATATTTTTACTTTCCCCAGCTTATGTTTCATATTTTTGATGATACATTTTACATCTTTTTATTTTATGTATCCCTGAACTTAATTATTATATTTTTACTTAATTTTACTACTTTTGTCTTTTACTCTTCCTACTTGGTATGTAAGTGGTATTTCCACTACTTTTATTATTTATTTACCTTTTCTAGCAAGATTTTTACTTTTGTGTGTTTTCTTATTAAATAGTACATTTTATTTTTAGTTTAGAGTAGTTTTTTAAACATTTCTTATAAGGCTGTTTAGTGATGAACTCCTTTAGCTTTTGCTTTTCTGGAAAATTCTTAATCTCTCTGAGTGATAACATCTGGGTAGAGAATTCTTGGTTGGCTATTTTTTCCTTTTAGTGCTTTGAATATGTCATGCTACTCTTTTATGGCCTGTAAAGTTTCTGCCAAAATATCTGCTAATTGTCTTATGGGATTTTCCCTCTATGCAATATGTTGCTTTTCTCTTGCTACTTCTAAGATTTTCTGTTTACCTTTTACCATTTTATTTTATTATTTTAAAAATATTTGAGAGAGAGAGTATGAGCAGGGAGAGGGAGAGCGAGTATTTCCAGTAGCCTCCCAGCCAAGAGCAGAGCCAGATGCGGGGCTCGATCTCTTGACCCTGAGATCGTGACCTGAGCTGAAATCAAGCATCGAACGCCCAACTGACTGAGCCACACAGGTGTCCCTATCTTTTACCATTTTAATTAGAATGTGTCTTGGGGTTTGTCTTTGGGCTTATTTGGGCCTCTGATCCTCCTGGACCTGGATGTCTGTTTCCTTCCCCAGATTATGGATGTTTTTAGCCATTATTTCTTCAAATAATTTTTCTTGACTTTTCTCTCTCTTCTCCTTCTGGGACCTGGATAATGAGAATGTTAATCATTTTGATGTTGTCCCAGAGGTCCCTTAAGGTATCCTCACGTATTTTAGTTCTTTTTTTTATTTTTATACTTTGTCTTTGTGTTTTCTATTCCTTTGTTTTCCAACTCACTGATCATCCTTCTGTTTCATCCATTCTGCTATTGAACTCCTCAGTGTACTTATAAGTTCAGTTTTAATATCTATTTCGTGTTTTCTTATTTTCTCCTTGTTGAAGTTATGGTGCTCCTCCATTGCTTAGATAGGTGAGCATCTTTATGACCATTACTTTGAACACTATCTGATAGGTTGTGTCTCTCCATTTCTCTCCTTTTTCTGCAGACTTGCCTTGTTTTTTGGTTTGGAATATATTCCTCTGTCTACTCATTTTGCTTGTTTCTCTGTCTGTATATATTAGGTGAAATGGCTACCTCCCTCAGCCTTGAAGCAATAGTCTTGTGTAGGAGCTGTTTTGTGTGGCCCAGAAGCCTTATCTCCTGTGGCTACCAGAGCTAGGCATGCTGTGGGCATCCCTCCTGTGGGCTGTTCATCCACTGGCTTTCATAGGGCTGCAGCTGCTATGTGTGAAAGGTAGGGCTCCGGGTACTCACCTGGCCTGTTGTATCTTGGCTACTGCATGGGGAGAGTGGGCTTCCAGCTGCTTGCCTATCCTGGTTGTGGCTTGCTCTTTTGGTCAATTGTGTGGCTTGGGGATGGCTTGGGGCATTAATCTGGCTTTTTTTTACTCCTTGGGTGCTATATGGGAGTGAGCAGGGCAGGAAGCTTACCCAGCCTGTTCATGGTGAGTGGTAGGCAGACCATGCCCACCCACGCCCACCCACACCAAGACACATTCTAATTAAAATGGTAAAAGGTAGCGGTACCTGTGTGGCTCAGTCTGTTAGTCTTCTCATACTTGATTTCAGCTCAGGTCACGATCTTAGGGTCGAGGGATCGAGCCCTGAATCTGGTTCCAGAAGCCTAAAAGGGGTCCACCTAAAATGATACTTGTTGGCTCCTTCACCAACAAGGTTGGATGAGATTGCAAAAATGACTGTTGACAGCACTTCCATTCACTGTTAAAATCCTTGCAGATTCCTTTTTAAAATCTTTTAAATCTATCTATCTGTCTATCTATCTGTCTGTCTATCTATCTATCTATCTATCTATCTATCTATCTATCTATCTATCTATCTTCCTTGCAGATTCCTATCTCTCTGGTAGCCACTTTAACATGAGTAAATGGGTCATCCTCTCTTCTGGTCTAGGTGCTTTTTATTTCTTGCTTTTGTGATGGATCACAGGGCAAATAGTTTTGGGGGCAAGCCCTTTAAAACAGATCTTGGTTTCCTAAAGTACTATGATTCACCTGGTCTTAATCTTTGTTGATATTAAAAACTAGACATTTTAGACCTTGTCTTTACTGTGCCTGCCCCCAAGGTCAGGATTACGGATGTTGGGCACAATCCCTTAACTTTTCCAGGGAGTGTTCTGTATTTGTAGGATCCCTTCCACTTGTGCCTCATCTGGGTGGTTTTGGGGGAAGGCCATGTCTGCCTCTTCCACCCTTCTACATGTTTCTCTTTTGTTTTTCGTGTGGAGGTGCTGCTCATCTGGGTCTCAGGTCCTTTTTAGAGGAAAACGATGCCATATATAGTTTTAAGTTATTGTGTCCATGGAAGGAGGTGAGTTCAGGGTCTTCCTATGTCACCATCTTGAACTGTCTCATGAAGAATTGATATAACAAATCTACAGTATTTTTTTTAAGTTATTTGAGAAAGACAGGAGAGAGGATGGTATCCAGATGTATATATGCCTTGATATTCTTAGGTTGCAAGGAACAGAAATCAAGTCAGGATAATTTAAACAAAAATGAAACTTATTGACTCATTCTTTATATATTCCATTATAGAAAGCAACTTTGAGTTTTAGTTAAAATTTTGAGATTGTTTGACTCTGGTGGTTATGAACACCATATTTTCAATTAAAGTTTTCTCTTTTTATTTTCTTGTCCTCATAACACCTGTTAAATTTTTTTCTTGCTCTTTGTCTTTGGTGTTGCTTGGTTATCATTGTAAGTTCTAGATTTCTGTTAAAACTGTAATATATTGAAACCAGTTATTTAAATTTATGGTGGAAGGAACAACAAAGAATAGAGTTTCCAATGTAACCAAGGTTTTGTGCTTCAGACCTTTTATTTTGATGGAAATACTTTAATATACTGCAGTGTTTGTGTGTGTGTTGTGAATCATACCACCCTGCGATTTAGAAAGGAAATTCGTATCTTCTGTAGAGAAGAGTAGGGCCACTCTGCCCATTGCTAGCTACTGCCCAACACCAGCCTTAGTATCATTTTCTGTGTTCTTTGAACAAGGACATCTCTGTCCTATTGCAGGGCTTTAGCAGATGCTACCCATGTGACTACCTCCTTCCTGATCTCTTCTCTAGCCTTTCTTCTCATTTTTTAGGTTTCCGTGTACTTCACTTGCCAGGTCCTTCTGTTCTGTGCTCTTACTGCTTTTGACTCATCACTCTTAATACTCCTATCCCAATTTTAGTTATCTTTATTCAGTACCCTGATTTCCCTGCTAGGGTGAAAAGGGCAAGAAGCATATCTGTCTCGTTTACAGTGTTATTCCTATCACCTACACAATGAATCACACAAAATAGGGCTCACTAATTGTAGAGTATGTTGTTCAGTAAATAGTTTTTGGTTACTATAAGGAGCAAAAAAAAACCTTTAAAAATAAGGTCAACTTCTGACTTGTCTTCAAGTTCATAAATAATTGAAAAAGAATTCTTTATCATTATGACTTGAAAAAAAGTGAAAAAAAATTACAAAATGAGTAATAGGATGAACAAGAAGGGTTCTTATAAATTTCAGGCTTATTCTGTACTGAATTTGGACTTCTAAAATTCAAAATGAGGAACCGTTTGTTGAACTGTCATCTGATTTCAATTGCCATGGAAAGGGAGAGATGAGCTCTAATATAGTCAGATCCAGTCTGTATAGGGTGTTTGGGTCAAAATCAACATCTTGAGTTTCCTTAGCAGGCATTTGCAGTGGGGCTTGCAGATGTAATTTGCTACATCCAGCTCACACCTTTGCGCAGATGGGTTTCCACACTGTGCCTAGCAGAGGTTTGTTTTTTCTTCTTTGAAAGATTGCCTGCAACTTCAATAAAATATTTTGACAGAAATGGAATATTGAGATCATTTATAAATTAAAACTTTGCTATTGTTGGATTTAGTGAATTTTCATAGAAACTGATGTTAAAATTGTTGAGCATCTATGAAAAACAGAAAGGCTATTTTTCCATGTAATTTTTTTTTTCATCTTGCTGGTTTATATTTATTGTTCCATTTTCAATTTTTTAATATCTTTGGTAAGTATAATTTCCACTTGTTCTGAAAGGTGATGCTGTACTATTATAATAGTTTTCTTTTTTCCAGTTTACTCAGTGTCTGTGACTTTAGTTCTTAATCCATATGTAAATGAGATACCTTGGGGAAAAGAAGCTCAGAAAAGAGCTTAAGATTTGTTCTTGATGTTGCTGCTGTTTAAATTAATCTCTTAGAGGTCATCATATATGTATTACAAGTGAAGTTAAGCTGTTGAAATGCCTAAATGTAGTTAATATAATTGTTATATACATTATTATTTTCTCAATAGCTCACATCCATCCTGCTACATCATATGTTTTGCTATGGGTTCTGTGACTTTTAAAGGCTTAAGAATGAACCTTACTTAATTTATTCCCTGTCAATCAGTTTTGTATTTCCCAACAACCTCCCCTCCCCGCCAGATACACATGCAAACTTATTTTAAAAACAAAACCAATGTGTCAGATCCAGTATGTCATATTTTTCCTTTAAAATAAAGTATATAATTTAGGTTGCCTTAAGATCATAAACATGTGTTTTTTAAATGATACCAAGGTAACATATTCTCATTAAAGGAATTTTTAAAAATTGGGATATAAGTGACGTGTAGCATTGTGTAATTTAAGGTATATAACATGTTGATTTTGCTACCTTTATATATTGCAGTATGATTACCATCATGGTGTCAGCTAACACTTCTGTAGGTCACATAATTATCATTTCTCTTTTGCGGTGAAAACATTTAATACCTAGTCTCTTAGCAGCTTTGAAGTATATAATACAATATTATTGACCATAATCACGAAGTTGTGCATTAGGCGTCCAGAACTTCTTCATTTTCTAGTTGTAAGTTTGTAACCTTTAACAAAATCTCCCCATTTCCCCCAACCCCCAGCCCCTGGTTTCTGTGAGTTCACTTGTTTAGATTGCATATGCAAGTGATATATAGTATTTGTCTTCCTCTCTCTGACTTATCTCACTTAGCATAATGTCCTCATTAAAAGAAATTTTTAAAGTAAGAATATACAGATGAAAAAAAATTACTTCGGTGATAATTACTATTAACAATTTAGTTTTGTATTTCTTCCCAGTGTTTGTTTATTCTTTCTGTTTTGTGTGATAAATATATACAGACATACACATATAAAATTTCCATTATGTAAAATGATTATATTCATAATGTACAAGTAAGATAATTCCTGACAAAATTTTCAGCACTGTTTTTTTTTCTTTTATTATATTATCCTGCACATTTCACACAGGCTTAACATGTTTTGAATCATTTCTATCGAAAAGTAAGAGGATTTTTAAAAACCTTCCTTAACTTTTTCTTAGTGTTTAGTGAATATGGACTTTTCCTTTCTGTAAATCATATTTTCTCAGGTTGCAAGGAAGAAATAAAGTCAAGTTATCTTAGGAAATGGGGGTTTAGTGATCTCTGATGGTCAACAGAAGAACATCAGAAGCGATCTTTAGTGGCCAAAGTATGCCAGACGGAGAGTGGAAAGTAAATGAGGACTTAGTAGTAGCTCTGCTTACCCACTGGCACATTGGGCTAGGCTGTTTTCTTCTCTACTACTGTCCTTACATCTTTAAACACCTTTTTTGAAGTATAATTTACATTCATGACATTTACTCATTGTATGAGTACAGTTCAGTGATTTTTAGTAAATTTATAAAGATAGGCAACCATCACCACAACGCAGTTTTAGAGCATTTCTATCACCTCACAGTTCCTTTATGTCCATTTTGCAATTAATTCCTATTCCACATGCTCCAGCCCTAAGCACCACTGATCTCTCCCTTTATAAATTTGCCTTTTCTGGACATTTAATATAATGGAATCATACAATATGTGGTCTTTTGCATCTTCTTTAGTACCTTATATACTTACGTATCAGTGTATTCAGGGTACTTGGGATTTTTTTCACTTAGTATAATATTTTTAAAGTTCATTCATGATGTAGCCTGTGTCAGTAGTTTGTATTGCTGAGTGACATTTATTCTGTGATCATACCACACTTTATTAATTCAGTGGTTGATATTCATTTGCATTGTTACCAGTTTTTGACTATTATGATTAATGCTGATATGAAAACTTGGGTACATGTTATATGGACAAATGTTAAAATTTATCATGGATAGAGCCTTTGGAGTGGAATTACTGGATTTTATGGTAAGTTTATGTTGAACATTTCAGATAATGGCCAAACACTTCAGAAGTGATTGTACCATTTTACATTCCACTATTAACGTGTTAGGGTTTTTATTTTCAGTATCTTTGCAAGCACTTGGTATTTTTGCCGTTCTAAGAGAGTATGTGGTACTTTATTGGGGAGTCAGTTTGCATTTCTGTAATGACTAATGATATTGACTATTTTTTCATGTACTTAATATATTTGCTTAGTAAAATATGTATTTAAATTATTTGTCCGTTTTTTTTTTTTTTTTTTGGTTATCTTATTTTTGAGTTGTGAGTGTTCTAAATGTTCTAGATGCATGTCCTTTTTCAGATATATTATTTGTCAATATTTTCCTGTAGGTTGGGGCTTTTATTTGCATTTTCCTTTTTTAAAGTTTTTATTTAAATTCCAGTTAGTAAACATGCAGTGTAATATTAGTTACAGGTGTACAATGTAGTGATTCAACACTTCATGCAGTGCTCAGTGGTCTGCACAGCAAGTGCCCTCCTTCATCCCCATCGCCCACCCACCTTCCCTCTGGGAACCATCAGTTTGTTCTCTGTAGTTAAGAGTCTCTTTCTTGGTTTCCCTCTCTCTCTCTTTTTTTCCCCTATACTCCTTTGTTTTGTTTCTTAAATTCCACATATGAGTGAAGTCATATGGTATTTGTCTTTCTGACTGACTTACTTTGATTAGCATAATACTCTGTAGCTCCTTTTATGTCATTGCATATGGCAAGATTCCATACTTGTTTTATGACAATAATATTCCATGGTGTATGTATACCACATCTTCTTTATTCAGTAATCGGTTGATAGACACTTGCGCTGTTTCCATAGTTTGCATTTGCGTTTTCTTGATAGTAAATTTTGAAACATAAATTTTAGAATTTGATAAAATCCTCTTTATCAATTTTCTTTATTCATTGTCCTTTTGGTGTCTTAGTCTTAGCTCTTACAGTTTGGTATGTGGTCCATTTTGATGTGTTTTTTTTGTATATGGTGTGAGATAAGAGTTAAGAGTCTTAAGTTCATTTTATTGTATGTGGATATTTAATTTTCCCAGCATTATTTGTTCAGAACACAGTCCTTATGGAATTATCTTGGCACCTTTGCTGAAAATTCAACCAACCATAAGTCTAAGGTGTTTTTTTTTTTCCTGAACTCTCAGTTCTATTCCGTTGATCTGTATGCTGTCTTTGTGCACGTAGCACACGATGTTGATTACTGTGGTGTGTTATATTGTCTTTAAAATTATGTAATATAAGTCATCTGTCTTTTTTTCTTTGAAATTATTTTGTCTATTTTAGGTTCTTTGCATCCTTATGCAAATTTGAGCATTAGTTTGAAGAGACTTTGATAGGGATTGCATTTAATTTATAAATATTGTGATATTTGCCATCTTGAGAATATTGAGACCTTCAATCTATGATTATAGAATGTCTCTCCTTTTATTTCTTCAATTTTATTCAGTAGTATTTTGCAGATATAAGTGTCTTACATGCCCTACATGTCCGTAGTTACGTTTTTGAAATGTATTTTATTTATTTGAACTTGCTGTGAATGGAATTACGTTCTTATTTTCATATAAAAATATAATTTTGTATGTTTCCCTCCTATCCTGAGATCTCACTGAACTTGTTTATTCTAGTTGCTTTTAGTGTGGATTCTCTGAAAATTTCTATATACCTTTCTAGTTTCTATGAACCATGCCATATGTGAATAAAGACTGTTTTACTTCTTTCTTTCCAATCTGGATGTCATTAATTTTTGTTTTTACTTTAGTACATTGGCTAAATCTCCAGTACAGTGCTACATAGAATCAATGAGAGCACATATCCTTGCATTGTTCCCAAATCTAGAAAGCAAGCTATTAGACTGTCATCACTAAATATTATGGTAGCTGTGGATTTTTCACAGATGTCCATCAGGGTAAGAAAGATCCATTTTATTCTCAATTTATTGAGACTTTTTACTGTGAAATTGTTTGGATTTTTTCACATGCTTTTATGAATCCATTGAGATACTGGTTGTGTGTGTGTTTCACTTTATACTATTAATGTGGTGTATTAGTTAATTTTACTTAATTAAGTGATTAAATGATTAATCTTGGATTTGGGAAATGTATCCTGCTTTCTTGTGTATCATCCCTTCATATGATACTGGACAGTTTGCCTTTTTTTTTTTTTTTTTTAAGATTTTATTTTCTTGAGAGAGAGTGTGAGCCAGAGCTGGGAGAGGGGCTGAGAGAGAGAGAGAGAATCTTAAGTAGATTCCACGCAGAGCCCGACAGTGGGCTCAATCTCATGACCCTGAGATCATGACCTGAGCTGAAACCAAGAGTCAGACACAACCAACCGAGCCACCCAGGTGCCCCATGCTTTTTTTTTTTCCCTAATGATTTTTGTATATAAATATATTCCTGACAGATTTTATTCTATAGTTTTCTGGCAGTGTTCTTATCTGGTTTTCATAACAGGATAATGCTGGCATTATAGAATAACTTGGGAAGTCTTTCCACCTCTTCTGTTTCTGAAGAGTGTGTGGAGGAATGGCAATATTTTGTTAACGTTTGATAGAGTTTACCCTTGAAGTCGTGGGGAAAGGGCAGGCTGCTTTTTTTGTAGAAAGTTTTTAAATTAATAATTCAGTCACTTTATTTGTTTTTAGGTCTATTCAGATTTTCTGTTCCTCTTCTAGTCAGTTTCAATAAATTGTGTCTAGAAAGTGATCCATTTATCTAAGTTGTCTAAATTGTTGGGGTATACAGAGTTGTTCTTAATACTTTCTTTTAATCCTTTTTAATTTCGTTAGGTTTGATGGTAATATTCCTTATTTAATTCTTGATTTTGGTAATTTGTGGATTCTCTTTTTTTGAAGTTAAAGGGCTGTCATGTTGCTGAGTTATTCTTAAAATCAACTTTTAGTTTTATTGATTTTTTTTTCTGTTTTGTTTCATTTGTTTCTGCTATAATTTTTATTTTTTTTCTGCTTGCTTTCTGTTTCATTTTCTTTTTTTCTGGTTTCTTAAAGGGAAAACTTAGATTTTTGTGTGGTTTTTTTTTGAAAACTTAGGTTATTGATGTGACGGTTTATTGTTTTATAATATAGACATTTAATGCTTATAAATTTTTCTTTAAGCACTGCTTTAACTGCATTTCAGAAATTTTCAAATATTGTTATTCTCATTTACTTTACCGTATTTTGTAATTTTCCTTATGCTTTTTCCTCTGGCCTTTGGGTTATTTAGAACCACTGGGTTGCTTAACTTCCAAATACTTGAAAATTTCACAGATTTCTTTTATTGCTGTTTTCCGATTTAATTCTGTTGTGGTCTAGAACATATATTTAATTATTTAATCCTCTTAAAATTATTAACCTTTATGTTATGGTCTATCATATGGTCATATTTAATTATTTAATCCTCTTAAATTTATTAACCTTTATGTTATCGTCTATCATATGGTCTTTTTGAGAGAATGTTCCATATGTGCTTCAGTGGTTTTTCTATGGTTAATTGGGTGAAACATTCTATGTATGTCAGTAAGGTTGAATGGGTTGATACTGTTGTATACTCATCTATAGCCACAGTGACTTTCTATTTATTCTATCAATTATTGAGAGTAGATTATTGAAATATTCAAGTTTTACCGTTTAGTTGCTTATTCTTTAAATCCTGTCAGTTTTTGCTTTGTGTATTTTGAAGTTCTGTCTTTAGATGCATATGCATATATAATTAATTGTTACAGCTTCCTAACGTATTGACCCCATTATCATTATTAAGTCTCTTTTTCTCTCTATAACACTTACTTTTTTAAAAAGATTTTATTTATTTATTTGAGAGAGATAGCATGTGTAGGGAGAGGGGCAGAGGGAGAGAGAGAGAGAGAATCTCAAGCAGACTCCCTGCTGAGCATGGAGCCCAACTGGGGCTGGATCCCAGGACCCTGAAGTCATGACCTGAGCCAAAATCAAGAGTCCAATGCTTAACCGACTGTGCTACCCAGGCACCCCTATAAACCTTCTCCCTCTACCCCTCCTGCTTGTCCCCCCGTCTCTCTCTAAATAAAAAAATAAATATTTAAATTGGTTGTTTGCTATTTGTTGTCTGTTTCTTTTGTGTATTTTGTTCCTCTGATCCTCTTTTACTACCTCCTATATTTTAAATGTGTATTTTAGTGTACCATTCAATTTTCTCCAATATTTTTAGTGTGTACTTTTTCAGTGGTGACTATAGGGATTGTATTATTATGCATCTGGTTATCACACTCTAACTTAGCTATATTTTAACTTAATTTTTGTGAATTATAGAAAATTTGTTCTAACATATTTCTATTCTCTACCCCATTCTGTTCACACAGATTACATCTCCACAAATCATTACCCAACAATAGTGTCTTATTTATTGCTCTCTATATAATCAATTGCCTTTTAAATAACTTAAGAAAAATGGGAAATAATGTACTTATAGTCTTTCATATTAACCCACATGTTGCTCATATCCAGTTCTCTTCATTTTTTCCTGTGGGTTTGAATTAATACCTGATGGACTTACTTTAGTATTTCTCATAAGGCACTTTGCTGTCAGTAAGTCTCTCAGCCCTTGTTTATCTGAGATTGTTTTTATTTCATCTTAAAATTTGGAACATAATTTTTCTGGATATAGTGTTTTTGCCTTGACAGTTCATTATTTTCTTTCCTGTATTTGAATGTGATTTTTCACTGCCTTCTTCCCCCCCCCCACCCTTAGGTCTTTTTAGTTTTTATTTAAATTCCAGTTAGTTAACATACAGGGTAATATTAGTTTCAGGTGTAAAATTCAGTGATTCAACACTTACATACAACACCGGGTGCTCATCACAAGTAGTGTACTCCTTAATCCCCATTATCTATTTAACTCATCCCCCTACCCACCTCCCCTCCAGTGATCATCAGTGTGTTCTCTATAGTTAAGAGTCTGCTTCTTGCTTTGCCTCTTTTTTCCCCCATGATCATTTGTTTCTTAAGTTCCACATATGAGTGAAATCATGGTATTTGTCTTTGACTTACTTCACTTAGCATAATACTCTCTAGCTCTATCTATGTCATTGCAAATGGCAAAATTTCATTCTTTTTGATGGCTGAGTAATATTCCATTGTGTATATATACCACATCACCCCTTCCATAATTTGGATATTGTTGATACTCTGCCTTCTGAACTCCATTATTTTACATAAAAGTCGGCTTTTAAATGTATTGATTTTCTCCTATATATAATGATTTTTTTTTTTTTACTGCTTTCAAGAATTTCTCTGGTTCTTTAGTTTTCACTAATTTCTGTATATTAAATTTAGGTATTTGTGTGTTAGTATTCATCCTATTTGGGCTTGGTTGAGCTATTTGGATGTTATGTGTTAATGCTATGTATCAATTTTAGGATTCTTCAGCCATTGTTTCCTCAAATATTTTTCTGTTCTTTTCTCTGTTCTCTCCTTCTGGGTCTGTGTTAAATTTGTATCAGTGTATTTGATGTTGTTCTTCAGGTCTCTGAGGCTTTGTTAATTTTTCAAATTTTTTTTCAGGTTGGATAATTTCTATTGATACATCCTCCAATTTTTAAAAGATTCTTCCTTCCTTCCTTCCTTCCTTAGCATGAGCTGGGGGAGGGGCAGATAGGGAGGGAGAGGAAGAGGGAAAGAATCCCACACAGACTCCAGGCTGAGCATGGAGATCAATGCAGGGCTCGATCTCATGACTTTGAGATCATGACTTGAGCTGAAACAGAATCACTTAACCAGCTGAGCTACCCAAATGCCCTGATATGTCCTCTATTGAGAGGTTCATTGGTTTTTTTTTTCTTAGACCACCATGAATCTGCTACTGAGCTCTAAGTTTTTCATTTCTTCTTTTTTTTAATTGAAGTATAAACAGTGTTATGCTAGTTTCAGTAGTACAGTATAATGACTCAACAGTTCTATTCTTTACTCAGTGCTCCTCACAATAAATCTATTCTTAATCCCCTTTATCTATTTCACCTTCCTCACCCTCCTCCTCTCTGGCAACTACCAGTTTGTTCTCTGTATTTAAGAATCTGTTTTTGTATTTGTTTCTTGTTTTGTTTCTTAAATATAAGTGAAATCATATAGCACTTTTCCTTCTCTGTCTGACTTATTTCACTTATAATACCCTCTATGTCCTTCCATATTGTCCAAATGCACAGTCTCATTCTTTTTTATGGTCGAGTAATATGCTAGTGTGTTTCTTACTCATTCATCTGTTGATGGTCACTTAGGTTGCTTTCATGTCTTGGCTCTTGTAAATAATGCTGCAATAAACATAGAGGTGCATATGCCTTTTTGAGTTAGTGTTTTTGTTTTCCTTGGGTAAATACCCAATAATGAAATTATTGGATCATATAGATTTCAATTTTTAATTTTTTGAGGAATCTCCATAGTGTTATCCACAGTGGCTGCACCAATTTGCATTCCCACCAACAGCACCTGAGTGTTCTTTTTGTCTACATCCTTGCCAACACTTGTTTCTTATGTTTTTGATACATTTGACAGGTATGAGGTGACATCACATTGTGGCTTTGATTTGCAGTTCCCTGATGAGTGATGTTGAGCATCTTTTCATGTGTCTGTTGGCCATCTGGATGTCTTCTTTGGAGAGATGTCTAATCATGTCTTTTGTCCATTTTTAATTGAATTATTCATTGTGTGTGTGTGTTATGTAAGTTCTTTATTTATTTTGGATACTAACCTTTATTGGATATGTCATTTGCAAATATATTTTCCCACTCCTTAGGTTACCTTTTAGTTGTACTATTTCCTTTGCTGTGCGCAAGCTTTTTATTTTCATGTAGTCCCTGTAGATGACTTTTGTTTTTATTTCCCTTGCCTTAGGAGAAAGATTTAGAAAAAAGTTGCTATGGCAAATGTCAGAGAAATTACTGCCTGTGCTCTCTTCTAGGATTTTTATGGTTTCAGGTTTTATTTTTAGGTCTTTAATCCATTTTGAGTTTATTTTTGTGTTTGGTGTTAGAAAGTAGTCTACTTTAATTCTTTTGCATGTAGCTGTCCAGTTTTTCCAGCATCATATATTGAAAATACTGTCTTTTCCTCATTGTATAGTCTTGCTTCCTTTATCATAGATTAACTGACCATATAAGCATGTTTATTTCTGGGCTGTCTATTTGGTTCCATTAATCTTTGAATATTTCTGTGCAAGTACCATACTGTTTTGATAACTACAGCTTTGTAGCATATCTTAAAATCTGGTATTGTGAAACCTGCAGCTTTGTTCTTCTCAGGATTGCTTTAGAAATTGGGGTTTTCTGTAGTTCTGTATAAATTTTGTTATTCCTTGCTGTAGTTATGTAAAAAATGCTGTTGGTATTTTGATAGGGATTGCATTGAATCTGTTGATTGCTTCAGGTAATACAGACACTTCAACAACATTAATTCTTCCAATCTATGAGCATAGAATGTCTTTCCCTGTGTTTGTGTTGTCTTCAGTGTCTTTCATCAGTATTTTATAGTTTTCAGAGTACAGGTCTTGCACCTCCTTGGTTGTTTATTCGTAGGTATTTTATTCTTCTTGGTGCAATTGTAAATGGTGGATTTTTTAAATTTTCACTTTCTTTTTTGTTAGTGTATAGAAATCCTACCCATTTGTAGGTATTAATTTTGTATCCTGCCACTTTACTGAATTAATTTATTCTAATAGTTTTTTGGTGGAGTGTTTAGGATTTTCTATATATATCATGTCATCTGCAAATAGTGACAGTTTAACTTCCTCTTTACCAATATAGATGCCTCTTCTTTTTCTTACCTGATTGCTATAGATTGGACTTCCAGTACCATGTTGAATAAAAATTGGTGAGAGTGGACATCCTTGTCTTGTTCCTGACCTTACAGGGAAACCTCTCAGTTTTGCACAATTGACTATGATGTTAGCTGTGGGCTTTATTTATTTATTTATTTATTTATTTATTTGACAGAGAGAGAGTGTGTGTGTGAGAAAGAGCACAAGCAGGAGGGGAGGGGCAGAGGGAGAGGGATAAGCTGGCTCCCCACTGAGCAGGGAGCCCAACATGGGGCTTGATCCTAGGACCCTGAGATCATGACCTGAGCCAAAGGCAGACACTCAACAGACTGAGCCACCCAGGTACCCTAGCTGTGGGTTTTTCATATAGCCTTTATAATGATGAGGTATGCCCTCTAACCCCACTTTGTTGTGCGTTTTTATCATGAATGGATGTTGAATCTTGTCAAATGATTTTTCTGAACCTGTTGAGATGAGCATATGATTTTTACCCTTTGTTGACGGATGTATGATATTGATTGATTTGTGAGTATTGATCCATCCTTGCATCCCTGGAATAAATCACACCTGATTGTGGTGATTGATTTTTTTAATGTATTGTTATATACAGTTTGCTAATATTTGTTGAGGATTTTTGCATCCATTTTCTTTAGGGATATTGACCTGTCGTTTTCTTTTTTTCTGGTGTCTTCTGTCTGGTTTTGCTATCAGCGTAATGCTGGCCTTGTAGAATGTATTTGGAAGCTTTGATTTGTCTTCTGTTCTTTGGAATTTTTTGTGGAGAAGAGGTATTAACTCTTCTTTAAATGTCTGGTGGAATTCACCTATGAAGCCATCTGATCCTGGAATTTTATTTTCTGGGTATTTTTCGATAACCAATTCAGTTTCATTACTTGTAATCAGTCTGTTCACATTTTCTATTTCTTCATAGTTCAGTTTGGAATATTGTATGTATCTAGTAATTTATCCATTTCTTCTAGATTGTCCAGTTTGTTGGCATGTAATATTTCAAAGTATTTTGTTACACTCTTGTATTTCTGTTGTGTCAGTTGTTACTTCTCCTCTGTCATTTCTGATTTTATTTATTTAGGTTCTTTTTCTTTTTTTCTTGATGGGTCTGGCTAATGGTTTGTCAATTTTGTTTACCTATTCAGAAAACCAGCCCTGGGTTTCATTGATTTTTTTCTGTTGTTTTTTTTTTTTTCTTAGTCTCTTCATCATTATTTCTGCTCTGATATTATTTCGTTTCTTCTCATCACTTTGGGTTTTGTTTGTTCTTTCTCTAGTTACTTTAGGTGTAAGGTTAGATTGTTTATTTGAACTTTTTCTTGTTTCTTTTTTTTAATTGTGTTCAGTTAGCCAGCATATCTTCAGGAAGGCTTGTGTTGCTAGTCTTCCCTCTTAGAACTGCTTTTGCTGTGTCCTAAAGAGTTTGGACCTTTTGTGTTTTCATTTTCATTTATCTCCATGTATTTTTTTATTCCTTCTTTGATTGCTTCATTGACCATTTGGTTGTTTAGTATCATGTTGTTCCATCTCCATATGTTAGTGGATTTTTTCAGTTTTTTTTCATGCGGTTTATTTCTAGTTTCATATTATCAGAAAACATACATGGTATGATTTCATTCTTTTTTTTAAAGCATTTTGAAAAGATTGTTTATTTTGATAATTATATTTACATGTATTAACAAAACACCGGTCATATATACAAAAGGCTTTCACAAAATGCACATGGAAATGTGCAGACCCCTTGCGGTAAGGATGCAGTTTGGGATGACAACCATCCACAAATGGGCTTTGGTAAAGTGCTGTCCTCTCTCCAAGCTGTTGCAAGGAATGCAACCATGGGGACTCGCAGGAGGTCCCTGTTTTCAGTTACTGAAGGTTGTGCATCTGTCTCCTACTTCCCTTTCTCGTTTCAATCTTAAATTTATTGATGCTTGTTTCGTGGCCTCGTAGTGATCTGTTTTGGAAAATGTTTCGTGTGCAGTTGAAAAAAATGTGTATTATATGTTTTTGGATGGAATGTTCTGTATATATCTGTTATGTCCATCTTACCCAATGTGTCATTCAAAGACATTGTTTCCTAATTGATTTTCTGTCTGGATTTTTTTTTTTTTAATTTTATTATGTTATGTTAGTCACCATACAGTACATCATTAGGTTTTGATGTAGTGTTCCATGATTCATTGTTTGCGTGTAACACCCAATGCTCCATGCAATACATGCCCTCCTTAATACCCATCACTGGGCTAACCCATCCCCCCACCCCCCTCCCCTCTAGAACCCTCAGTTTGTTTCTATGGCCATACCACCCTGAACGTGCCTGATCCCGTCTGATTTTCTGTCTGGATTATCCGTCCATTGATGTAAGTGGAGTGTTAAAGTGTACCCTACTATTATTCACCCTACCATCAATTTCTCTCTTTATGTCTGTTTATATTTGCTTTATTGATTTAGGTGCTCTAGTGTTGGGTGAGTATATACTTAAAATTGTTATATCCTCTTGTTGGATTGATATCTTTAATATTATGCATTGCCCTTATTGTCTCTTGTTACAGTCTTTGTTTTAAAGTCTATTTTGTCTGCTACAAGTACTGCTACCTCAGCTTTTTTCTTCTTCCATTTACATGGTGAATGTTTTTCCATTCCTTCACTTTCAGTCTGTATATGTTTTAGGTCTGAGCTGAGTCTCTTGATAGCATATAGATCAACATTGTTTTTTATCCATTTTGCCACACTGTGTCTTTTGATTGGAACACTTAGGCCATTTACATTTAAAGTAATTATTGATAGGTATGTACTTATTGCCACTTTAAAAATATGCTTTCTGGTTGTTTTTGTATGTTCCTTTCTTCTTCCTCTCTTTGTGAATAGTGAGTATCCATTGTATTATGTTTGGCTTTCTTTCTCTTTATCTTTTGTGTATCTATCATAGGTTTTGGGTTTGTTGTTACCATGAGTTTCTCATATAGCATCCTAAGTAAATAGCAGTCTATATTGATTTGATTGCCATTTAAGTTCAGACATGTTCTACCTGGCAAGATCATCATTCGTATTTGAAGGAGAGAGAAAAAGTTTCTAAGACAAACAAGAGATAAAGGAGTTTCTCACCACTAAACCAGCCTTACAAGAAATTTTAAATAGACTTCTCTTTTTCTTTTTAAGATTTTATTTATTTGAGAGAGAGAGAGAGACAGAGATAGCGAGAGAGAGCACTAGTGGGGAGGAGAGGGAGAAGCAGACTCCCCGCTGAGCAGGGAGCCCTATGCAGGGCTCATCCCAGGACCCTGGGACCATGACCTGAGCTGAAGGCACAGCCCTCCAGGCACCCCTAAAGAGACTTCTTTAAGTGGAAAAGAAATGGTCATAATTAGACACAAAATTATGAATAAAAAGATGTAAATGTGACAACATATACATAAAATGTGGAGAAGGGAGTAAAAAGAGAATAGAAGGGGAAAAAGAAAAAAGTGGTTTTTTTTTTTTTTTTGAGAATGTGTTTGAATATCTTGACTTTTAAATGATGCTGTAGTAAACATAGGGGTTCATATATCTTTTCAAATTAGTGTTTTTGTTTCTTTGGATAAATAACCAGTAGTGGGATTACTGGATCATAAGTTAACTCTATTTTTAATTTTTTGAGGAGTCTCCATCCTGTTTTTTATAGTAGCTACATCAGTTTACATTCCCACCAGCAGTGCACAAGGGCTCCCTTTTCTCCACATCCTCGCCAACACTTATTATTTCTTGTCTTTTAAATACTAGCCATTCTTACTGGTGTGAGGTGATATCTCCTTGTGGTTCTGATTTGCATTTTCCTGATTATGAGGGATATTGTGCATTTTTTCACATATGTGTTAGTCATTTGTATGTCTTCTTTGGAATATTAACTGTTCAGATCCTCTGCCCATTTTTTTTCTCTATTTATTTATTTGTTTTTTTGATGTAGTGTTCCATGATTCATTGTTTGTGTATAACACCCAGTGCTCCATTCAGTACGTGCTGTCTTTAGTACCCATCACCAGGCTAACCCATCCCCGCACCCCCCTCCCCTCTAGAACCCTCAGTTTGTTTCTCAGAGTCCATCATCTCTCATGGTTCATCTCCCCTTCCGTTTTCCCCCCTTCATTTTTCCCTTCCTACTATCTTCTTCTTTTTTTTTTTTTTTTTTTTTTTTAACATATAATATATTATTTGTTTCAGAGGTACAGGTCTGTGATTCAACAGTCTTACACAATTCACAGCACTCACCATAGCACATACCCTCCCCAATGTCTGTCACCCAGCCACCCCATCCCACCCACCCCCCTTCACTCCAGCAACCCTCAATTTGTTTCCTGAGATTAAGAATTCCTCATATCAGTGAGATCATATGATACATGTCTTTCTCTGATTGACTTATTTCGCTTAGCATAATACCCTCCAGTTCCAACCACATCATTGCAAATGGCAGGATTTCTTTTTTTTTTTTTGGTGGCTGCATAATATTCCATTGTATATATATATACCACATCTTCTTTATCCATTCATCTATCGATGGACATCTTGGTTCTTTCCATAGTTTGGCTGTTGTGGACATTGCTGATATATACATTGGGTTGCACATACTCCTTTGGATCACTACATTTGTATCTTTGGGGTAAATACCCGGTAGTGCAATTGCTGGGTCGTACGGTAGCTCTATTTTCAACTTTTTGAGGAACCTCCATACTGTTTTCCAGAGTGGCTACACCAGCTTACATTCCCACCAACAGTGTAGGAGGGTTCCCCTTCTCCTCATCCTTGCCAACTTCTGTCGTTTCCTAACTTGTTAATTTTAGCCATTCTGACTGGTGTGAGGTGGTATCTCATTGAGGTTTTGATTTGGATTTCCCTGATGCCGAGCGATGTTGAGCACTTTTTCATGTGTCTGTTGGCCATTTGGATGTCTTCTTTGGAAAAATGTCTGTTCATGTCTTCTGCCCATTTCTTGTTTGGATCATTTGTTCTTTGGGTGTTGAGTTTGATAAGTTCTTTATAGATTTTGGATACTAGCCCTTTATCTGATATGTCATTTGCAAATATCTTCTCCCATTCTGTCGGTTGTCTTTTGGTTTTGTTGACTGTTTCCTTTGCTGTGCAAAAGCTTTTTATCTTGATGAAGTCCCAATAGTTCATTTTTGCCCTTGCTTCCCTTGCCTTTGGCGATGTTTCTGGGAAGAAGTTGCTGCATCCTCTGCCCATTTTTAATTGCCAATTATTTGTGTTTTTAATATTGTTCCAAAATGGAGAATTTTGGTTGCAGAGCAAATAAATCTATAGGTTACTCATTTTCATTTACCTCTCTTCTAGGCATTTTGGCTGCTCTCTGCCAGGAAAATTGGTTATATTCATATTATTTTTAATGCCTCATTCCTTGAAAGTACCCATTACTTAAATTAACATCACATAGAATTAAAGAACCCTTTACCTTAACTGTCTTAAATCAATTAAGTGCTAAGTAGTTTGGGAAAACAGTGTTCGCAGTTTTGGCTCATTTATATTTGCAGAATATAATATATCTGTCTCCAAAGTATTAACCTCACAGTAGATAGTAAAATATTTCTGTTATACCAGTTCATATTTGAAATAAAAAACTGCCTGAGTCATACTGGATTGTGGAACATAATGGAAAAAATTAGAAGATACTTTTTTGTTTCTGAAGACAATGACTAAGGTTAAGAAAGCAAAGAAAAATGAGAGTATCTCCAATATTGACCTACTTTCTTATTTGCCACATTGAAGTTTGTAAAGTGATTCACTTTGGCCCCAAGTGTATATACTTTTTCCTGTAAGTCTAGTAGAGTATCTTTAGAAAGGGAAAAACTGATTCCCTTTCCAAAATATTAATCATTATCCAGCAAGATTCAAGATCATAAATTAAATTTGTATGATGAGGGTCTAGTAATTAGTCATTGTTCACTGACCCCAACATTGATAATAAAATTTTTGAGTGTTTGTGTGTATAATACATATATAATTTTCTTTGTTATCTAAAGCAGTTTTTTATATTCTGCTTCTGGTATCATGCAAAATCAGCAACATGTCATACAATGTAAGGAAATCCACCGTGTATACTTTCTAAAATTTTTCTCGGTTGTAAATTAATATTATCTAATAAACTCCAGTGCTCTCTTCCTCATTTTTGATCCATGTAGCACATGGTCTTACTGAGTTTTCTTTATATATTTATTTTTCCCCACAGCTCAGTCATATTCATGCTCTTCCAAATTATTTAATCTGAATTAAAACAGTGTGTGTTTGTCATTTTCATGATAATTACTTTATTGGGTATCTTTTTCTCTGTCAATAATAGAGTTTTCACAAATTCACACAGAAACGGAATTATAAGTTTTCTTTGTTTTTCATTTTTCTTGTTCTTTAGATACTTTGAAAATTTCTGAATTCTGCCAACAATAGTTTATCTAAAATAAAACATGTTACAGCATTAGAACTTTACAATTAAAGTATAAAATACTGGTCTTGAAAGTCTCAGAATAGTTCGTGGTTCTGGCCTGCCACGGACGTCTGAACATCTTTTAGGGAGCCTCTAGAGTATTATATTCCCAGTGTTATAATTAGGTAAGGTGTTTTTATTTTGTGTGTACATGTATGTGAAAGGAATACTTGTGCAGCTAATGATTTGCTGTGTTTTGATAATTTATTTCACAATGATTAATTGTGGGAATTTTTGTCATTACATTGTAGAGTGTGCTTTTTCTTAAAAGACAATCTGCAGACTAAATAAATGGGTGTAAAGTATTGTTTTAAAAGGTTCTCTTTAAGACTTAGAATATGATAAAACGGATTTCAATTTATTGGTCTCATTCCAAAGGAGAAGCAGAGACACACCTGAGATAGTACTAATGTCATTTGGGATTTTATTTTTAATTTAACAAAGTTAAATTTGGTGCTCTTCATTCAACTTACCCACAATTTAGCATTTCTTGGATAACATAAAATTTGAAAAACTATATATAGCTCACTACCAGTTTTAAAATATGTAACCTGAAATCATTCCAGAATATTTTAAGGCATTTGGCAAAGAGTTTATTTTGTAAAATAGCATGGACCTTTGAGTAGGTTTTAAAAAAATTTTAGAATTAGTTACAGATGATTTAATGTTTGTCATTCTTTCTTGGGGGCAAATATTTTAAATCTTAAGACAGGCAGGGTGCCACAGTGCTTGACCACATACTATTATGCAGTTTTCATTGTTTCCAGTCAAGTTATTGTGGCCTACTATGTAGCTAGATTCATTCTAGTATCCAGGTCTCAATTTCAAAGATTCTAATTTTAATCTTATGAACTATATTTGGTCAAGACATTTTGAGTATTCATACTTACAAGAACCTACCTTGTAGCATCTACTTAATATAACCATAGTTCAAATTATTACTTATATTCCATATATAATGTGTGTGTATGTATAAACATACAGTATGATCCAGTTTGTAATTCACTTGGTATTTACATTGTGACCCTGCTTCTAACTGTGTAGGCATATCCAGCACAATGTAGGGAAAAAAAAGACTTGAAGGAAATATTAGTTATGTTAATAGTTATTACTGGGAGTGGCAGGGTTTTGACTAGTTTTGATTTTTCTTTTTATATTTTCTAATTTATCTTCAGTGATTATCAGTACCTCCCATTTTGACAAGTTTTTTCTTATATAATATTTTCTAGTTTGTTTAGGACTGGTTTTGATTATTCTTTATATATCATATTTTCTAATTTATTTGCAGTGAGGTACTAGTACCTCTTTATTTAGAAAATAAGTATTTTCAATTTGCTTAAAAATTATTTAGCTCCTCATAAAGATGTCTATAATATCTATTCTTACAAGTGCTAGTAGAATTGCAAAGTCAAAACTGCAAATCATAGGAACCTATTTTGCATTAGTTGGCAGCTCAAGAATAAATGTTAATAAATATTCCAGTACTGAGTATATTTGAAAAAATCATTTCACAAAGTACTTTATCTATAGCTGCATTAAAAAACAGTTTTGTCTCATAATTTATATTAATGAATTAATCTCTGACACATAAATAAAAGAAAGTATAAAAGAAGGAAAGGAATTTTGTTTTTACTCCTGATATTTATGAGTGCTTATTTTTTATCAAGTATATTTTATTTAAAAATAACGTATTATACATAAGAATCACCAGCGGAAGATACCAAAATGCATCTTGGGTCTTACCCCAGAGATTCTGATTAAGAAGGTCTGAGTTAGAAGCCAAGAATCTGTGGTTTATATAAGCACCCACGTGATTTTGATGCAGGTAGTCCAGTAAACAATAATAGATTATTTATTCTTTTCATCTCTTATTCCTCAGCTAGATCTGTGATCTCCAAGGTATAATGAATACATCCCCAGCAGTTGCACAACGCAGCCCACTAGGGTGAAGGAAGAGGAAGTTAGAACTTCTATTTCTCTCTCTCATTTCCTTACGTTCTATTTCTGTATGTTTTATAACGTATATAATTATTGATGTAGTAGTATGTTATTTCTGTGTGTTTTATGATGTATAGGATTATTGATATGTAGTATATTATAATAAATACAAATATAAACATTTGTCAGAATTACTTTTAAACAGCATATAAATTGTTTAGCACATTGGTCTCTGGTATAGTCGCTTTTTTGATGCTGTATTAAATGTTTTCTATTTCAAAAATAGATGATAGACACCTTACTGTCAAGTGACAACTATATTTTTATATGTGTGCTTCTCCACCCCCTTTGTCCTTGTTACCAGGTAATGCTTTTCCTTGGACTATCAACTTGCATCATTTCAGCATGTATACCCTTTTCGGAAAACAAGTGACACTTTGCCTAGTGGAACCTATGGGTTGTACCTCTACTCTAGCTGTTACATCTCAAAAACTACTTGCTACAGGACCTGATACAAGGCATTCATTTGTTGTCTGTCTCCATGTTGACCTAGAGTCACTTCAGATAAAATGCTCGAACCCTCAGGTTAGTATAGTTGATTTATGAAAGGAAATTTAAAATAATGTGATTTAAGAACAATTGTTATCAATTTTGTAAAGGGTTTCTCTTCTGTTTAGTGTCCTAAATTATTTTTAACAGAGCCATCAAGATCAGAATGGTTAGATTAAGTATTGCTTTGAAGCTCTCTCAAGTTTTGTAACTTAAACTCTTCTGAAAATGTAATGGTGGCAGCATAAATGCATCCTTTGGCTGAAAGAATGAAATCAGTTGCAGATGTAAAGTGTTTAAACACTGAAGGACTACTTTATTATCACACTGGAAGAGTCTTTGAATGGATCAAATATAATTTTCAGCCAGATTCTCACTCAGAACTTCTTTTGCTCTACACGTAATATTAAAAAAAAAAAAGCACTGTTTACTACTTAAGAAATATATTTTGCTAATCCCATAACATTTCAGTTGGTATAAGCCAAATATGTTGAATTCTGTATTGTTACAATTTAATATGAATTTCAGTTTCCTGGATTTATATAAATTATTAATTGCATGTAGTTAACTTGTTTCTTTAACCTTAAGCAGACTGTGGTATACTTTCTACATAGATTGTCAGTGTTGAATACTATTTGAAATTATATTTTAAAACAATTCTTTTTGGGTAGGCATTGTATCCAACAGGTCAATATTGATAAATCTATGTTTATCTCAGCATTAGTGGTTACAAGCCAGTAATTAAGCCAGTTTTTAGAGTGTGTTTTTTTAAAGTGGGTTCAAATATTATTTCATATTTCGTAGAGCCTCCTTACTGATACCATCCTCCTTTCTTCTCTTCTCCCTATCTGGTTAATGGAGGATTAAAGGGACCTAATGGCTGCCAGATTTCTGAATATCGTGTAAAGTGGTACAGTGTAAACTCTTAACTAGACTATGAAAGTTTTTCAACATATATTATTCTTCTAAAATAACTACTAAAAATAAAATGCAAAAATACAAAGAGATATGGCTAAAAAGCCAACAAATGTATTAAAATGGAATACCAAAAAATATTCAAATGATCTAAAGAAGTCAAGAAATGGTAACAGTTTAAAAATAGGGTAGAAACAAAAATGAAGTCTTGCCATTTGCAATGATGTGGATGGAGCTAGAGTCTCTTATGCTAAGCGAAATAAGTCAGAGAAAGACATACCATATGATTTCACTTATATGTGGAATTTAAGAAACAAAACAGGTGAACATAGGGGAAGGGGGAAAAAAAAGAGAGGGAGGCAAACCATAAGAGACTCTTAACTGTAGAGAACAAAGAAGATTAATGGAGCGAGGTGGGCGGGGGATGGGCTAAATGGGTGATGGGTATTAAGGAGGGTACTAGTTGTGAGGAGCACTGGGTGTTCTATGTAAGTGATGAATCACTAAATTCTCCCTAAACCAATATTACCCTGTATGTTAACTAACTAGTATTTAAATAAAAACTTGTAACAAAAATAAATAAATAAATAAAATGGTAGAGCTGAGCTATTCTCACCAACAATGTTAAATGTTAATGATGTTAACCAAGAGTCTTTAGACCATGAGTTAGCAAACAAAAGCCTGCAGGCCAAAAACCCAGTTTTTACATTTTGTCTGAGGTTGCTTAAACAGTATGGCTCACAAAGCCTAGAATGTTTACTATCTGACCCTTTAAGGGAAAGTTTGCTGACCTCTGGTCCAGCTATTCCTATTAAAAGGCAAAGATTTAGGGCACCTGGGTGGCTCAGTGGTTAAGCGACTGCCTTCGGCTCAGGTCATGATCCTGGAGTCCCAGGATCGAGTCCCGCATCGGGCTCCCTGCTCGGCAGGGAGTCTGCTTCTCCCTCTGACCCTCCCCCCTCTCATGTGCTCTCTTTCATTCTCTCTCTCTCAAATAAATAAATAAAATCTTTAAAAAAAAAATTTAAAAAAAGGCAAAGATTTATAGAGCAAGACTACTATATATTGCTTAAAAGAGAAGCATTTGAAACATAAAGAAATAGATATAATATAAATAAATGCATAGGAACAGTATACCATACAAACAGCATAGGACGGCTGGACTTGCTTATTTTAATATCAAATAAACAAAAGGGAAAAGGGTATTAGCAGAGATAAATAATGACATGAAACAAAAATGGGTAGAATTAAAGGAGAAAAACAGATGATTCTATTCCATGCTGCATAGTGGGAACTTTTTTACAATCTCAGCAATTATAAAGCAACTAGATGAAAAATAAATACCACAGACATAATAGGGAAGTTTTATAACACCTTTCTCAGCGGTTGATAAAGCAACCAGATAAAAATAAATAATTGGAGACCTAGAAGAATGAAAAATACTACAAACTCATCTTGATCCATTTGACATTCATAGAACACCATATCTAAAAACCATGGACTACACACTTTTTTCAGGTGTACATTGTCTCATTTTGTTTACGAGATTAAAATAAAGTATATTATCTAATCATAGTCAAAATGTATTAGAAATAAGTAATAAACTATAAAAAAACTATCTAGACAGTAAACATCCTTCTAAATAATCTATGAATCAAAGACAAAAATCACTTGGACATAAGAAAATGTTTTGGTTGAATGATAATAAAGTGGATATAGTAAAGTAGTCTTAAGAGGAAAAACATAATTTTAAATATTTACATTAGAAAGGAAGAAATAGAAAACGAAGAACAAGATAAACCCAAAAGAAGTAAAAGGCCAAAAACAATAAAAGAGCAGAGATGACTAGTACAATAAAGAAAGAGAGAAAGATAAAATACAAATTACCAATATTGGGAATGAAGGAGGAGCATTATCACACAGATCCTATAGACTTTAAAAGAATAATAGAATATGAACAACTTTATGCCAGCAAGTGTAACAATTTAGATGAAATAGAAATTTTTACTGTAAAATAACTTTACAAAAAATGATACAAAGTAGAAGATCTGAATATCCTTTTATATCTATAAAAGAAATTAAATATGCTATCAAAATAAGTTTTAAAAAAAGTTCAGGCCCCAGTGGGTGAATTTTATCAAATATTCAAGGGAAAAATATAGGAAATTTTCACAAATTTTTTTCCACAGATAGAGAGTGAAGGATTTCTTCCCAGATTGTTTTATGAAGCCAGTATCCTACTACCAAATTCTGAAAAAGTCTTTATAAAAGAAGGAATTAGAAATCAATATCCCTCATGAAAATAGATGTAAAAATTCTTAATCAAATATTAGCAAATCAATATAGCAGTACATAAAACAGTTAATAAATGGTGATAAAGTGGGATTCATCTTAGAAATTCAAGTTTGGTTTAATATTCAAAAATCATTTGGTAGAATTCACCATATCAGTAAAAGAAGTGAGAAAAATCCAATGATAATTTCCATAGATGCAGGTAAAACATCTGATAAAATTTAACCACCCATTCATGATAAAAACTCTTAGCAAATTACAAATATTAGAGAATTTTTCAAAACTGATAAAGGATATATGTAGGAAATGAAATATCATACTTAATATCATACTGAATTGTTTTCCACTGAAATATGAAAAAAGCCCAGAATGCCTGCTTTTACTACTTGCTCTGTATCATACTGGATGTCCTAGCCATTCCAATAAACCAAACAAAGGAAATTAAAAGGCATAAAGATAAGGAAAGAAGTAAAGATCTATTTGTTTATGATAAAATGTTTTATAGAAAATCCTAGAGGAATTAACAACCTATTACTGGAGTTAATAAAATTATCAAGGTTGCAGGAGACAAGAGTAATGAATAAAAATCAATTGTATTTTCATATAGTAGCAGGAAACAATTGGAAAATGGAACGAACCCATTCCATTTATATTGGTCCCCAGAAACATAAACAAATGTATCTAACTAAAGATGTCCAAGACCTGTACCTTGAAAACCAGAAATCATTGCTGGGAGAATTTAAAGAACCTAACTGGAGAGATATACCTGTTCATAGATTGGATGAGTCAATATTGTTCAAATGGCAGCTCTCCCCAAATTGATCTTGATATTGGGTATAATCAAGTTTAAAAACATTTTCTCTTTGAAAGACATAGTAAGATAGCAGAAAACCATACACTAGGAGAAAGATTTATTTAATACAGTTTTAATTTATTAGAGCACGTGTGTGGGGCAGGAGAGGCAGAGGGAGAGGGAAAGAATCTCAAGCCCACTCCCCACTGTGCAGGGATCCTGTTGCAGGGCTCGATCCCACAAACCCAAGATCAAGACCTGAGCTGAAATCAAGAGTCTGTTATCTAGAATATTTAAAGAATGCTTTCTACTTGATAACATGACGACAAAGAACAGTTAAAAAAATAAAATGAAGACAAAGACCAGGGCTAAGATTTGAACAAACATTTACCAATGAGGATGTTACTGGTCAGTAAGCACATGAAAAGGTGCTCATCATCATTATTCATCAGGGAAAAACAAAATAAAACATGAAGACAGTCCACTATACACTGATTAGATTGGCTAAAATAAAAACAATGAGCATTGTGAACCATCTAGAACTCTTTGTATTCTGTAGCTGGGAATGTGAAAATTACACAACTTTGGAAACAACTTGGAAATTCCTGAAAAAAGAATAACGTGCACTTAGCATATGACCTAGTCATTCCTCCCTTTTTCCTCAGAGAAACAAAAATATATGTCCATGCAGAGACTTCTACACAGATGTATTTGGCAGCTTTATTGTATAGGCTAAAACTGAACACAACCCAAATGTTCATCAATAGATGAATAATTAAACACATTATGGCCTATCCATACAATATAATACTACTCGGGCAATTATTGATAAAATGCAACATCGTGGAAGAATATTAATCACTATGCCAAGTGAAGAAACTTCTGGAGAAAATAGAAAAATTTTTTATATTCATAGTTTATATTTAGTAGTAAGTTAATCCTTATATGATAGCTAACTGCTACCTGGAGTCGTCCACCAGAGACCTTCTATTTTAGGAACTTATGAATGTCATTTTAGCCTTGAGAGGATTGTCCTACTCTACATGTTCTGGATATCCATAGCTGTCCTAGCTGAGAATAAATTTTATTACCATTATTGTTTAACCTGGGAAGCCACTATTAATCTTTTTTATTTTCTTTAATTTTATTATGTTAATCACCATACATTACATTATTAGTTTTTGATGTAGTGTTCCATGATTCATTGTTTGCGTATAACACCCAGTGCTCCATTCAATACGTGCCCTCTTTAATACCCATCACCAGGCTAACCCATCCCCCCACCACCCTCCCCTCTAGAATCCTCAGTTTGTTTCTCAGAGTCCATAGTCTCTCATGGTTCGTCTCCCCCTCCGATTTCCCCCCCTTCATTTTACCCTTCCTACTATCTTCTTTTTTTTAACATATAATGTATTATTTGTTTCAGAGGTACAGGTCTCTGATTCAACAGTTTTACACAATTCACAGCGCTCACCATAGCACATCTTTTTAAAAAATTTTCTTTTACTTTGAGATGCTCAGTAGTATCATGATTTCTGTGGAATCTTATTAAATGTAATGTGGCTCAAGCCTAGAGCTCTCTAATATCTTTATTGGACATCCACTTCGTTTGGAATCGAGCTCAGGTTTTGTTGTTGTTTTTATAAACTGGTTCTAAACAAAGTCATCACCTAGATAGAGCTTAGTTTTGGTCTGGTGTTTCCTTCTCATGTCTCCTTCCTTCTTTTGTCGTTACCTCCATCACCTGGCTCCCAGAGCCTCCTTGCTGCTGCTCCCCAAATACCAAGACCTTTTATTTTTGAGAAATAAACCGAGGCTGAATGAACCTCATGCCTCAAGAATCCCTTTACCCAAAATGTAATAATTTTTATCTATTCATTTAATTCCAATTTTGTCTTCTTTATAAGTCATTATAAACCAACTTCTGTTTGATTATTACCAGCTTCTATAACCAAAGTTGATCACAGGATTGTCGGGAAGTTTATGTGAGATATTTATGAAATGTTGTGAAAACACCTTATGAACTCTGAAATGCTATATGAATGCCATTTTGTTAGTTTAGATTGACTCTGATATAAAATGTGAGACCCTCTTTGTAGATTGTTATAAATATCCCTGGTGGAATTTAGCAGTGTTCCCAAAGGGCTAGGAAGCCACAAAACACTTTGAAGAATCATTGTGTACTCAAAGATTTGGTAAAGAGTTAATACTATTTTATATCCTTGTGTGCCAGGTTAGCCTAAATTTTAATGATTAAAAATGAGACTCCAGGGGCACCTGGGTGGCCCAGTTGGTTGAGTGTTGAACCCTTGATTTTGGCTCAGGTCTTGTCTCATGGTTGTTAGTTCAACCCCTATGTTGGGCTCCGTGCTGGACGTGGAACCTACTTAAAAAAAAAAAAGAGAGACTCCAAGTAAACTGCTTTCTTGTGAGTGGTTGCTTTAGTATAGGCTTCCAGACTCCCTCTGGATACTGTCAAAATTACAAGAGATGATTTGATTTTTTTTTTTCCCATGTGTAGAAAAATACTTACTGAGTACTGCAAGTCCAGTACTACATACCTAATCCAGAAATGAGGAAAATGAAGATGAGTAAGATAAACACACTGTCGAGGAGGGAGAATATTCTGTCTCTTCAAGGTCCTTCTAGGTGAATTAAGAATCAAATTGACATCAGACAGATTAACAGAAAATCAAATTTAATAGCATGTGCATGGGTTGAAAGACCTAAATATGAGACAGGAAACCATCAAAATCCTAGAGGAGAACATAGGCATACACATACATACATACAATGGAATAATACTCAGCCATCAAAAAGAATGAAATCTTGCCATTTGCAATGACGCAGATGGAGATAGAGTCTATTGTGCTAAGTGAATTAAGTCAGTCAGAGAAAGACAAATACCATATGATTTCACTCATATGTGGAATTAAAGAAAAAAAACAGATGAGCATAGGGGCAGGAGGGGGGGAAAAGAGGGAGGCAAACCATAAGAGACTTTTAATTATAGAGAACAAACTGAGGGTTGATGGAGGGAGGTGGGTGGGGGATGAGCCAAATGGGTGATGGACATAAAGGCAGGCACTTGTTATAATGAGCACTGGGTGTTATATGTAAGTGATGAATCATTAAAATCTGTTCCTGAAACCAGTATTACCCTATATGTTAACTAACTAGAATTTAAATAAGAATTTGAGAGGCGCCTGGGTGGCTCAGTTGTTAAGCATCTGCCTTTGGCTCAGGTCATGATCCTGGGGTCCTGGGATCGAGCCCCGCATCAGGCTCCCTGCTCTGCAGGAAGCCTGCTTCTCCCTCTCCCACTCCCCCTGCTTGTGTTCCCTCTCTCACTGTGTCTCTCTCTGTCAAATAAATAAATAAAATCTTTAATAAATAAATAAATAAAATAAAAACTTGAAACAATAACAAAAATAACATGTGTGGGGAATCCACAAGAAATGGAAATTCCAAAGATAGGCAAAATTAGGTATATATGTATGTCATCTTGGACTAAGGAGAAGGGATAGGGGTCTGGGACTTGAGAGGAAAGGAATACAATTTACAGGAAGATGAAAAAGAATAAATGTTTAGTAAGTTAATGTTTGCTGGGCCACTCAGAAATAATGGGACATAGAGGAATTTGATCAAACAGGCCTTGCTACGTTCCTCCCTATCTACCATACCTCCTTCATATCATATTGTAGTTCTTTGTGGTCATAGTTCTCTTCCTGAAGCAGGTCCTCCACCTAAATTCTTTGATGCAGTTGTTGGGGGTGGTAAAGAGCTTTTCCTGAATCTGCTGGGTTTTGTTTTGTTTGTTTGTTTTTAAAGATTTACTTATTTGCCAGAGAGAGAGAAAGAGAGAGTACAAGCAGGGGTAGCGCCAGGCGGAGGGAGAAGCAGGCTCCTCGCTGAACAAGGAGCCCGATGCGGGACTCCATCCCAGGGCCCTGGAATTATGACCTGAGCTGAAGGCAGACACTTAACCATCTGAGCCACCCAGGAGCCCCATTTTTGATTGTTTTTTAATTCGATATAATCTTCATGTCAGAGTGGCCCATTGTGGGGTGGCCTGCCCTTGGCCCATACAACATGAAGAAGGCCATGCCTACACGCATCTTAATGCAACTGTTGAAAGCCACAGATAAAGAGCAAATCTTGAAGGTATTATGAGAAAAATAACGCATTGCGTACAAGAGAACCAAGATTTGATTGTTAGTTTACTTCTTCTGAGTGTAAAGGTCAGAAGAGCAACACCTTTAAATTGTGAGAAAAAAAAATAGCCTCTCAACACAAAATTCTAAATTAAAAAAAAATACATGTTTATGAGTAAAGACCAAATAAAGACATTTTCACATAAAGGAATCTATCACCAGTAGTACTGCACTATAAGATATCCTAAAGGAAGTCTCTCAGGCTGAAGGGAAATGAAACCAGATATTCGAGCATCTTTTTAAATGTTTATTGGCCATTGCATTTGTGAATTGACAATTCATATTATTTACATACATTTGTATTTTCCTGATTATTAATAAGGTTGAACAGTTTTTGAATGTTTATTGGCCAATGGATTTGTTTTATGAATTGATAATTTATATTATTTACCCAATTTTTCTATTAAATTTCTTAGCAATTTGAAGAGCTTCCCTTAGGCTCTATAAATACAAACCTTGTATTTGTAACACAGTTAATTACCTTTATGGCATCTTGTACCAAAAATGTTTAATCTTTCTTGATGAAATATATCTGTAGGTCGATTTTTATTTTCTGGGTATCCTACCTTATAAAGAATATCGTGAGCCCCTAAAATACATTCACATGCATCCTAAAATTTATCACTTGTTTTTAAGATTAATGACTCAAAATAACCTTTTTGTTGTTGTTGTTAATGGTTTCTCACTAATCCATCTGTTTTGTTTTTGTTTTTGTGAATGACAGTGCTTCTTGTTCTTTTCTGTGCCATGGACTTCCTTGAGAATCTGATAAAAGCTATGAACCTGTTCCCTAAAACATTGTGTATACCCACCAAATTTTGCATGTGTTATCAGAAGCTTTGCAGAGTATTGATTTGTAGCCAGTACATAAGATTCTTGATTCCATTAAGGAAATAATTCCTTCATAAATACCATTTTTTGGTTTATCCATTAGAGTAATATCAGAAGTTTTGATACTGGTATATTAATTAATTTGATTCATTATTGCTTAGATACAAAGTCTTCAAGTAGTTTATATATTTTAAAATAAAGGGCAAGCTCTACGTATAAGGCATGCCCAGAACAAATTCATTGTCGTGTTAGACATTATTGTAGGTCTGTGTATCAACTATGGTGAACTAAGCTACTATGTCAGTTCCTAGAACTCACTGCCATTCAAGTGCCTTAGTATAAATATTTAACCCAGTTGAATATTCAGAGTTTTTGTTTCTAAGGGTGATTTTCATTAGCCCTTCCCTTTAACGTAACTGTTTTACCGAAGTTACCCAATTCTCTTTAAAGTCTCTTTGACCTTAAAAATTGTATTTATTCTAAAATTAAGAGACCCTGTAGAATCCTATTTTTAATATAATAAATTTCAATTTTCCTTTAGCCAATAAATAAATATATTTTGTTTTCTTATAAAGGCATTTCTAGGAACATAAAACCATATTTGCATTTTTGGGTTGTAAGTATGTGGAACTAGAGAAAGAATGGATTTATGCTTTTTATCCTGTTTATTCATAGTTTTTATTGCTATAAAATTATGTTCAGTTTTCAGAAAGGCAGTGGAATTTGACATCACTGTATAGGAACACAGCATTGGATTTAGACAAAACTGGATTTGTATTCTAGTACCACTCATTTTTAATTTTTCTGAGCCCCTGATTTTCATTTTTATCTTTAAGCAAAATTAGACTGGGCAAGGGCTATGCTTTATATGAAAAGGCTTTTAAATTTGGCAAAAACTCTTTTTTTTTTGAAACTGAGTTCTAATGATTAGTGACGACCTGCATGCCAGATGAGCTAGCCTTTTTAAGTTTGTATTCACTTAGAGCTCTTTGGTGTTCACCATGAACACCAATTTGTTGAAATTCCATCCCTGCTTGGTTTCCATTGAAATTGTGTATCCATGGTTTTCTTCTTCTATCTTTATGGTTACTCTTCTATCTGACTCTCTCTCCTAATACCCTGCAAAGCAAGTTCTTCCTGCCTAACTGGATGGAACTTTTCGTTGCCCCTATATCATTTCCTGCCCTGGGCTATTGCTCTTGCTAGTCTTATGACTAGAATGGCCTTTTGCATCCACTTAAATTGCATCTGTCCTTCAGGAATGTATCCCCTTGAGAATTAGCACAGCCTCTCCAGTCCAATTAAGTCTCCTTTATGATTGGTTATAGATTAAATGAGAAAGTGTATATGAAATTAATTTTTAAACAGTAAAATATTACATATTCAATATTCAGTAAGTTTTTGATACACAAGGTATTGTTGTTATTCAGTCACCTTCAGAAATATACATAAAACCTCCTCACATGGTGCTCATTTTTTAGAGATTTTTAAAGTTTTATTGGGATATTCTTACATACAATAAACTGCACATGTTTAAATTCTCTAATGCTATAAGATTTGACACATGAAACCATTCTCAGAATCAAGACAATGCATCCATCCATCATCCTCAAAAGCTTCTTTATGCTACTTTGTTATCCTCCATTACACTTCTTCCCCCATTCCAGGCAACTACTGATTCTGTCGTTATGGATTAATTGTCATTCGCTGAGATACTGTATAGATAGAATCATACAGTTGTATTCTGTTTCTCTAACTCTCCTTTTTTTTTTTTTAATTTTTTTCCCTAGCTTCTTTCATTCAGCACAATTATTTTGAGATTAAGCCATGTTTTTCATGAATTCATATTGATTTGTTTTTTATTGATAGGTAGCATTCTCTTGTATGGGTATACTGCATTTTGTTTATCTACTTATTGGTGAACATTTGAGATTTTTTTCAGTTGTAGATTACTACAGAAAAAAAAATGCTATGAACATCTGTATTCAGGTCTTTGTGCAGACATAGACTTTCGTTTTTCTTGGGGAAACACTTAGTGAAATGGCTGGGTTATATGGTGGGTGTATGCCTTTTTCAGAATTCACCAAACTATATTCTACATTTTGCATTACCATCAGCAGTAAATGAGAGTTTCAGTTGTTCTGCATCTTTGCCAATACCGGCATGGCTAGGCTTTTTAAAGTTAGCCATTTTAATAGGTGGGTAATGGTAGCTCATTGTGGCTTGAATTGGCATAGTTTTCAGTATAGCTTGGAGGATAAGAGTGGAACATTTATCTTTAAATTTTTAATTTTTTTAAAAACCTCTGAATTTGGCAAGTCTGAATTCTGTGATAGCAACTTTCTCCTTTGAAAATAAAAATATGTTTAAAGTTTACCTGTTTGCTTGGTGCATTAACTACACAACGTACTTAGTGACTTTCATACACAATTATTTAAGGGTAGTCATTAAAGGAAATAAATAGTGACAATAAAAGCATCAGTTCTCTTTTACGCCCATAGAAGTATTTAGAACTTGTTTTCTTTGGTTTATGCTTTCCATATTTGTCAGTTTTAATTGTTTAAGAAAAAGTAAAATGATCTTTTTTCAAAATATGGTTTGCAACAAAATTGTTTCTTTTTAGCGAGAACTTATTCTTGATTATGAAGGACAAAAGAGTTTGAACTAAAATTTTTCTAAGGTTTTTTGTAAGATCTCTAGCCATTAGATTATTTTTTTTTAAAGAAAAGGAACTATAACCTGAGATTTGAGTCTTCATCACACAAAAAGCAAGAGAAAACTATAACCCAAGTACTGTTTTATATCAAATAAGGGTTGACAACAGTGTTTTTATGCATCTGTTCTGCCCACATAAGAAGCCAGCTTTATCATCTGGATGTGTCCTGGGGCTGAAACTTCTTATAAATATGAGAATTTCACTTTTTTTTTTTTTTTTTTTAATGGCAAGCAGAATATGGTATCCAGCTGTGGATTTGCTTATATATTTTGTTTGCATTTTTTTCCTTGGGCTTGTTTTATACAGTATATGGCAATATGTTGTCATACAAATTCCATGATTAATGCTTATTTATGAAATCTTATGTAAATATCTTAGAACTTAGTCAAACAATGTGCAAGTTAAACAGTTTTTTCTCTGAATATTGGAATGACAAATCCAAGGGGAATAGTAGGTTGGATAGTTTATGTTCTTTATCTATAGCAGAGTCTCATATGTAACAAGTTCCTTTTACTATTTTATGTTATGTCATTCTTTTTCACTTTATTTTGCTGGGCAAGAAATCCTGTTTCAGTTTCATTCCTCAGAAAAATAAGGAGAATTTAAATGTGGAAATAATTTAGAAATAAGAATGGTAATTATTTCATCTGTAATAATCATATTTACTAGTATATATTTGCTATCTAATTCTGATACTGACCTCTGTGTAAGAGGCATTTCTTTGTATTTGTTCTATTAGTCATATATTAAAAGCAATCCACTGTCCCATAATAAGCTGTTTTGTTAGCATTATTACCATATTAACATGATTTTCCCACAAAAATGCTAACTTGCTCATACCACAGTATGAATATGTGGCAAACTTTAAGTGTGAGTCAATTCGTTATATCTACTTCAAATTGAAATCATGATAAAATACTAAAATTGTAAACTTGTTATATGAATTTTCTCTGCGTATCTCATCAGAATCATAGTACCATAAAATATTCATGATCATATGTATAATTATATTACTTATAATAATTATATAGCATAGATTATAGATCATGATATAATATGATCAGTGGGACATTAATAGATTTTTGTTTCATATATTCTTGTTTCCCTTGACTTGCTTTAATTTTCTCACAGGTAGTAATTTAGTTAATTGTGACCAGAAGTTGAAAGGCTCGTTTTCCCTTTTTTTTTTTTTTCCCTCCTGCTCAGGTGCAGCTCTTATATGAGCTAACCGAGATCATGAATAAGGTGTGGAATAAGATTCAGAGGAGAGGCAATCTCAGCCCTTCCTCCGCCTTTCCGGAAACCTCGGCAGGGCCAGTCCCGAGTTCTCCGGTGAGAAGCAGTGTAGGCACAGCTCCACCAGACACCAGCACATGCAGCCCATCTGCTGACGTTGGAACTACTACTGAGGTAAGTGTTTCTGAAAAATTCTCTTGCCGCTGAAGGGTGACGTATACCACAGAGTTCTGTATCGGGACTGAGAATGAAGATGACCTCACTTCTGTGGAAGCTGGCAGGTTCCGAAGGCTCCTGGGGAGCTGGGGTAGCAGTGGCTGTTTATTAATGATCCTTTTAGGTCCCAGGATTTTAATTACTTTCAGTAGGTAGTGGGGTAGTTCAGGACAGTGGGGGTTCTCTGAAATGGAAAAAACTGACACACAGTAAAGGTATGTTTCCTCAGAAGTATGGGAACTTAGAAACTGAGTGAAAAAGAGGCTCATGCTCCTTTGCCCTGCCCTCTTTGCCCCTGCCCTTTTTGTAAACCACGATGTTATTATTTATCTTGACATTAGTGGTTTTCAGTCCTGTCAGACCCAAAGTCCTCTCCTTCTCCCTCCTAGTCCTAGAAACCTTTCTTTTCATTTCTCGCAGCCTAACCTCACCCCACGTGCCAGTGCCCTTTTATAACAAATATTTTATAATGCCCCTTTACTCTCCTGAAATGAAAATAAAAAATGATATAATCCACATATACATACAGTTTCAAAAATATCTAATATCTTAAATAAAATATAATTCAGGGTATAATAACATGTATTTCAATATATGTATAAATGCTCAGTCATGACTGTTAGAAGAAGACCTAATGAAGTAGTCAGGTACATATAACTACTGTGAATGTCAGTGAGACAGATTCGAGAAGGTCTATATCCAATATCACAAGTGGTACTGTTGTGACATCATTTGTTGGTGGCATCATTTTCTGAAATAGTGGCAACCCCGGTAAAGTTTTGAACAAAACAATATTCTTCTTTTCATTTCAATAGTTATGTTTCTGGAACTCTTAGTGTAGTAAAATTGTGCAGAAATGCCAAAAAAACTGTTTAGATCTAAAACTGAATTCAATTTTATTTCCAAATGTTTATATACAAAATTTTCACTTGTGTAATTTTCTGTGAGCTAGGGAGCACCTGGGTGACTTAGTCGGTTAAGTGTGTGCTTTCAGCTCAGGTCATGATCCCAGGGTCCTCGGATTGAGCCCCGTGTTGGGCTCTGTGCTCAGTGGGGAACCTGCTTCTCCCTCTCCCTCTGCCCCCTCCCTGCCCTGCTCGTGCTCTCTTTCTCTCTCTCAAATAAGTAAACAAAATCTTTAAAAATAAGTTTCTATGAGATAGTTTTTGTTTTTCAGGACTGTCTTATTTATCATAGAACCTCTTGATTCCCCTACTCCAAACCTTTAAATGCCAGTAGTGATGCCCAGTGATTGAGTCAGCCAAAAACATCAGTACATTTCCAAAACACACCCTAGAGGCTGAACTTGCCCACTGAGAACTACTAGAAAAGATAGAGGTAGAAATTAAGTTTTTGAATAAAGATATCATTTCCTGTGGAAATAAAGTTTTTGACAAAATACAGAATTGGAATAAGAAGCAAGTAAAGGAGATAGTTTTTTTTTTCAAACAAATCAGTAAAGGCAATCAAACTCAGTTAAATGGGCATTATTTTTTACTTGCTTTGAGGCTCTAACACATGTTAGAATAGATCTATTAGACAACAGCACAAGCAACTTCTCTATCCCTGCTCATTCTAAATTCTGAGAAACACAGTGACCTGAGTGATGGAATTACTTTTTTCACACCTCCCCCCACCCAAATGAGGCATAGGTCAAGAATCTAGAAATGTGCCATTATGAGGTCAATGGGGCATATCCCTTGTAGGATAAAAGCAGTGAGTTCTTTCTTGGAGATTCCAAATGTTCCTAGAATACAAAAGCTCCTGCAGTTTAAAAAAACAACACTATATTGAATGCAGTAGTGTCCAAACTTGGTTAACCAAAGACTCTTTTTTCTACATATTAACATTGCACAGAATACACTTTGTGAAATATTTTGGAAGAGTAATCAAAGCTTGGGGTGATAAATTGCTAGACAAAGGATAGTACAAGTGAAATTGATAAATGAAGTTAAATCATATAGACATTTCACTGGCAGAAAGGAGAGTGTTCCATTAAACAGTTGTTTGCTAAGTACTTTATTTACTGGGATGTCCAAATAAACATGACTACCTGTTTGGGGAGTGTTTTTTTTTTTTAGAAAGAAACATTTAAAAAACACTGAAAGACCAGTAAAGACAACGCTCTCATGGAGTGGTCCCATCTGTTGCTCATGCATCTAGGGACTGCCATTCGCACAAAGTACAGTATAACCTACACAGAAGGACGTGGTGGTCTTGATACAAGATGTAATAGAGATGAACATGCCCTGTAATTGTAGGAGTATGATTAACAAATTTATTCTGTGGGATCTGTGGGGATTTTGCAGAGAAAGTGACGTTTGAGGTGGATCTTAAAAAATGAATATGACATTAGTAACAATTTTGTTGTAGTAAGTGTATGGTAAGCTAGAAGAATGATGTCTTTATTAGCCCAAATGGGGAAATTAACAAAGGAGAGGTTTTTTTCATAAAAAGAAGTTAATTCTGATTTTAATAAATTCCTTACATTAATGCAATTAATTTAAACTTAGAATGTTGACGATTCTTTCTGACTGAATTGTAAACATAAACAATGAAAATGCTCCCTAGTGGATTTATTAGTTTTATGTTAGCTATGGGTTTAATCTGATCTGTGTGAAGAAGAGCTATAAATGAAAGAATCTTACTGCAAAAGATTCATTTATTGGAGGACCATGTAACAGACTTTTGGAGGAAAAAGTGGCAAATATTTCCAAAATGTACCATCTTGTTTACATGGAGTGATCATGAAAAGAGGTGAGTAGCCCAAAATGGATTTGAAACCTACAATTACTTGTGAAACTTGTTCTCAGAGAAATATCTTAAAATAATTCAGCTGCTTTATTTTCCATAAATGGCAGGAAGATTTTTGTGAAGACTGTTATAATATGATAACCAGTGTTAGGGCTGAATCTAACTTTACAACTTAGAAGGTGTCTGTGTATTAAATATTTAATGTTTAATTTCTCTCCTTGCTCTCAAGAAGAGTTACCTGGAGATCAAGGTTAACTATGTATCCCCTTTGAGATCAGCCAGTAAATGTTTAGATTTACCCCTTTGAGAATTAGCCAGTAAATGATGATATCTGAAAGTACAATCCTTGTTTCCTCCTATGTGTATGGATGCTCCATCTATGACTCAATCTGTGGTTTAATTTATCCAGAATTCAAAATTTGTGCCCAAGTTTTTGTTTCTGAAGTCTCTTTGTTTATTGTGCTGCTAGAATTATGTGTACTGATCTTTGTAATTTTCATTACTTTAGAGTTCTAGCATGTTAGGTATCTTACTATGATCCTTTGAATTCAATTTTAAAAATATTTTTGTAATTTTGATGAATTTGCCTGTATATTTAAATATGTTACTTACTGAGTGGAAATAAAACCTTGTTCTCTCACTGGAGAAACTACTTAATAAATGGGGGCTAGGGAGGACAGTGAGGAGAGTGTACACATATATTTTGTGTTAATCCATTTTAAAAGCCTTTCTTCCTATTTGAACATAGCATTCCTGGAAAGCTCTAGCATCCCTTTCCTCCTCTTGGTAATCATCGTCCTAATAATCTTTTGATTCTAAAAAGACATTCTATGAACAATACTATCATGTAAGCAACAGAACTCTCTGTGTACAGATTTAAGTATAAATCTTGTGGTTAGTTAGAGCAGTGCTTCCCTACCTTTTTCATGTCAATGCATATATAGAAAATGATATTCGTGTATGAAGTAATCAGAAAAATTTCTAAGTTATTGAAAGTCCCGTTGACCTCAGATCCTATCCAAAGACTCTGAAATCCAAGGGATCTATGTCTCAGCGTAGTTGTGACACATCCCATGGTGTTTCCACACACTAATTAGGAAGCTCTGAGTTTACTCTTAAAATTTTTGTTTTTGCCCCAGTAACAAGTTGTTGATAGATTTAGATAAAATTGTTACATTGAAATTGTTTTGTAATTATATTCTACCCTCCTCTCTCATTATAACAAAATAGTATTATAAAAGCATAGGCAATTGTGATACACCATTTAATTATTGTGACAGGCTCTTATTCATATACCCAGGGCTAAGGAGAAAATTAAAAGTTAAATTGAAATGACATAATTATTTAAGCCAAAATAGGTTTTAGAAAATCTATTATCAAGTTTCATGAGGTATTTGACTGACTACTTGACTGCTAGTTCTGAGTAAATCCCAGTATTGTCTTTCTCTTTACAAGAGCTGAGAACATAAAAGGCATACCCTTGATTAAACTGAAAATGTTGCCATTGAATTATTTATATATATAAATGTGCCTAAACTCAGGGCCTAATGCAAAAATTTTATGAAGGAGATTTACATTAGCTTTATATTTTGGAGTACCCTCTAAACTGAGTACTTTACAAGCATTATTTCTTTTAATTCTCAAGCCAATGTTATGAGGTGGGTAATATTATCATTTCCTTTTTATACTGAAATATTTATGTCTACAAAGGTTAAGTAATTTGCTTGTGGTCAGAGCGAATAAGTGGCAAACCTGAAATGAAAGTTTCTGCATTTTGACTCAAGTCCCTAATGTATACTATCATATGAATTATGGGACACAGTGCATTGATAAATCTTTCTTTTTTAAGTAAATTGTTGCCACTAAGTATAGATGTGTTATTTATCCGGTTCAACATTTGAGGTTTTGTGGTATATATTTTTTCAGTTCTGGAAAGTTCTCAGACAATACCACTTGAGAAAATACTTCTACATTATCTTAGTCACTCTTTCTAGAACTTTTCATTTTCTCTTTCCGTGTCTTTGAACCACATTTTGTTTTGTTTTTTGGTTTTTCCCCTTTTCCCACTTTCATTCACCTCTGTTTTCTTTCTACGTTATTTCCTCAATTTCACTATTGTTATTGTTAACTATTGTTAACTATTAGCATACTGTTAATTATGATTTTATGTCCCAGTTAACTTTTGTATGTCAATTTTTTATTGTAAAATACACCATAAAATTACCATTCTAACCATTTTAAATCTACCATTCTGTGGCACTGTTGTGCAACCATCACCATCATCCATCACTAAAACTTTTTTATCTTACTCAACTGAAATTCTGTACCCATTAGACAGTAACTCCCCATCTTAACAATTAAGCCTTGTAATCCATGAACATGGGACATCTTTCCATTTGTGTGCATCTTTTTTCATTTCTTTTAGCAATATTTTGTAGTTTTCAGCATACAAGTATTTCACCTCCTTGGTTAAGTTTATTCCTAAGTATTTTATTCTTTTTATTCTTAATATTTATTTATTTGACAGAGAGAGACGCAGTGAGAGAGGGAACACAAGCAGGGGGAGTGGGAGAGGGAGAAGCAGGCTTCCCGCCGAGCAGGGAGCCCAATGCGGGGCTTGATCCCAGGACCCTGGGACCATGACCTGAGCCGAAGGCAGACGCTTAACAACTGAGCCACCCAGGCGCCCCCGCCCCTTGTTTTTGAAGGGAGTTGGGAGGGGCAAAAGGGGAAAGGCTTCCATTGGGTCAGAAGTAAAGATGTCAAATAATGATTATATTATTTCAATGCTATATTAGAGTGAAATAAAAACTCTCCACTACCATCAGTTCCCTGTTATCTTTCTATCAGAGGATAACCCTAATTTAAGCAACCAGTACAGTGCTTGGAACAGAGCGGGTTTCAAACACATTGCTATTGAATATGTGGATGTTAAATGATTTGGGAATATCAACTCATTACGATTAAATTAAATCGGATTTATTATAGTACAGGGCATATATATATTCACTAAGTCACTGCAAATATATTTTGATATAAATTCATAAAGCTGTATAATGAGCTTTTTTGTTTTTTGTCTTTTGTTGTTTTAAACATAATTATTTTATATTTTTTATCAGATCTCTTGTCTGAATATTTTGAGAGTCTAATCCTTTTGTTTGTTGTGTTCTTAACTTTTACTTATAGTAGATTGTTTCCTTATATGTTATGTAACCTTATATTGGGAGTTTTTCATTAGTGGAACTTTACCTATGAGACTTTTACATTGTGGTTGAGGCCCTATTCCCACAAAGGGATTTTGTGTGTTTGCTCTTTGAGGGACTCCAGGGGCTATTACTGGCTTGAAAACCCTTTACTGTTAATTTCATAACTAGAAGTTTTTTTGAAACATTCTGGCAGTATAAAATCATTGAGCCCCATGTCAGGCTCTGTGCTCAGCAGGGAGTACACTGGAAATTCTATCTCTCTATCCCTCCCCCTCTTCCATTGCCCCTCTCCCCACTTGCTCTCTCTCTAAAATAATAAAGTCTTTTAAAAAATGCTTTTTTTTCTTGGTTTATTATGTAGGGTTTTTTTTTTCTTTCTTTCTTTTTTCTTTTTCTAATTTAGAGAGGGAGGGGGAAGGGCAGAGGGAGAGGGAGAGAGATAATCTTAAGCAGTCTCCACACCCAGCATGGAGGCCAATGCAGGGCTCCATCTCATAACCCTGAGATCATGACCTGAGCTGAAATTAAGAGTTAGACACTTAATCAGCGAGCTACCCAGGCGCTCCTGTTTTTTCTAATTTCTTAAATTGGATACTTAGCCTAGTAATGTTCAGCTTTTTACAAAATTTTAAACATTTAAGACACCTTCCTTTATCCTTAGAGGAATTTATAATATTTGAATTTGGGCATGGATATGTGCATCCACATAATAGATAGGTGGACTAGGAAATTTAGTCCATAATGGATTCTGTTTCCTGAGACAATTCTGTATTATATAGAAGGGGGAGCAAGAATTTTAATATGCAACAAGAAATATAAAATGCTAAGTGCATGTTAGAATACTGATTTACAGCACAACCAAAAGTAAAAATTGACAGATTAACCTCTAATATTGGAAGCTTTGGTTCACGGCAAAGTTTGATTTATATTCTTCAATTGATTCAGGGATTAAAATTGCTTTAGGCAGCCTAGCTTAAAGAGGATGTGAGATACATATACACACACACACACACACACACACACACAGGAATATTACTCAGCCATTGAAAAAAATGAACTCTTGCCATTGGCAACAACATGGATGGAGCTACAGAGTATTATGCTAAGTGAAATAAGTCAGTCAGAGAAAGACAAATTATTTCACTCATATGTGGAATTTAGGAAACAAGACAAAGGAACAAAGGGGGGGGGGGAAAGGGAGGCAAACCAAGGAACCAGACCCTTAACTATATAGAACACACTGATGGTTACTAGAGCGGAAGTGGGTGAGGGGATGGGTGAAGTAGGTGATGGGGATTAAGGAGTGCACTTGTGATGAGCACAGGGTGTTGTATGGAAGGGCTGAATCACTATATTGTACGCCTGAAACTTATATTACACTGTATGGTAACTAACTAGAATTAAAATAAAAACTTAAAAAAAATTCACATGAGGCAGTTCATTTCTTAGTCTCCAGTAATTATTTAAAACATTTATTTTCAGTTAAATTTAAAGTGAATATGGGGCAAAATAGGTACATGTGGCCAAAAGCCAAAAACTACCAGTTATAAAATAAGTCCTGGGGATAAAATGCACAATATGGTGATTATATCGTTAATAGTACTGTATTTGGTGTTTGCAAGTTGGTAAGAGAGTAGGTCTTAAAAGTTCTCATCACAAGAGAAAAATAACCTGTAACTATGCATGGTGATAGATGTTAACTAGATTTACTGTGGTCATTCACAATATATACAAATAATTATCTTGTACACCTGAAACTATTATAATGTTATATGTCAGTTATATCTATTGAGACATTAATTGAAAAGCAAGTGAATATTGGACTGAGAAGTTGTTTGGCATCAACTGCTATAGCAAGACTTTTGTCAATTTTTTAGTTATTATAGTGCAGTAATACTAAGCAGTATTCTACCTCAAATTATTATTCCAGACAGTCCTTTAAAAAGTAAATTTAGTCTGGGGCATCTGGGTGGCTCAGTCCGTTAGGCAGCTGACTCTTGATTTTGACTTAGGTCAGGATCTCGGGGTCGTGGGATCGAGCTCAGGATCCGGCTCAGTAGGGAATCTGCTTGAGGATTCTCTCTCATTCATTCATTCTACCCCTCCCCCAACTTACACACATGCTCTCTCTCTCTCTCTCAAATAAATAAATAAATCTTTAAAAAAAAATGGTAAATTTAGTTTGAATATTCAATTGCTGTTTTAAGAATGTGTTGTAATCATTTTAAGTCTCCCCCTGGAAGTAGACTTGTTTCATTTAATATTTATCTTTAAATGGTTTTTATCTTCAACATTTAGGGAGAAACTTTTATTCAAAATGTGGGAATTACGGGTCCACCAGCATCTAACTCATGATCCCAGCCCAGCTCTTGATCTCAGGGTCATGAGTTCAAGCCCTGCACTGGGCTCCACGCTGGGGGTGGAGCCTACTTAAAAAAATATGTGGGAATGTTAGCATTTAGGTTATCATCTGATCAACTGAATAGCTATTGGAAGACAAAGATAATATATCAAAATAGATTAGAGAAGTGAAGCTTATTTTTTAGCCTTCGCATACATCAACAAAATATTTTGTTTGTAATGTTTTTCCTATTTCCAAATAATCGTATCAGAAATGTCTTTGGTTTCTCAATTATTGACTTACTTTATTTTTTAAATATAAATAGTTATATAAATTAACTTATCAATCTGAGGTCACCTTACATTTTTTTGTTTTTATATAAATTCCAGTTAATATACAGTGTGATATTAGTTTCAGGTGTATAGTATAGTGATTCAACACTTCAGTACATCACTCAGTGCTCATCACAAGTGCCCTCCTTAATCCCCATCACCTATTTCACCCATCCCCCACCTCCCCTCTGGTAACCAGCAATGTATTCTCTATAGTTAAGAGTATGTTTCTTGGTTTGCCTCTCTCTCTCTTTTTCCCCGCTTTATTCCTTTGTTTTGTTTCCTAAATTCCACATAACATGTAAAATCATATAGTATTTGTCTTTCTCTGACTTACTTTTCTTAGCATAATACTCTGTAGCTGCAAGTGGTAAGATTTCATTCTCTTCTATGGCTGAGTAATATTCCATTGTGTGTGTGTGTGTGTGTGTGTGTGCGCGCGCGCGTGCGTGTGCCACATCTTCTTTATCCATTCATCAGTCGATGGACACTTGGACTCTTTCCATAATTTGGCTGATAATGCTGCTATAAACATCAGGGCACATGTACCCCTTTGAATTAACATTTTTGTATTCTTTGGGTAAATACCTAGTAGTGCAGTTTTGGGATCGTAGGGTAGTTTTGTGTTTTTAACCCTTTGAGGAACCTTCGTACTGTTTTCCAGAGTGGCTGCACCACTTTGCATTTCTACCAACAGGGCAAGAGCATTCCCCTTTCTCCACATCCTTGCCAACACCTGTTGTTTCTTGTGTTGTTGATTTTAGCCATTCTTACTGGTGCAAGGTAATACCACATTGTAGTTTTGATTTGTATTTCCCTGATGATTAGTGATGTTGAGCATCTTTTCATGTATCTGTTAGCTACCTGTATGCCTTCTTTGGAAAAATGTCTGTTCATGTCTTCCGCCCATTTTAAGTGGATTATTTGTATTTTGGGTATTGAGTTTTATTCTTGGTTTTTTTTTTTTTAAGATTTATTTATTTGAGAGAGAGAGAGGGCAGGGGGAGGGGCAGAGGGAATCTAGAGTAGACTCCCCACTAAGCTCAGAGCCTGACACGGGGCTCAGTCCCACAACCCTGAGATCATGACCTGAGCTGAAATCAAGAGTTGCACACTTAACTGAGCCACCCAGGTACCCTGAATTTTATAATTTCTTTATGTACTTTGGATATGAACCCTTTATCAGCTATGTCATTTGCAAATACCTTCTCCTATTCTGTAGATTGCCTTTTAGTTTTGTTGATTGTTTCCTTTGCTGTGCAGAAGCTTTTTATTTTGATCAAGTCTCAATAGTTTATTCTTACTTTTGTTTCCTTTGCCTCAGGAGACATATCTAGAAAGAAATTGCTACGAGGTCACTTTACATTTGTTGTGCTTATTTATATCAATTATGTATCTGGGAAAATTTTTGAAATCGCAGTTTTGAACTTTTTTTATTTCTAATTAATATTTGCATTCAAAAACATTCATAAAAATTTAAAACATTTACTACTTAAAGTATTGTTTTTCTTGCTGAGTCAGGTCAAATATATTAATTATTTGGCTATAAAGAATTCACTATACATGAATCTAGTTTTAAAAAGCACACTCTTAACAATTGTTTGTATTAAGAAGAAGAGAAGTATTTGTTTATATGATCCTTGGGTGATTTATACTTTAAACTATGAGTAATTCTTTTTATGTTGACCTGTTGATAGGAAGTACCATACTTTTCAGTGAATTTAGCTCTAGCTTCCTGAATATCAATCTGGATGGTCGTAGAGGGGGAAATAGGAGTAATAGGAGTAAGAGGCGTAAGTACGAAGCTTAAAAACAGTTGATCATTTTTCCCCCCTTGCATTGGAATAGTGAGAGCAAAGGTAGTAGAAACCACAGCAGGCCACTTGTTACTGTTGACTTAAGTACAAACCGTGGTGGAAGTGTTTAGCCCTTTGGGAAGTTTTGTGATTGAACAAGAATGCTGGAGTTGTTTTGATATGGGAGAGTAATAGTGTGGCCAAAACTATGATCATCCCTGAGCTCTGAAGCAGGCCAAGGATGAAGGGCTGCAGTGTTTGCTCTTCCAGATGAACAAAGATAAATTCAGCTAGAAAAATAAACTCAGTCTTTTGGTCAATTTGCAACAAAATGGTGAAAGAATCGAACTGTATATTTTAGAACTTGGCATAAAGAGGTGTGGGAAAATAGTTCAGCATCTCCAATTCTGGCTCAATTTTTGCTATAGATTTGGAAATAGAGCAGAAAATTAATGCACAAACATATTTAACAACACCACACCAAATGTTGTAAATCCAAAATGAAAACTGAAACTGTGTGAGCAAGGAGAGCAAAAAGTCTTTTTCAGGAGTGCTTACTTATTAAATTTGAAGCCACAGTTTTCTTACCATTCCTACTGAATATAATAATATAAAAAATCTAGGTCGCATTGATTTGAGGTGCTGTTTTCTCTGCAGTTTCCATTCTTGGGATTATGATGTTCTTCTAACTCTTGAAGGATAATTTACTTTATAAATGCTTCTGCTCTAAGAATCTACCCGTAAAGAAAGGCATATTGACTACATTATGTGTCTTTTATTGAATTTGACTTGGTAAAATGCATCCTTTTCTGGGATCAGTTTGTGCTTTTCATTAGATATTGTGTCACTCTAGGCAGCAACCCAAAACCTGAATTTTTGTATACCTTCTCAAATTGTAAGAATTTCAATTATAGCAGAGTTAGGACTACTTATTTTGGAAAAGCATTTATATGAAAACATCACAGTGAGCTGTCTGCTTTGCTTGGTATAAGTGGAACAAGGAACGACTACACTGTCTTCAGATTTAAGCCTATAATTTTCTGTCACAGTAAATCACAGGCCACTTCTGCTTTGCTGTGCCTGGTGCCTAAGTATTCCAACAATAAGTACTTGTCTGTTCTTTTGTAAAAAGCATCCTCATTTGGTCTCCTTCTGGGGATTCAAGGAAATTAAATTCTCCTTCTGATTGAAAGGTATTGTAAATCTTAGGTGAAGGTAAACACTTCATGTAGGCGCTGAATATATCTGAGTAGATGGTATATCTGTGGTAATGAGAGCAGAAATTTTGGTTTTGTTTATTTTTTTTAAAGATTTTATTTATTTATTTATTTGACAGAGAGAGACACAACAAGAGAGGGAACACAAGCAGGGGGAGTGGGAGAGGGAGAAGCAGGCTTCCCGCCGAGCAGGGAGCCCAATGTGGGGCTGGATCCCAGGACCCTGGGATCATGACCTGAGCTGAAGGCTGATGCTTAATGACTGAGCCACCCAGGCGCCCTTGGTTTTGTTTTGTATGAGGTTTTACTTATCTTCCCTTTTCTTAGTTGCCAGATTAGTGGCTTCTGCTCTGAGAAACTCTCCATAGAAAACAGTATACTCACCATGTTATGTTGTCTTCTTATTAAATTTTAAGGATGTTTTGTTCTGGCTGTTGACTACTGGTCATGACTCCTTAGCATAGGAAGTGAACATTTTGTTTGAGACATTCAAAGCAACAATGAACTATTAGGAGTTGAGGATATATGGCAAAGGAAAATGTGCTGAAGTTAGAAAGATGACAAAATGAGAAAGGCAAGAGTATTGAATACCAAATTCTGTAAGACTTGTGAGTGTACAATTTCTAAGTAGTGGTTCAGTTTGATGGTGATAATTATACCTACTACTTACAAATTGCTTACTATATGTAATCACTTTACATTTCTGTTCTTACTTCTTAACAACTCTAAGAGATAAATATCAAAATAACCATTTTGCAGAGAAGGAAACAAACTCCAAGAGGTTAAATCCCATGGTTAGGGTCTGAAGAAGTCCTTAACCCTAGTATACCATGCTGCCTACCAGACGGAGTTTAAGTGCATATAACTAATGTTTAAAAATATATACACATCTTTTAAACAAATAAGCATGCTATAAGGTATTTGATTAGTTCTCAGATAATGGGTATTTTTGAAGGGTTTAAATGGACAGCGAAGTTGGAATTTTAAAAACCCAAATACTGAAAGAACAGAACAGAATGCATGAGTGACTGATCACTGTCCCTGGCACCATGTCTTCCTGCCCTGGAGGCTGAAGCTGTTCAACTCAATACCAGGATTTATTTTTCTCCATACCACTTAACAGCTGCTGAAAAGATTTAACAAAAACAACAATGACCAAATGAACTTTTTCCAGAAAGTTTGTTAGTACCAAATGTAGGAACTTACATATTCATAATTCATTATATATTTGTTGAATTGAATAAGCTCATGCTCTTTACCTATAAATCATTTTTAAAAATCTATTGATGGGGCATCTGCCTGACTTAGTCGGTAGGGCATGTGACTCTTAATCTCAGGGTTGTAAATTCAAGCCCCATGTTGGGTGTAGAGATTACTTAAAAACTTTTTTTTAAAAAAAATATGTCAAATCTACCTTTTTAATGTCTTCTTATATTAAAATATGGGAGGCATGATAAGTGTTCTGTCTCTTAAGCCATGCTAATTATGCTAATCATTTTGCTATGGATATTGTAGATTCACTTAAGTACTGTATAGCAGGGGTAGACAAACTGTTTCTATAAATGGCTAGATTGTAAATATTTTGGGTTTTGTGGACCATAGCATCTCTACAGAAACTACTTAACTGCTAAGTAGCAGCCATAGGCAATAGGTAAATGAATGAATATGACTGTGATCTAGTAAAACTATTTCCAAAAGTAAAACAAGATTTGGCCCTTGGCTATAGCTTAGCTTGCAGACCCTACTCTCTAAGGAAATACCCATTGGTACAACCCAAACTTGTTCTGGATCTTATGTTCTCTTGAGGAGATTGGAATGACATGCATGGACATTGTAACTATAAAAAACATGTGATTAGTATATATATTATTAACATCATGTATTAGCATAAGCATTTATATGATTATTGTTAGCAAATATATGTTACGGAAAAGTTATCAGTGGTAATTTCAAATTTTATATAATTTTTTAAAGTTATTTTTATTTGTTAAACAGTTGTTGTTTTTTCTCATCCCAGGGAGATTCCATACAAGCAGGTGATGATTCACCATTTTCGGATTCTGTTACCCTGGAACAAACTACAAGTAACATTGGTGGATCCAGTGGACGTGTTAGTCTGTGGATGCAGTGGGTGCTCCCCAAAATTACTATAAAACTCTTTGCTCCAGATCCTGAAAATAAAGGCACAGGTACAGGGTTACTTTTCTCCTCTACTGAAAAGATAAAATACTAAAACTATTTTTAGAAGAAATAGTAGACTTTAGTTTTATTTATCACTGTCACTTAAACAAACATCATTAGCTCTAACTTAGGTGATTTCTATTAGCAATACTAATATATTGAATATAATACCTAAATTTTGTCTTTTTTATATTAAAATCCATTCCAAAAGCCATTAGGTAATTTTTCATTGATTATATTGCTGCATTTCATCATTGTCACTAGAAGTATTGCAGAGATTATTGACTGATACCAGATATAGCACTTCAAACATTAGTGGATTTCTTCTGTCTTGAAATAGGTATCCTGTCTTAATTGTGAGGGCTTTTTTGATGTTACTTTTCCGTATTATTGTAGAATCTTGTGTGGTTAATGAAGAGAAAGTCTCATTTCCTCTGTAGATGTCAAGAATATATATGTGAACATTAAAACTAAAATAGAAGGTTTTAATATTGATTGTGAGGCCTATGCTGATTTTAATGTTTGCTTCTTATTGCAGAGCTTTGTATGGTCAGTGAACTAGAAGATCTCAGTGCTTCCATAGATGTCCAGGATGTATATACCAAAGTGAAATGTAAAATAGAAAGTTTCAATATTGATCACTATAGAAGCAGGTAAATAATGTATAAGAAATATGGGAAAAGCTATATTTTCTTTGAACACAGTCTATATAAGAATTTTTATATTTTAATTTGGGTATTTCTAAAAAATACTGTACTTATTTCCAAAAGGGGTTCTTAACAGATAAATTGATCAATTTTCCTTGGAATTTGTTCATATATGGAATATAACAAAGTTTTGTTTCATAAGATGGCAGATGTGTTCACAAATACCATATTGCCATATTAAATGAAATAAGCTTACTCCCCATCTACTCCCCATACTAGAATAATCACAGATTGAAATGGAGTAGTGGCAGCTCATGGCCCTTTGTACTTTGGAGACTTTTCTTGTCTCACATTTGATTAATACACATGTGGTGGATATTCCTAGAATCAAATTTTCCTTTCCCTAGTAAATTTCTATCAAAAGTATGATGTAAAAAAATATAATTTATGCTTAAATTATGTTTAATATATACATATTTGTTTATGATAATAAATAATGATAGTAAAAAAGTAAAGTTTTAGATATCTTCACTCTAAAGATGCATAGCAATTTTGTCATTAATTTTTCCCAAATAAAAATAACAAATGCTTTTTGTGTTTTTTTGTTTTGTTTTTTGTTTTTGTTTTTTTTTGCTTTAGAATACTACTCTGGAATTTGTATTTTTTAAATTGAATTATAATTTACATACCATAAAATTCACACATTTTAAAAAATTTTGAAACATCATTTTCAATTTTATATGGGTATAGAAACAGTCTTAAAGTTTATTTTTTCTCTGCATTTATAATATTCATTCAGCAGTTATTTATTGAGAGCCTGCAGAAGCACATATGTTTCTGTACCTTTATTGGTACATCATAGACCATAGAAGGAGAATGTTTTTTATTTAACATGTTTCTAATTCTACATTTAAAAATTTGAATTTTGATTCTTTATCACATTGCTTATCACATATATTGTATTGCTTATGTCAATGACTATCAAATCTGTCCAGCCAAAACATTGTGTCGTAATTGTGAAGTTCAAAATATTTTGCTGGCTATATATTAAAATCTGTTTTATTGATAGTATATTACAAAGCATATAATTGTTTTTGTTGTATTAACCATGAATCATTAATTGATCTTTGATAATGGAATGTTTAGTTCTTTAGGTCCTCCTGAATAGCATATCTCTATATAAAAGTGATTTTTGCAGGTGATGCATGATTATTATGTTATAGCTGAAATCATTTCCTGATGATGTGAATATTATAATGTGTCTTCTAGATCATCAATGACTTTACTGTCAAATTTATCTAAGTTTTAAATAATTTATTCATTCACTTAGTCAAAATATTTATTGGGTGTATATTATGTGCATGTGCTAAGCACTGAGGATATAGTGTTTGAGAAAAATAGACGTCAGTCATGCCCTTATGGGCCTTACAGTTTCATGGATGAGATAGAAATAAATAACCAATCAGTAAGTATACAGTTTTACCATTAAGACAAATGCTTCTCTGCAAAATGACCAAGGTGTGGTGCTAATATAAATTGTTCTTAATTGCATTGTCAGATCCATGTTTTAGTTCAGTGTAGTGTTGTTTACATAATAACTATTTGAAATAGCTATATATGCTCAATTTTTTAATTCAGAAAAATTGAAGAGAACAGATAAGGTGAACTTATGTTTTCCAGGCCAGGGGAAGGTTGGCAGTCAGGACATTTTGAAGGAGTATTTCTGCAGTGCAAAGAAAAACCTGTGGTGAGACTCATTTAGTAATTATGATTTTTTAAAAATATCTTGTAAACTGTTTTATCTTTGTTCTTTCATGCAATAGGACTAATGGTTACAAGAATTAAAGCTCAGAGTAAATTCTTTTTGACCTATTCTTCCAAAATTACATTATAAAATAAAACTATTCCTTTAAACTGCTTGTGTTTTGTAACCATTTTTCTGTTCTAGGTATTAAGTAAATTTTTCAAACAGCAAAGGTAGGATTGCTTTTATTAAAATACTTTATCATTAATGTATTATTATGTTGACTTTCCTATTCATAAATGAGTTCTTGTTGGATTGTCCTTTATCTAAACTAAAAGTAGTCACTTTACACTAAAAGCAATTATTTTTCATTGACTTCCATTAACAATGCTTTTGCAGAAGATGGTCCAGACAGAAGCCATACCTAGCAGTGGCTCAAACGTAAACCTATGCAGACTGCAGCAAAATTAAAACTATCTAGATTTTTTTGCTTATGGCTTTTATTGCTTTTTGTCTTTTCACCTTCTTTGCTCCTGTCCATCACCTCAAGCCTTGGGGAAGAGTGTTGGTCTCTGGGGCAATGTGGAGGTGTCTTCCTTTCCTGTACTGACAAGCTGAACAGACGCACCTTGTTGGTTCGACCCATCAGCAAGCAGGACCCTTTCAGTAATTGCTCTGGCTTCTTTCCTTCTGTAAGAAATCATTTTAAAATTATGCTACAGAACTCCCACTAACAGGAATCCAGAGAAGGAATTGAACTATCCATAGAGTCAACTCTTGATTTTCATCTTCCTCTGTATCATCCACTTTGTCAATGAACTCTACTGTACTTTTAAATCATACACTGGTTTTCCACTACAATCTAATTTGTTTCTGGGTTACTTGCATATCCTGTTTTTCACTCTGGTTTTGTGATTACAACCTAATTTTACCATCAGCATAAGAAAATCGAAGTGTAGGACATTAAGTATAATGTTTTTTAAATTGTGCATGTTTTGAATGATCAAGAGTTGACCAAACTGCTTTGTCATTTCCTTTATGATTCTTATTTGGATTGCTTTTTCCCCCCCTTTCAATTATGCCATTTCCTTCTCACAACTAATTCAAAGTACCTTACTTGGTGACCTCTTGAAACTGGAAAAGGCTGCATGCCTGTCATTGACCAGATAGAAGATGAATACTAGACTGTACACCAGTGGCTTTTAGAAGTTTAGAACCTTGTTTTTTCTAGTGGTACAATATATCTGGATATGTTATTAAGCTAATTCTTTAAGTCAATGCAAATGCATGTAATTTTAAGATACTAAGACCAGATTATCAACAGTGGTAATAACAATTCTCTTAAGAGTTTATTAAATCACTGCAAACATTATTAGATATTTTCTTAGCATGTGGGAACTATTTCCTCTTTTTTTGTAGCTCAAAAGGAATTTAAGACCTATATCTTTAAAAAAAAATGATAAAAATTAACCAAATATTTTAACTAATTGTGTTCCTAGATTTAATGTTTAATATTGTATTTGCATAGCAAATGCTAGTTTCTGATTTGATTTTTTATTTTTTTCTGGAATTTTAGTCGGAAAAAGATGTCTCTAAATGTGGCTTTTATATCAGCAAAAGTTCTGTTCAGATTTATTTTCATCTCTTTGTTATTAGTGTCTATGAGAAACATTCTTAATTTTTTTTTACATTTTGAATAATTTTAATGTATATTCATGAAAAACCCCACTTATTTATTAATGCCCTTTAAAATTTTTCTTTATCAGTTTTTCTGAAGTTTTAAAATTTTTTCTAATATTTCTTTAATTTTCTAACTTTTCATTTTAAAGAGAATAAGATATTATTACTGTATGAAAAGTAATATTTACAGTATCTCAACTCCAGCCAGTATTCATTGATTCTTTTAATTTTTTTTTCCCTCTTACATTAAGGGAATTAAAGATGCAGCAGCTCAGCAAACTTTCTCTCATGGGAATTTACCTTTTAAGAGTACCTACATTCAATATGTTTAAAAGATATTTTCCAAGTCAAAGCGTTTATACAGTGAAACACCTTTTATGCTTTTTCCAGGATTCATGTGTTGCCATTATGAGGATTATTTGAGCAAGGTTATGTAGATTAGTGGTTGATGGCTGTTCCGCCCCCTCCCCCCAAGTCCAGTTTAGAGACCTAAAGACAGTGTTGCTGAGCGGCCATACCCCAGCCACCCTTCTCCATCCAGTGTTTCCTGCTGTCCAGCAAGATGGTGATAAGACTGGTAGCACTTTTTCCTGTTTTACTGTATTTCTTTTTGAGTGTAGAAAGCAAAAGGAAAGAGAAATCAGAGAGGCAACGAGAAAGTTGGGAACGGTTAAAAAAATGTTCTGAGGGCAGGACAGTTATATGAAATATGATTATTTGTACATCCATTTAATGCCTACCTCCCAAGTTATTTTTAATGGTCAGAAAATTAGGTTAAAAAAGAACATATACAAAGATAAATTTTATCTCACCCTTCTTCGTTGTAAAGTTCAGATTAAAAACAAAATTAACAGGGGGTGCCTGGGTGGCTCAGTCATTAAGCGTCTGCCTTCGGCTCAGGTCATGATCTCAGGGTCCTGGGATCGAGCCCCGCATCGGGCTCCCTGCTCTGCCGGAAGCGTGCTTCTCCCTCTTCCACTCCCTCTGCTTGTGTTCCCTCTCTCACTGTGTCTCTCTCTGTCAAATAAATAAATAAAATCTTTAAAAAAAAAAAAACAGTGACAGCGGAATTGCATACTCTTTTCCTCCCACTGTGTCACTGGATGACAGGCAGCAACATGAGAGGAAGGAATGGAAGCAAAAGAGCTTCCCTAGTGCTGGCATGACGTAGGTCCCAACACATTGCCACTTTGCCACTCTCACTTTTTTCCTGTTTGTTCTTCCTTCTCAGTTTACTTCCTCTCTTGACATCACATATTGGACCCTAGTAACCTAAAAACTTTATCAGGCCCTGGGAAGAGAGGTTGGAAATGTGGAATATAACAACTTAACTTTAATTTTATGTTGAGTAATTTACAAAATAGGATTTTATGTATATTTATTGGTTCGGGAAAACTTTCAAGAGCTGTCCTTTTCATATGTTGACAAATACAAAGTATGCATTTTACTTCACTCTTAAAAGTATGCTGTTTTACTATAATTTGTTTATAGTGTGTCATCTGAATATAAGTTAAGCGGACAAGTTTTGTCAGAAATATTGTTTTAATGATATAATTTTTACTTAAATGTTGTGTGCATATTAATATAACATTAGATCCAAGGAATATGAGTTTGAGTTGTAAGAGAGTTGATAGTTAGGTTTTACAAACAATATGATAGCCAGTGAAAATAAGCAGGTTCTAAAAGACAGATGTTTTATTTTTGTGTTATGTTACTGTTTCCAGTAAACATGCATTAAATGGTTGGTTTAGTTATCAAAGCATGGTATCAATGAGGCTCTTTTTATGGGCTCAGTCATCGTATAAATTAGCCACATTATCTAAGGAAAAACTGTTCTCTTAAGTGTTAGGTCAAGGGAAGTCAATCATCTTTTCTATTCAGGTTGTTGATTACAAGTGGAAATATGTAACATGGTTATTTCAGTTTCATCTGCATAAACAATCTCTCTGTGACCCATGTTACAACAGCATATTGGTACTTTCAATGAAGAATTATCAAGAATGAAAAGATAAAATCCAGGGATGACTTGTTCCAAATTCTGAAAGTTACAGAAAATTTAGAAATCATGGACCCAGACACAACAAAGTTTAATTGCCTCTCAAGATCTAGAACTAGAACTCAGGATTCCTGATTTTCTAATTTTCGTTTGAGTCATTCTAAGTCTTAGATGGTTTTCCCCATCCTTGGAATTGATCAGTAATGTGCTCATCAAGGGTTATAGACATAATAAAAGATTATAATACCAACTGAGATTATTTTCTGCTTCCAAATAGTTTTTTTTCTTTTTTTAATGAAGTGTGTATTGTGATTTCCTTTTTCTGGAACAGACAACAGCAAAACTTCTAGATGGCTCTCATCAGCAGCATGGATTTCTCTCTTTGACATACACAAAAGCTGTAACAAAAAATGTCCGCCACAAGTTAACATCAAGAAATGAGCGAAGAAGTTTTCATAAGTTATCTGAAGGTTTAACGGATGGTTCCCCTCATTTTCTTCATGAAATTCTTCTTTCAGCACAAGCTTTTGATATTGTCCTTTGCTTTCCTTTGCTTAATGCCATTGCAAGTATATTTCAAGCAAAACTACCAAGGACCCAAAAAGAGAAAAGAAAATCTCCTGGTCAGCCCATGAGGAGCCATACATTGACTTCACGCAGTTTACCTTTGATTTATATTAACACAAGCGTAATCAGAATTTTTGTTCCAAAAACAGAAGAAATGCAGCCAAGTATTGAAGGTATTGTCTTCAGATTTTTTTTTCTGATTTTACATAACTTCCATTTGGGGGTTTTAGTTTCCTATTTTTTTTTTAATATGGTTAGTGGTTGTATTTTGCACTTCGGTGTGTTTTAGAAAAAGTAAATATGTAATAGTCATTCTACAACTAAATCTTCAGGAGATATGTCAGAATACTGGGTATGTTTCTGACTCAATTAGTTACAGAATAAGAAATGATTTTTTTCGTCGGGGCTTTTGCTAGTAAAGCTTATCTTACTGTCATTTGTTTTATTAAACTCAAATGTTAGGTTCCATATACAAGGTAACCAGAAATTCGTTTTTTTTTTTTTTTTTTTTTTTAAAGATTTTATTTATTTATTTGAGAGAGAGAGAATGAGAGAGCACGAGCGGGGAGAGGGTCAGAGGGAGAAGCAGACCCCCCGCTGAGCAGGGAGCCCGATGTGGGACTCGATCCTGGGACTCCAGGATCATGACCTGAGCTGAAGGCAGTCGCTTAACCAACTGAGCCACCCAGGCGCCCTAGAAATTCGTTTTTTAAAAAATAGCCAACACTCCAAGGCTCCTGTGGCTTCTTCTAGGCTTCTCGGTGCAGATTATTTTAGGTTTTAAAATAAAGTGAATTTATAATCCCATTGCCTCCACCCATGAGAGTAACTTTTAAATTTTTAGTTTCCCCTGTGCTATAAAACAGTGAAGAACTTTCAGAATTTTGAGTGAAATTAGAGTACAGTGGTTCACATGGTATGAACTTCGGAGTTAACAGAGACCTGAGTTCAAATCCCAGCTTTACTAGTTATGAAGTATAAAATCTTGAGCAAGTTAATCTGAGTTCCTATGTATAAAATGGTAATATTGGTATTTAAGTTGATAGGCCTTCCTGATAGCTTACTTTCCAATGATGACTGCATTGAGACTATGTGAATAGTGCCACTTGCTTAGTAAGCTCTCAGTAAATGAGAGTTGAATCAGGAGGAGGTGTGCCCTTTCTTTCAAAGTAGAATATTTGGAAGTCCCACATTTCGCTACTGCTTATACTTCATTGGCCAAAACTTAGTCAGATGGCTATACCCCAGTGTGAGAGAGCCTCAGAAACAGTGTTTCCCTAAGTGGTAAGGTACCTTGCTCATAAATTAAGGCCCTGTGAATTTGAGAAAGAAGAGAGAATGCTATCAGAGGGATAAGTAATAGCTTCTGCCACATGAGAACAGTAGAGCTTTTTTTTCCTTTTAGTCCTGATGTGGAGGAGGAAGAGCTTGAATGATCAGGGATGGTAAATTAAAAAAAGAAAAGCACCAAGTTCCATTCTCTTTCTTCTTGGAGTCTAGTCTATCTCTTGTTCTGTCTGCAAACACATAGAGAAGATTATTCTGCCTAACATCATAAATAATTCAGTTTTGCTCAAAGTAGTGGTCCTTCTAAAAAAATTTTTTCTATAAATAAAAAATACATTTGTAGAGCTTTATAGTTCTTAATTACAAAGATGTCTAGAGATAAATTCAGCATATTATACTTAATGGATTTTTAATACAAGCTAGTTCCTATTCTTTTCCTTCTGGTTTTTGCTAAGAGCTATCATAAAGTTAATTACTTTGAGATAAATTAGTACTCTGCATCACTGTATTCTGATAGCACTATACAGTTGTTTTCATTTATTCAGATAGTTTGTAGAAACACATGAATGGTAAAGAATAAAGTTAGTCTTCACTGAGCAATTACAAGTGACCTGAGAGGAAACTGCTAACCAGAAAAGCTGCATATTCATTGCAGAGACACTGACCTTTATGCTTTTTCCTTGTTATTATTCTTTATTATGTGAGTATCTAATAAATGTTTAGATAATATAATTTATATTAAAGTTACATAGGTTTAAGAAAAACCTATATTTATTTATTTATTTTTAATTTAATTTAATTTTATTATGTTAGTTACCATACAGTCTTAGAGGGGGCATTTGAAAAGATTTATTTATTTGAGAGAGAGAGAATGCACGCACTTGCAGGGGGAGGCGCAGAGGGAGAAGGAGAGAAAATCTCAAGCAGTCTCCCTGCTGAGTGCAGAGCCTGACTCAGGACTCCATCCCAGGACCCTGAGATCATGACCTGAGCCAAAACCAAGAGTCTGACACTTAATCAAATGAGCTACCCAGGTGCCCCAAAAAGAAACCTATATTTTTAAATAATTTAGCTCTCTGAGAACTAGTTTGAGTGTCATAATAACATTTTCTCATAACCACACAAGCAGAGAATAGACATAAAAGGTCGGGGAGATTTTCAAGCCATCTTTTGGACTTTTCAGCTGAAAGTAGGGGGAAAACACTATGGAAGCAGTAGTTTGGCTTTGTTATTAGAGGAAACATGATTATTTTGGTAAAAGTTTGAAGTAGTCCATTACCTTTCAAAAACATCATTATATCACAGTATCTATAACTTTTTCCATTAAAATGGCAGAAAATTTGTATCTAGATAAAAATAAGAATAAAGTCGTATCTAGATAAAAATAAGGATAGAGTCTTATATCTATATTATAAAAAGTTCTAAATTTTTTTTAACAATTAAGGATATTGTTTTCTAGCTGTCTCTCTGGTAAGTATAAAAGCATTTATTTTCCTAACTAGAGTGAGTTTCTGTAATTTCACTTAAAATAAGATACGTTAGTAAGCTTTTGTGATTTCCTGAAAATTCTTTGTAGTGTATATTTTATATTTCCATAATTTTCTAATTATTTTCATTTGAATGTAAACAATTGGTAAGGCCAAAACTTCATTGAGACCTAAGAAAAAAAGTTTTATAGGAGATGAAAAGTTAGGATGAGGTGGAGAGAAGTACAGAAAGAGGGCTGTATGAAAAAATTGGGAAAGGTCATGCAGACAAGTCAGGAAGCAAAGCAACCTTTCTGACTTTGTGATACTTTAGTACTGATATAAAAGTGTTCAGGAATTACAAATGACCTTCAAATCATAGGACTGAACTGGTCTCTAAATAGTAATTGCATGTTAACTGATCCTAAATTGAATCCTTTTTCCTCTAATATCCCTAATGCTATTTTAATTTAAGGTTTCACACCTTAAATTTCACATCTAAAATATCAATAGTGATCACAAATACAAATAAAAAGAAAATAAACATAGTGTAGGGGCGCCTGGGTGGCTCAGTCGGTTAAGCGTCTGCCTTCGGCTCTGGTCATGATCCCAGGGTCCTGGGATCGAGTCCCGCATCGGGCTCCCTGCTCTGTGGGGAGCCTGCTTCTCCCTCTCCTCCCCACTTGTGCTCTCTCTCTCACTATCTCTGTCTCTCTCTCAAATAAATAAAATCTTAATAAATAAATAAATAAACATAGTGTATATGCCTCATCTCCCACTTAAGTTTTGAAATTGGGCCTAGAATATAAAGCAGCATCAGTATGTCGCTTTTTCAAGACGTGCCAGTATGGCTAAGACTTTTTAAATAGATGTTCAATAGTGTTTATACTGGTAAATCATCCAGAATCAGACATAGCTGTTTCTCAGTGTGCACATTTGATCTGCATTCAACTTTTGCTTATTCATCGTAAAATATTATCTGTTTGATGTACTGAATGATTTGGGATGTCTTTGGTACTTGTTAATACAGGGGGCATTTTCACAGTGCATTGTTCTTTCATTTAAGTTTAGATGTTCATTCTAGGGCTCCTTTGAATAAAATTTTTGTAACAATACATGTGAGAGAAATTTACATGACAAACTAATTTTCACCATCCATGTCAGTGTCATGCCCTTAGGTGGTCATCGCTAGGAGGATCTTATCTATAATGTTAAATGTTTCTTCTTAAGACAGACATTACATGTAAAATGTAAATTGTCTTGATCATTGAATTAGAAGTCTTTTTTTTTTTTTTTTCATTTTTTTTTTATTGTGGTAAAATACATATAACAAAATTTTTTCCATTTGTTATTATTCAGGGGTACCTTAATGGAATAAATTACATTTACAGTATTTTACAACCATAACCACTATTTCCAAGATGTTTTCATCATCACAAATAAACTCTGTTCCCATTAAGCAATAACTCTCCCAGCCCTTGATAACCTCTAATTTACCTTCTGTCTCTATGAATTTGCCTATTCTGGATATTTCATATAAGTGGAATCATGAATATTTGGCTTGTTTCACTTAGCGTGATGTTTTTAAGGTCCATCCATATTGTAGCATGTATCAGAACTTCATCTTTATGGCTGGATAATATTTCATTTTATGGATGTACCACGTTTTGTTAACTTATATCTATCAGACACTTGGGCTGTTTCCAGCGTTGAGTTGGCTATTATGAGTAATGCTGCCATGAACACTGTCATACAGGTGTCTGTTGGAGCCCATTTTCACTTCTTGTGGATATGTACCTAGGAATGGAATTGCTGGATCATATGGTAATTCTGTATTAGAATTCTTTGTTTTTGAGGAACCTCCAGTTTATTTGGATGCCTTTTTGACAAAGGCAGGATTTGTGGTATTTTCTGAACAACACTTATGTGCAGGCATAGTTCGGCCAGTAAGAGGGCTCACTCTTAGTAAGGATGGGAGCATGGTTACACTGAGCACCTGAGCACCTCTGCAGTAAGACAGAGGTCAGAAGTTCAGTAGGGAACTCTAGCTTCGTTTTTGTTCCTACACAGCAGTGGTTTATTGAAGCAGGTTCTGTGCTTCACTGATTTGTGTACATGTCAGAAGGAATAAAAACCTGGCTCTTTGAGAAAATGGAGAGAAAAAACGCTTTATTTCTTGATTTCTTTTGCATTTTTGTCTTGTTTGTTGTTTTTTGGCTTCCTGTGTTAAATTAAAAGTTTTAAAATTCCCATTCAGCTGCTGTAACTAGAAAAATCCCCAATTGATTGTAATTGCAAAAATCTTTCCAGACTTTTATCTTATTTTTAAAGTTGTTTCTGTCTTTTTAATGATGGTTGTGGTGGGATTTTTAAGGTATAATTTCAAAATTCAGATGCCTAAGTACTTCCTAAGCAGGTAACCTGAATAAGAGCATACAGAAAAGGGTGCATATTGTTATGGCCATTTTGGAAAATATAGTCTGCCATGTTTCTCTGTGAGCTGTGGTTAATTTTAATCTTTTGCTTATATAAACTTTTTGCAATAAACACCTTTTTAGTGGCATTTTTTCATGACTTGGGTGAGAATGTATATAAATAAATTTCTAGCAAAAGGATTACTAGATCAAAGGGCATGTACCTTTAAAATGTTAAGGGATGTCAAATGTCAAATTGCCCTTCTAAGTAGCTGCACCAGTTTTCTGTTTCCTTACTCTCATCCTAACCGAGTTTTGGGGTTTTTGTCAGGTTCATTAATGAAAAGTACACTCTTTTTCTAAGTTGTTACTCATCTTATCCTTATCACTTAATAAGAGCTCTTTGTGTATTAAGTCTTTTGTCTGGCCTACATTGTATTGCGTACATCTTTTTTCTTTTTTTTCCCTCTGCCTCTATGTGTGTCTATGTCTATGTGTATATCTATATTTATGTCTACATGTATATATCTTTACTTAGGCCTGTATAGTTGACCGTTGAACAATGCAGAGGTTAGGGGCACTAACCCTCCCACCCCCACAGTTGAAAATCCATGTATAACTTTTGACTCCCCAAAACTTTTGATTCCCCAAAAACTTAACTACTAATTGCTTAGATGGGAAGCCTTACCAATAACATAAACATTTAACACATATTTTGTACGTTATATGTATTACATGCGGTATTCTTATAATAATACCTAACTTTTCCTTAACTTTCAGTATTTCTAGGCTGCACAATTTGTCTTTGTTTCAAATTTTTGCATATCTCCAAATTTTTTCCAGTATATTTAAAAAAAAATACATAGAAATGGACTCACACAGTCCAAACCCATGTTGTTCAAGGGTCAGCTGTACTTACATCTCTATCTATACTATCTCTGAGAAGTAATGAATTTCCAGAATATGTGCCTGTCTATAAAACACAGTTATAAAAATGCATGCCAAAAATTCAAAGATTTTGGCACATTCTATTAGATTTTTTTTGACACTTTATCTTTCATTGTTGCTACTCTTAATTTGAATGATAATTCACCCATGAAAAATTTTTCAATGCAGTAAAATGCATATAACGTAAAATTTACCATTTTAGTCATTTTGAAGTGTAGACAAATTTTTAAATGTATATATATATATTTTTTTTTTTTTAATTTATTTATTTGACAGAGAGATAGCACAAGTAGGCAGAGCGGTAGGCAGAGGGAAAGGGAGAAGCAGGCTCTCTGCTGAGCAGGGAGCCCGATGCGGGGCTCGATCCGAGGACCCTGGGATCATGACCTGAGCTGAAGGCAGCCGCTTAACCGACTGAGCCACCCAGGCGCCCCTTAAATGTATATTTTATTTGGAAGATTGAATGTTTTCATTTAATGCATTTTAAAAGATATAATGTGACTAAGGAAAACATGATTGAAGCAGCAATTTCATTAGAAATAAATATAAATTATATACTTACATGACTCCAATAAGATCTAGTAAGAGTCAAGAGGGTAGTATTCATTTTACTCCAGAAAGATGTTAAAAAGTTTGCTTGAGTTATATCTGTATCAGATTAAAGTATATGTGTAAATTATGTTTTAATGAGTGTGATTGCATAGCTAAATATTGCTATATCTGTACTTCTCAGCAGAAACTGTATTATAAGCAATATCTCCAAGCAATTTGTGCCTGTAGATCAGAGTTAATTGGCAAAATAGATGCAACTATATTTCCCATTAGTAAACATGACGGTCACAAGGTTTTTTTGAACCTTCTTTCTGTCTTCTTCTGTACTGCAAATACGGCAATAACTATTAAAACCTTTTGTTAATAGCTTTGTGTAGGGTTCTCACTACAGTTAGGACTTTATAAAAGTATAACATTGCACAGTGGCAAGTTCAAATACTCTTGAGCCTTTAGATGTTTTACTGTGTCAAGTTTATACTGAGAATCTTAAAAAAAAGCTAAAGTCTCCAAAACACTTTTATTTCTTGTTGGATTTAAGAAAACTAATTTATAAGCAACAGTCTTATGTTATCTGACAATTGCAGGGAAATTCTCCTCTTTATTTAATCTTTTGGTTACTTAAGCTCATAACTTCAGAGTTGTTCATAACGTTTTCATTTTCAATACACGCTCTCTTGCCCCAAGAAAAGATAAAATCTTTCAGGGGCGCCTGGGTGGCTCAGTTGGTTAAGCGACTGCCTTCGGCTCAGGTCATGATCCTGGAGTCCCTGGATCGAGTCCCACATCGGGCTCCCTGCTCGGCAGGGAGTCTGCTTCTCCCTCTGACACTCCCCCCTCTCATGTGCTCTCTCTCATTCTCTCTCTCTCTCAAATAAATAAATAAAATCTTTAAAAAAAAAAAAAAAAAAAAAAAAAAAAAGATAAAATCTTTCAGACTTACATTTCAATTACATTAAATGTAAAAGTTTCTAATAGTTCATGTGTAAAATCAGTTAATAATAAGAAAAATATATTTAACATTCTAATATTTAAACAAATGATATTGAAAGTCTGGTTTTCAACTTGAATATTGTTTGCATTATGTGCAAACATTATCGGGATCCTGAATCTACAGGTGTTTGACTTCCAGTTTAAGCTATTTAGTTCAGAATAGTGGACTGTTTTTTGGATCTAGTATGAGTCTTCTAGAGTAAGTAGTTCTGCATGAGCCTAAATTTTAAAAAATACAGTTCAAGCAAAGAATGAAGGCATTCATTTTCATGTTGAAAATGCATCTAGAGGGAACATTTCCTCATATGGTCCAACTATTGAATGCAGGTGAAATAAACCAAAAAAGGGGAAGCTTATTTTTTTCCAATTATAAAGTAACTAAAGAACTGAATAAAGGCATTTTTTTGTATACTTATTTTTATTATTTTTTCTTATATCTCAGAGGTAGATTTTGATAAGCTAGATACCTTCTATAATAAGATTATTTTTATTTAGTTTGTGAATGATCTGCATTAAGTGCTTTTTTTATTATTATAACTTTATAGTCAGTATAATCTAGTGAGAACACTTTTGGCTCTAACAGAAACAGAATTCTGTTCTTGGATCTGGCTTTGTATGTAACACCAAGTACGTCATTTTTCTTCCATATGTACCTCATTTACTGCAGTGTTTCTATTACATTTCAGGCTTTCATATGGTGGGTAGTATCTGCAGCCTGGGAGAACAGTTAGCAAGTACACTAATTGCACTTTTGTGGTATGGTCTATTCTCCAGGCTTACTATTTATTGATTTAATTGATGCCTGCTGCTTAATCAGAGGTTTTACCCACATGGAACTATTTGATAAGCTTGGCATAAAATGCAAGATCTGTGAAATGTAAACAGTGTTCATAGAATAAGGACCTATAATCAAGCCAGACCTCTATAGTCATTTGAAAATAGTACAGCTGCATGAGAAGTAGTTTTCTGTTTGATCTTTTTTGCTGTGGACATTTAAAGGTACTGTCTTTATTGTAGCATACACATGCTCATATTTATTTTGATAGCTCATCTCTTTTTTCCCCTTTTTCTGTCCTTCTGACCTCCACCTCCCAGCTGTTTTGCCACTTCCTTTGTGTACATCTTCTTCTGGTTCCTTCTTTTCCTCACTGAATATCTTTCTTTTAACTTTTTCTGATTTTCTTAATTCTGACTTTCTTCTTTAGACTAATCTAAGTCAGACCGTACTGAGTGTACTGCTGAAGCAGCTGGAAATAATCTCTTAGCTTTTGCATTCTTTGGGCACCACAGTTTGCAAAATATGGATTGTATGCCTTTGTAGGCATGTTCTGTTCAGGATATTCCTGGGATCTTGCAGCCAGTCCTTTTCTGTTCCATTTGTGGCAGATGATAGTTTCTTGAGAGAAATTATGAGTTTTAGTACATGTTTTCTTCAAAACCCAGAAAGTTGTATATTGTTAGCAATTTTAAACAGTTTTTAAGCAGCTACTACTGTGAGATCATCTGTTGGAGAAGAAGAAGTAGAATTTAATATAAATTAATGTGGCAATGAAGAACCCCTTTCCATTTCAAATAGTCCTTAGAAGAGACGTTGGATTAGCCAGTGATTTATAGAAAAATTGTTGAACTTTATAAGATAAGAACATGGTAAAATATTGCTTTATTCAGTACAAAGGATCAGAATCAATTTATATATATATATACACATATATATATTAATTTTTTATTGTTTTTGAGATTACTTACCTTAGTGATAGATTCCATTAGGAGGTAGAACTTTTACATAGGTGTGAAATTACTACTTCTCAAGCAATTTCACAGTAGAAATTATTAAACTTAAAAAGCGCCTAGAATAGCAAGGTGAAATGTCCTTGTATAATAAACAATCCCTTGGTTTTTTCTTTCTTCACCATTGCAGCCATTATGTTTCCTTTGGGTCTTATGACGTGTTAATAGCTTAAAGTGCTGTTACTGTGTGTGTGTGTATATTGTATTTAATTATTATTTATCATGTAAATTTAAATGACTTTGAGAATCTGTTCCTGACTTTGTGGTGATCTTCAATATATTTGTACACAGCAATGCAATGTTAAAAATCCTAGGGCTGACAATCACTTGGGAGAAAGAGGTAGTAGTCTAAGATTATGAAATTTGATAAACATATTACTTCAGCACTACTTATATGTATTTAACATCATATGTTTTAATGTTGGGGTGGAGTTGGTTTTTTTTTTAATTGCCATTTTAATCGTGTATAAGAGAAAACTACTTAATGGGATGTAAAGGAAATAGTTTTAAAAAGCATCAAATATTTTTATTTTCAATGTAATGTTTTCCTTGTCCTCCTTTATTGGTTTTTATCTTAATGTGTCTCTACGCCATTATTCAAAGATTTCTCCTTATGCGTGAAGTTACACACAGACCCAGTGTATACTTCATAAGTCTATTTCTCTTGTTACAGTTAATCAGGCAGCAAAAGAAGACACCATGGTTTTGAAGATTGGCTCTGTTGCTATGGCTCCCCAAGCTGACAATCCCCTTGGCAGATCTGTCCTCAGGAAAGATATTTACCAGTAAGTTTATTTTCTTACGTTCAACCTTGCAACAATTTCATCCTGCAAAGTACACTGATCAATAAAACTTGCTTAGTGTGGCCTGCAGAAATACTTTTCATTTGGAATCTTTTGATATTTAAAACCAGGTTTTTCTGATTTTCTTCAGTTGTGGGTTTTTAAATTCATTCAGACAAATCAAGTATTTCTGTGAAGTGTTGATGAATAACAGAATGTAAGCACCGAGTCACCATAAAGCTGAAGAAGCGCAGTTTGGAAAAGTTTAGCAGACTTTAAATTTGACCAAATCTCTAATCACATAGGAAAAAGAGGTTCTTTCCAGAACTACCACATCCTACTGTAGTCATGTTGTATCAAATTGAAACATTTTCTTAATTTAGCTATAAGCCATTATTTGAAATGTAGGACTGTGGATGTCATATGGATCAAAGCTGTAAAGAAAAGCAAACTTCTAAGGAGAAATTTCACAGTAAACACTTTCTGTGAAAATGCCATGCTCTGGATTTTGTCACTGAGTATTTGCAAACCACACCAAGCATCTATGGACAACTAAACTGGTGAACATATGTAATCAACATGATAAAAATAATACATCGTTCGTACTGAGGTTGGCACTGCTGCCAGACATAAAAGTACAGTCGCAAATAATACCAAGTGAGAAAAGTCACAGAAACACAGATGTATGAGTGTCTTATTCACCCTGCTGGTCTGCTTCTCAGATGAGGTAGTGCCACTCTTCGAAAATAAATTCCTACTGTTCTCCAATAAATGTTTCTGCTAGGAGAGATTCTTTTTTGTAAGGCACTTACCACCTGGAGGTTGCCAGCAGTCTTTAAGAGGGGAGCCATGGATTTTATTTTCTCAAATTTTTCTGTTATTTGAGTTGATAGGTTTTTCCTTTGAATTATATATCAGGTTCTCTTTCTTGTATTATTTTTGTGGGTAGCTTATAGTATTCACCCTTAAGTAAGGTTTTTGGGGTTTTTTTGTTTTTGTTTTTGTTTTGTTTTGTTTTTGCTAGCTTATGTAGAATCTCAGGATGTGAGAACTGAAGAAGGCCTTAGGAGTTTTTGAATCCCGCTGCCTTATTTTATACATTAGGAAACTGAGGATCCAAAAGAACAGTCGTCTCTAGTCAAGTAATGATAGAGACAAGACCACAACTCATACCATTTTACTCTCTCAGGCTCTAGAGAAAGGATTGCAGTAGAAATCTTTCTGGGTAAAAATAATTTTCTAACATTTGAAAATTCTTTCAGGTGTATTTGTCTTTTCTACTTCATTTGTCTACCTCTTCAGAAGTAAGTGGTCCTCAAAGAGTGTCCTGCTTTACTTTTGGTGAAAGAAATATGTTTTATATTAAAAGATCCTATCACCATCAATAAAGTGAACCCCTGAGAAACTTCCTTTCCTCCTCTACCCTCTCCACTTGCTGGCTCCTCAGCAGTCATTTGTGGGGTTGTGGCACTCACTCCTCTGCCTGTTTGTCACTGCTTTCGTCCCATTGTCCTTGAACCGTTCTTTCTCAGTCACACTCCTTTATTTTCCACCCAGATTGTAAGGAAGAAATAAAACTCTTTTTTGTAGATGATGTGGTCTTATATATAGAAAATCCTAAGGAATCCACTGAAAAACTGTTGGGCAGATAAGTTCAGTAAGCTTGTAGGACATAAAATCAAAATATAAAAATCAGCTCACATTAACACTAGTCAGTGAACTATCTAAAAGTAAAATTAAAATAATTCCTTTTATAATCTCATCAAAAAAATTAAATACTTATGAATAAATTTACCAAAAGAAGCACAAAACTTACACTTTTTTTTATAAATTTTTTTATTATGTTATGTTGATCACCATACATTACATCATTAGTTTTTGATGTAGTGTTCCATGATTCATTGTTTGCTTATAACACCCAGTGCTCCATGCAGTACGTGCCCTCTTTAATACCCATCACCAGGCTAACCCATCCCCCACCCCCTCCCCTCTAGAACTTACTTTGAAAACTATAAAACATGGTTGAAAGAAATTAAAGAAGATCTGATACATGAAATTATATCCCATGCATAAAGAAATTTTAAAAGATCTAAATACATGAAATTATATCCCATGTACATATATCAGAAGACTTACTAGTGGTAGATGACAGTACTCCTTCAAAAAAATTTGCATTCAGCATAATCCACATCAAAATTTCAGCTAACTTCTTTGCAGAAATTGACAGGCTGATCCTAAAATTCACATGGAAATTATTCATATGGAAATTCAAGGGACCCAGAATAGCCAAAACAGTATTAGAAAGGAAAAACAAAGTTGGAAGGCTCACACATCCTACTTTCAAAACTTACGATAAAACAATAGAAATCAAGACAATAAAGTACTAGCATGAGGATAGATATATGTCAATTAATAGAATTGAGTTTCTACAAATAAACCCTCACATTTACTGTCCATTGGTTTTTGATAAGCCAAGAGAATTCAATGGTAAAGAGTAGTCTTTTCAACAAATGGTGTTCAGACTATCTGATATTCAAATGAGCTTGGACATTTACCTTACACCATCACAAAATTTAACTCAATATGGATTAGAGACTTAATAGCCAAAAGTGGAAAACATCCAAAGGTTCATCAGCTGACAAATGGCTAAGCAAAATGTGGCATACCCATACAAGAATATTAGTCTGCCATAGAGAGAAATAAAGCATATGTTATAACACGGATCAACCTTGGAGACATGCAAAGTGAAGGAAACCAGACACAAAAAAGCCACATATTATATGATTCCACTTATATGAAATGACCAGAATAGACAAATCCATCGAGACAGTAGAAGAGTGGTTGCTAAGACAGGAGAGAAGAATGACTACTAATGGGTATAAGATTTCTCTTTGGAGTGATAATAATTGTCTGGAATTAGATAGCGTGATGTACAATGATTTGTACAGTGAGTACTTGTACAATGAGTGAGGTATAGTGAGTACAAGAGAATATACAAAAAAACTGAACCATACATCTCAAAAGGATAAATTTTATGGGATATAAATTATATCACAATAAAGCTGATTTTTTAAAATCAAAGATTGATATCACAAAGAGGTCCAGAGGAGTTAAATTCCTGGGAGAGAAATGCCCTTCCTAGGTGCATGGAGACTGGATGCTCCTTTCACCTTTGCAATTATTTGCCTTATCTTGCTATAAGCAGAGGGATTTTGCTGTAGAAAGGAGGAAACCAAGGGACACTTACCGGTCGTATGGGCTAGAGTGACATGTTGGAATCTGGAGGAACCCCAAACACACAGGCATCCACAGTGCTTGTTTTGAGTGTTGGGTGGGGAGAGGGAGCTGGTAAGAAGAAACTGAGTTTCTCAAAGTTTCGCATTCCTTAAAGGATAAAGCCATGTTAGAACTGCACTATTCAATACAGTAGTCACTACGTTTGGCTCTTCTGCTTTTGAAATGTGGCTAGTCCAAACTGAGATGTTCTGTAAGTATAAAATATATACAAGATTTTGAAGAACTAAGAAACTGAAATATCTCATTAATAATCTTTATTGATTTTATATAATGGTGACAATATTTTTGATATATTGAGTTAAATACATTATTACAACTATTTTCCACTGTTTTTTTAAACCTTTTTTCAGTGTGACTACTAAGAAATTTTAATTTACATAGGTGGCTCCCAGTTGTGGTTTGCATTATAGTTCTATCAAATAATATAATTCTACTGGGAGAAGCCTGCAACAAATATAGGACAAGTCTTGCCCTTGGGACCTTTGAAATCAGAGGTGAACTGCATTTAACTAAAGTTGCAAACCAACCACAGCCTAGCTCAGTTAATGATTGAGTTGAAATTATCCCCTGCTTACCCATTCTGCCTGGCAGGAAAAAGTGTGCCTTCTCTGGGAGAAATAACATTAACTTGTTGTAGTCTTTTTATACATGATGTCTAATATATAATCAAAAGTTATAAGATAACAAACAAGCAAAGAAATTAGACCCGTAGTCAGGAGAAAATTTAGCTAGTAGTAAAAGACCTGCAGATGACTGAGATGTTGAGATGAGTATACAGGAGTTTGAAATAACTGTTATTAGTACTTTAGAGAAAAATGTTGAAAAGATGGAGATTTCATAGAAATGTCTATTTAAAATTCTAAAACTGAATACCAATATCTGAAGTTAAGGACTTGTTGGATAGCTATAACAGCAAATGGACAAAGCAAAAGATAGGATTAGTGAACTTAGACATAGCTAAATAGAAATTACCCAAACTGAAGCACAGAGAGGAGGAAAAAGGAATAGAAAAAAAAGGAAGAAGAAAGAGAACAAACTGAAAAACATGTGAGTTACTGTCAAATGGTCTAATGTATGTGTAAGTAGAAGAAAGAATGGAACCAAAGGCATAACTTAAAACAGATAACCCTTGAGACTTTTCTAAAATTAACAACAGTCATTAACCAGCAGATCCCAGAAACCCAGTACCCTATCCCCAATATAAGCAAAATAAGTGTAAGGAAAACTACATCTAGGCATAATATGGTCAAATTACTGAAAATTAAAGATAAAGAGACTCCTCCCTGATGGACTGAGGGAAAATGAGAGAGAATGTAATAATACCTACCTCCCCCAACACAGGTTTCAGGGCCTAAGACAGTACTTGGGAGAGAGGAGATGCTTTTATCTTTAATAAGGTTGGGTATTTTCATTATTAAAATATATATGTATGGGGTGTCTGGGTGGCTCAGTCAGTTAAGCATCTGACTCTTGATTTTGGCTCAGGTCATGATCTCAGGGTCATGAGATCGAGCCCCGTGGATCAGGCTCTCCCCGTATCTCTGCCTGCTTGGGATGCTCCCTCTCCCTCTCCCTCTGCCCCCCTGCCACTTGTGCTCTCTCTTAAAAAAATTATAGATAGATCAACCGATAGATAGATAAATTATATATAAATAATATTTATATATGGAAATATAAATTTATATATAGAAAATAAAAAAATAGAAAAATCCTAAATGCAGCCATTAAAAAAAATACCTTTGAAGAACAACAGTAAGACTGAAATAACTAAAGATCTTAAATCTGAAGATGAGAAAACTAGGGGACATAGGACCATTCTTTAAATACTTGGCTTATCATGTGTCACAGGGAATAGTTTTATTCCTCCTGAAACTAAGAACAGACCTAAGATTATTAAACTAGTGGATATTACAATGACACTTATTGCAGCTCAATAGAATGAAGATCTTTCAGTTAGAAAAGCCTAAGAATAAATGGGGCTATTTGTTCATTATTCATTATTTAACTAATGTTTTTTATGAGCCTACTGCACATTAGGCACTTTTCTAGGTATTGGGTATGTATGTCAAGACCAAGAAAAATCCCTGTTCTCATGGAACTTAGACTTAATGGGGGAGAGAAAGAGACAGTTAAAAAATTATTCAATGTTCCAGTATATTCTATCATTAGTTTTTGGTGTAGTGTTCCATGATTCATTGTTTGCATATAACACCCAGTGCTCCATTCTTATTCTAATACGTGTTGTGGAGGCAGGGAAGAAGATAGGAAATGGGGAGTTAGAGAGGGACATCATGGCCTCATAAGAGAGGGTGCCTCACTGAGCAAGCACAAGGATCATGAAGTGGGAGTGTACTAAAGAAGCCAGCGACAGCCAAAGCGCTCTATGCCTGAGGCAGTGTGGTAGGCCGCAGGTGAGAGACGTGGAAGAACCCGCTAGGCCATTGTGAAGGGTTTGGCTATTATTTTGAGTGAGATGTGGTTGTGGGGGAAGATAATCCACACCTGCAGAATTTTGAGATAATGGTTTTGTTGTTTACCCAATATCTACCTGCAAAAAGAAGTGAAGGGATCACCAGGAGGGACTAAAAATACACACTGGAAAGGAGCTGAACTATGCCTTTAAAGTAGTGTTCCCTCTCTTGCTGTGTCTCTCTCTGTAAAATAAAATCTTAATAAATAAATAAATAAATAAAGTAAAGAGAGTCACAGTTCCGAAGAACAAGTGGGAGTTTGATACTGATCTCTAACACAGTCATGTTAAGGATTATTTCTGTTATTTGAATTGACTAAATATGTGATATGAAACCTTTCTGATTTTTGAGGGGTTGATTTCTTCATCAGATGAGAAGCCCTCAGGGTTTGAGCTGGAGGAATGGCAGGATCCAGTTTATATTTAAGCAGATAATTCAGGCCAATAGATAAAGAAGAGACTGCAGGCAGGGAAGGGCAAGGGTCTGTGACTATTGTACTAATCTTGGTGGGAGATGATGGTGGCTTGGCTGATGGTAGTGGCTGTGGAGGTGATTAGAAGTGGTCAGATTCTGGAGGTATTTTAGAGGTAGAGCCCGGAGAAGTTGCACATGGATTGCACATGGGATTTGAGATGAAGAGATAAGGATAATTCCGTTGTATGGCCTGAGCAACTGGAAGGATGAAATTAACCGAGGGAAGGAAAACTGTGGGAGGATTTAGTTTGGGTTTGGCAGGTGGAGATGAGGAGTTTATTTTTTAAAATGTTGATTATCTTAGGAGGTACTGAGCCTCCCCCCACCCCGCCCCCACTGCTGATGTAGCAGAGGCTGATCAACCATGTAAAAGGCTTAGAGGGGGTTATGATTTGTGTTGAATTAGACCAGTGCTTCTTACACTTAATGTGCATACAAATCACCTGGGGATGTGTTCCAATGCAGGTTTTGACTTGGGAGGTCTGGAATGGGGCCTGCAATTCTACATTCCACCAAGCTCCCAAGTGATGGAGCAGGACACTGATACTGAGTGATCATGAGGTGCCACTTCAAGGCCCACACCTTGTGTAGCAGATGAGATTAATGGTTTCCAAGTCTTTCAAACAAAGAGTTCCAAAAATAGATTTTAATAAATGCTAATGTTTTCTAATGCCAAAAATTCAAACATTGTGAAAATCTCTATGACAGCAAGTAAGTGTCCTCCATCCCCATACTTCCCTGCTCCCTAGCAAGAACCCCCTCAGTGGAGGCTTTTTTAAGTTCAAAATTCTTATAGACTTGCAGTTGATAGTGGTTGTACTTTTGGAATCTATGATTCAGAAAATGTGAAATAAAACTTGTATTAAGTTACTGGGGCGCCTGGGTGGCTCAGTTGGTTAAGCATCTGCCTTCGGCTTAGGTCATGATCCCGGGGTCCTGGGATCGAGCCCCATGTGGGGCTCCCTGCTCAGCAGGGAGTCTGCTTCTCCCTCTGCCTCTGCTCCTTTCCCCTGCTTGTGCACTCTCTCATTCTGTCTCTCTCAAATAAAAATAAATAAATAAATAAATAAATAAACTTGTATTAAGTTACTGATAACTTATATGAATTTGTACTTTATTACTCTCAAAAGATCTGATCCACTAGAAGACAAGAGAACATATAAAACATTTTATTTATTCAGAGTTCATGCCCAGCTCTATATTGTCCTGAGTTCCTCTTTTGACCCTCTGTCCTCTTTACCTACTTCCTCCTTGCCTACTGATCTTCCTAGCTTCCAGCTGCTAATTCCTGGACAAGATCATCTCCCAGTTTCCTTTCACCTCATTCTGAGATTCTCTTACGATGTGTTCAACTATTTTTTCCCTGACTTATACTGAAGTTCTGAAGCACAGTCTGGCCTGAACAATTTTCCTCTGTCTTACACAACCGCATTCCCTGAGAGATGTTTAGGTTCTTGTCTCAAGCTAAAAGAGCAGGAGAGAAACAGGTTATAAGGATACAGGTTATATAGGGATAAAAGGTTATAAAGGCAGATTTTTAAAGAATTTACCTATGCTGAAAAGTGTTCCTTCATAGGCTAAAATAAGGATTATAAAAAAGTAAAATGTTTTAAATGTGTTTGTAACTTAAGTACATTAATAATTTGATAAATTTGGTTACACTTTTCTAATCTAAATGGTTATATATATTTTTAGAACCTTATGTTCTTCAAATGCTGGTATATCATCTGCCACATATTAACTGTAGTGTTTATGATTGTTTCTATTTAAAATACATCAGTCAGGGGGCGCCTGGGTGGCTCAGTCATTAAGCATCTGCCTTTGGCTCAGGTCATGGTCCCAGGGTCCTGGGATCGGGCCCCGCATCGGGCTCCATGCTCGGCAGGAAGCCTGCTTCTCCCTCTCCCACTCCCCCTGCTTGTAGAGCATATTGTGACCAAGACTTCCCAGACTTCAGAATGTTATTGAACCTGGGAAATTGTAAAAAGAAAATTTAGTTGCTTTCCTCAGTGAGATAGTTGCTGGGTGGTCCTTGAAGAACAAATATATTGGTACCTGAATACTGAGTTACTATAGCTGAAGGAAACTGAAATGATTACAACTAAAGTATTCTTTGTTACCATTTCAATTGAAAAGACCAAGTGATTCACAATTTAATACTACCATATGAATTAAAATGTTGCATGCATTTGGGCTTTAACATCCTACTTTGGAACTCAGTTCAGCATCTGTAATAATGCTCGATTTTTAACATGACAGAATTTGTGTCTTTTAACCCAACATGCATCTTCTTCCATGAGCTGACCTCAACCTATATTTCAAATCTTACCACTAATTGTTTCTTTACATAAGACTGTTATTCAAATTATTTTGTTTACCCCAGTAATGCTTAGTATGTTCTTTTCTGTGGCCCTTGTTTATATATGCATTTTCAACTTTCTTGAAATACAGCTTTCTTCCAGCTTAGCCTTTCAAAGAGCTTTTGTTATAAAAACTTTACATTGGAGAGGTTATGGATCCTATAAAAATATTTTTCTTTGGTGTTCAACATTGTTAATGTAAAAAAATTCCCAAGAATCATATCTGTCTTTTAATGTCTCACTTAAATCCTTCTCTTTTGTGAAAACTTTCATAATCATTTTCCTTAACGTGTCTTCTTTCTTTGGCCTCCTATCCCAGGGCCTGAGCCACCTTTCTGCACCTAGAACGTAAGAGGAGCAGTAATAGCTAACGTCCACCGAGTGCTTCCCTTGTGTCAAGGATTCTACTTGATGTTTCAATGCAATGCTTACTTCACTATGACCTTTAAGAGTCAGGCATTATGATTATCTGTACTTGAGAGACAAACGATGAGTCTACAGACAGGAAGTAATTTCTCCTGGGTCACACATAAAATAAATGACAGAAACGGATCCTTTCGCCCATGCTCTTTACCACTGCATTTTGCTGCCTATTGCTGAGTTTCTTGTAAGATGCTGGCTTTAATTTAACTTAGTTAACCAGTGTATGACTCTAAGTTTGAACTTAGTTTTTTTGAAGTTTTGCATTCATATTTCATTAAATTTTATCACTGTTTAGATGTTAGGTTTTTTCCTTCTGACAACATTCTTGTTAACAGTGAGTAAATGGAATAAACTAATAGACACCAGTTTTAATGCATTTTCCTTAGCTTCCCTAAAATATTCCAAGCTAGGATGGACTTAATTATAGATATTAGAAAAAAATATATTATAGGTATTAGAACTATAATTTATGATGTAAACTCATATAACCCTAGTGTTTGAGTTCCTTGGTCCTTGGGAGTACTTGAACCATATAATCTATTTTAAAAGAATTTTCATTAGGTTCTATTTCATACTACATTTGATATACAGAAAATGGCTCCTCTTTTAACATCCCCAGCTAATGATTTTGGTTGTCATCAAGCTTTTTCTTACATCTATTATGAGCTCCAAAATGAGTCATAACTAGATATAAATATTAACGTAGATTTACTGATTAATAAATGTATATTTCTGTGATTTTTATTTCATAAGAGATATTTTAAGTCATTATAAATAAATCTTTCTCTTTACCTTAGTATAATTTAATTATTTCTCCAGTTCTGTCTCAAAATTATGAAAGAGATGGAAAAAGGTTGAAACTCTTTTTTCTTTGTTGTATTTCTCTCTTCTTCCCAGAGTATTTACACATATGATAACTTTTCTCTAAATTGTGTGGAAGAAAGTATTGCTTTTCTTATTTTAAAACAACTGTGTACTATTTGCTCACATGTATTTTTCATACACCAAAATTATATCAAAGTTGAGTAAGTATATTTTTATAACAATAAAATTTACTTCATACTTTTTTCCAAAGTATTTTGTTGAAAGCATTTTAAATTATTCAAAACAGATTTTTTCTTTTGTAGTATTTTTAATTACAAGGTTTCTTAATGTTCATCCTTTACTTGAGAGAACTATATTCTTCTTATAATTGGACATTTGTGAACTTTTGCATACAGCTTTTGGTTCATTCCATAAATATTTGTGGGTCTTCTGATGTCCCTTCTGGGATTTTATCTGTGACTAATTTATCCCATAGCCTTTTAAAAACTTTGTCAGTTGTTGAATTTTTCAGCCATTTCTTCTTTGCAGACATTTGCTAATCCTTTTTAGTGCATTCAGTACTTAACAGACTTGAATCTAGTATTGGGTTTCAGTTTTTCTCCATAGAGAATTTCATTCTCTTAAAAATTGCCTACAAGCATTATATGAAAAATTCATGGTAATTTTGGCTAACTTTTTAAAGACATCTTTCATAAATGAGGTTTCTGACAGGTGTACCCTATCTGTGGCAGTTTCATTTATGGAATTTTACTTTTAAAGAATTACAAAAGTTAGGGGAGCTGATTCACTTTCACTCTTAGAAGACTTGCATTAGTAGTACTCCTTCAGCATTACATACAGAATTTGTTTTCCGTTTATTGCTTTTTTATGGACAACTTTTGCATTAGTGGTTGCTGTCCGTTTTTCACTGTGAGCCTGAGCAGTTTCTCACTGCTACCACCAGTCACGATAAGAGTGTAAAAACATGCTTTGTTCTTACATAGTTGATGAGAAAATTTAACTTTCATTACAAAAATTCATTTTATGACTAAATTTTGGTAGCATAAATGTTCAACACACAAAAAATGAATTTTTTAAATGGAAGCTTACTGGAAGCTTGTTTAAAAAAGCAGAATTTTTTTTTAACTACTGTAAAAATGTCTTAATTTTTTATTGGCCTTAATGTACAATCACAAATATTTTTTAAATCATGGTTTACTAAAATCCAGGAATCAAGTATCTTATTTAAGGTTTTAAATAAATAGACCTTGATGCAATCCAAGATACAGACATTTGCATGCAACAGAATTATTTCACCTACATTAAAGCCTTGACATATCTTTTTGTAATTTTTAATCTTCTAATGGTCATTCTGACTTCACAAAAGGTTAATGTTCCCAATATGAAATAGCATCAAATTGATGTAACCAGTGAAATTCATGGTTGAGATTAACTTGGTGTTTTAATCTTGTTTTACATATATATTTCAACAATATACATAGGCCCAAATAATTACTGAAACATATGACCAATAGAAATTCATAGATGAGATTAACATCTTTTCAAAGATGAGCTTATCATCGTGAAAAACTGCATTTATGCTTTGAAAAATTATCTTTATTTACAAACAAATTATTCTTGTTCTGCAAATATTAATACCTTCCTTTATTCCTAATGAATATGAATATGAATACCACAGCTCAAGGTGTGGTATTTCTCCTTTCTATCTTTTTACAGTTTCACTTAAAACCTAGCTTACCTTCTACATTAGCTCTGAGCTGTACTTTCCAGATACATTGTAAAGATTAAATTTTACAAATCTGCACAAAACTGTGCCCCTCCCCTCCCAGCCCTTACTTTATTTCTAATTTTCCTTCTATATGAATGTTCTCAAAATAGCCATTGTTTTGGTTTCATGCAAGGTATGTTTCATATCTAGTGACGTTATGTCCCTAATCCTGTAATGCTTAGTGTTGGTTTCAAATAACTCCCTTTTAGCAAATCAGAGAGATTGGGATAGTAGGTATTTAGAGTAACTTGCCTAAAAGCTTTGTTCAAAATACTATTGGCAGACTTTAGTCCCTGTCGTGTTCTTCAGCTGATCTAGTATGAAGGCTTTGGATTTATATTTGGCCCTCACCAAAGTAACTGCGTCTTTTGTGGCTTCCTGTAGCAGGATGTAGGTTTCCATGAATGTATTTCTATTTGTTGCCAAAAGCTACCTCAATAACAGTGTTGAAATGACTGTTTTACTGTCATAGATTTTGGAATGTTACATGTTTTTAACCCTTCTTATTGATGTTTTTGATGCTTTCCACAAGAAATTCATGTTAGAATGAAGTTGCAGAGAATAGAATATGTTTAGTTTCCCATCATAACATTTTTGATTATGAACTTGGAAAATCTATCTTATATTTCTTTCAAATACATTTTGGTTATATAAAGTATGCTGGATATGTAATAGATGCATTTCTGATTGTATATTTTCACTGAGGCACTAACATTATCATGTGCAAATTATCTCAACCCTTTTGGGCTGAGAGACAAGCGAGAGAAAGTATAGTTTACTTTTAAGATACATTTCTAGAGTTTATGGATTATGATGACTGTTTCACAGAACCACTGACTTATAAGACCATTCTTTAAAGAATAGTAAAAATTGCTATTCTCTTAAGTGTCTGATGTAAAGGAAGAATTGCATTTTTTCTCCCATTAAAAACAAAGATTGAATATTGTAACTGAAAAGTAACCCTCATGTTTATTCTTACGGTTATCCATAGAATGTACCCTGTTCATCACTGTAAAAGAGGAGACATAGAGGATACAAGATAGATAAGTAAATAGTTTAAAAATCTGGGGTGCCTGGCTGGCTCAGTTGGTAGAACATGCAGAGACTCTTGATGTCAGGGCCATGAGTTTGAGCCCCATTTTGGGCCTAGAGCTTACTTAAAAACAAAAACCACCTTTTACTAGCTTTGAGTTGAAGAAACTTGTAAATGTGAGCTATAGTGTTGGCTTTGTAATTGTAATTTGAGGAAGACGCCTTTTACTCTGTGTTGTCTATTTTCAACCAACCCCTTTTTATCCTCTCTATAAATATAGAAAGAAGCTAATTAGAAAGCGTCTATGCATTCATTTAATATGTATGATTAATAATAAATTACCTCTACACATTGTGTAAGACTTGCTAACCACAGATAAGATGCTACTACCCCAAAAATACTTGAGTTTTTTTTTGCATGAGAGCAAGTAAATTTTTATTTCCTAAAGTACCAGTTTAAACAACAGCTATTAAATACAATTCTCTTTATTTCTTATATTAGTCTGTATTCACTGAGTTCATCATCCTAAAATAAACAGTCCAATTATACCTAGTTTGTGTACTAGAAAGACTTATCCTCTGTTTGGAGACCATGTGTCCTCTGTGCTGAAGACAGGTATTTTTTCAATTCGAAATATTTTTCCTGACCATCATTTTTAACATTGAACTTTGAGCAAATACTATATATCTAAAAATTATTCCACATTGACAAAGGTAATAAAAAATACAAATGTGATTCCAAAATAGATAAAAATTAGCACATAACTAATTTTTTCTGACTTGTACTTTTTTTCATATCTTTATTTTATCTTGAGTTATAACTTAAATTCAGGGAAGTGCATTAATCATTTGTATAAGCTTGATGAACTTTTACATACGGATATAGCCATGGTACCATCACCCAGTCCTCCAGAAACTTTTCCTCATTACCATCCCACTCAGTGCCCTCCACTCCAAAGATAATCATTATTCTGATTCTATAATCATAGATTATTTTTGACATGACTAAATGTCAAAATGGACTTTCAGTTGTGAACACTTTTTTTCTCAACATAGCTTTTGTGTAAATTGACATAGTTTCTGAGCCAGTGTCAAATCATACAACTCAAAAATAAATGATTTTGATTAGAATTAAAGTACAACTTTTAACTTCAGCTGGTCATACCTTAATATCATATTGCATATTCATTCACTATGATAGTTTCCATGTGAATCATTAATGAATGTAAGGAAAACATAAAAACTTCATATATGAAGATTAAAAATTTTTATTAATAAACATCTCTATACATTAGACAGATTCCGAGGATACATTTTAATAACTGTGGTTATAATGTGAGCTTTTGAACCAATTCCTATGAATTTTATTTATGGCTACAGTTATTTAGTGCAAGTTGTCATATACACATATGTGACTTTTGTACATCATAAGGTATATAGCTTCTCAAAAGGAAATGTGACTTTGTTTTCCAGGACTCCGTTATCCTCTAACTGAATTGACTGTCATCCAGGTATGGGTTTGATAAACTGACACAACAGTGAAAAGAGTCCCTGTCCCATGTCAGCTTATCAAACACACTGTGGACAGCATGTCTTTGGCACTGAACACATTCCCAGTCATTTAGGTTCTGAATAGAAGTCACGAAGCTCACGTTCAGTGAAACACAACCTCAGTATTTCCAGGTGATTTTAAAGAACACCTGATAAAACTGAGGTATAGTACCACGAAACTTGAAGAATTATGCACAAACTAGGAAAAAAATAACATGCATAGAATTATAGAATTGCAATGCCATTGGTTCGGTTTGGTGACAAAGTAGTATTAATGAAATATTAATTTCTTAATATCCTGTCATTCTGTTAAAGTGTCAAATTATACTGTAAACATTTATACTGTAGAATGAAACAATAAAGTCCAAGTACGTTTTTTTTTTTTTTGGTTAATCTTAGTTAATATCAGAACAGATACCTCCCGGGGAAAGTTATCCTTCCATCTGGATCTCTCCCTATTTTTTTCCAGCTTAATTTATTGGAAAATGTTCATCCTCAGAAATTTAGCAGCCTTCATTTTGCATAGTGTGCCAGAGTCACTTGTTCCGTTTCCAGGTTAAGTATGGGCATGTTAAAAAGAGAATCTTAAAATTTATTCTTAGCCCCATAAATATATTCTGATGAAAAGCTAACTTACAAGACAATGTAGGTCAGAACATGTTAGCTTGCATAATATTTCACTTTATTGACATATTTCAACATAAAATAGCTACATCAATAATATTTGAGTGAATTTGCCTGATGTTATAATATAAAAATGTGAAAACATATTTCTTAGGTTCATTTTCTATTCTTTGTTAACCCTGCGAAGAAGAAAGGGCATGATGCAGTTACAGTACCTCATCAGTGGGGCCTCTTGCCACGCCGCTAGGACACATGGAGCTCAGCAGCGCCGAGCAGAAGGTGCTTTCCTCTTTGGAGAAAACTGTAGTCTCCAAAGAGCTTTTTTAACTAGGGACTACTTTTAAATGTGTCTGGTCACCTCAAAGGATATGTAGAGCATTTCCTGCCAGTAGGATTAGAGGAAGGAAGCACCAGGCCAAAATGTTTGATGTGTGATGTACTGTAATTCCTTTCATGTGTTTGGTGGCTTTTTATATGTTGATCAATGTCCTGCTACCAATTGTGACCCTGGTGTGGTCCAGGTCATTAAAGTTCTACGTTCCTTAATGTATGGGGTCATTAACTGTATCTAGCAGCATTATTATAATTAAGGATACTGTTTTCTTTTAAATAACCACCTCTCATTTTCATTAAAGTATCTATTTTCATAATTGGATAATCCTCCTGGAGACTGATTCCCATGGAAGAGATGATTCGGTGTTAGAGGCTGCCGATACTAACATCACAATGGATAGCTCTTTACCTTTCCTCACTCTACCTTGTGTACCTGGTTTTTAAATCAGCATTTTCTTCTCACAGTCTCCTGTGGGCATATAAACTTTAAGAAGGAATCTAGCCTCAGAGTGTCATTTTCCTGGGTGTGTGAGTCTAATCGCTATCAGCAATATTATATATCTTCAATGAAACAAAATTGACAATTACACATGTTCTTTACTCTTCTAAGATCACATTTTCTAAAGCAGTGAAGTGCTAACCCACTATAGCTTTAGGCTGTTTTGTTTTGTTTTGTTTTGTTTTGTTTTGTTTTGTTTTGTTTTTTAAAGATTTTTATTTATTTATTTGAGAGACACAGCGAGAGAGGGAACACAAGCAGGGGGAGTGGGAGAGGGAGAAGCAGGCTTCCCACGGAGCAGGGAGCCCGATGCGGGGCTCGATCCCAGGACACTGAGATCATGACCTGAGCCGAAGGCAGACGCTTAACCGACTGAGCCACCCAGGCGCCCCTGTTTTGTTTTGTTTTTTAAACATAAATGAACGACCGTGGCTGATTATCTCTATGGCAAAGATTTGATAACAATCAAAATGCTCAGCTGTAGAGGACAGGTTAATATATTAATGATATATCCATGCAGTGAAATTCTAAGCAACCATCATCACAGATGACAAAATGTGTGCCTGTTTATTAACATGAAATATAATTTAGGTATATGGTAAGTGAACAGAAGGGTTTTTAAAAACTGCATGTATGGCATGGTCTCACCTACAGACATGTTTCCATGTTAATGGAAAATAGCCTAGATTGTTACATACCAGATTGTCAGAGGTACTTACCTGTGATCATTAGTCTATTGGAAGTTGTTTTCCTTGTTTTTACTTAGGGATATTTTCTAGATTTTTTAAACTAATTTGAATTCTCTAATTGCAGTTTTAAAAAGTAGAAAAAAATGTTAGTTTTATATCCATTATATCTTTAAGTCTTCAGATAATGTTTTAAATTTTTAGGGTTTTTTTTTTTCTGTCTCCTTAATGTAAAATAGATGAAAATATGTTCTTTATTCTTTTGTATTTATCCTTTCTATGACATTTATATTTGCTTTTTGGATCTTTTTATACTTAGTATGATATCATTAGATCCTCTGTTAGTTATTCAGCACTCAACAATGTTGGTTCTAAGGAAAAATATGCTCTATTCTGGGCATGTGTGTGTGTGTGTTAAGGATTACTTTGTTTATTTGTTTGAGGAACCAGTTTACTTTTTTCCCCCTCATAGGAGTACCTGGATATTTTTAGTTTTTGTCTTTTGTCTCTCTTTCATTGCTCTTGCTGAATATATCACTAGTACATTAATTTTACTAAGATGATAGGCATGTACTAGATTCCAAACAAGCCCTTTTTGTAATATTGAAATAATCGTGTTGTCCTTCTTCCTACATAATCAGATTTATTATGTCATTTATTCATTTCTTCAAAAATATTTGTGAGTGCTTACCATTTACCAGCTATTTGCTAGATGTAAGGATACATACATTGCATCTAAAAAATGTAATAAAAATTTTCACAATCTTCACCTTCATGGAACATAGTTTAGTCATCTTTATAATTATACTTAAAGTATATTAATTGATTTTAAACATCATTTTCTCTCGTTTATAAATAGTACAAATTTATTTAAAAATTTTTTAATAACTAAGAACTTTTATCAGTAATTTGTGAAGTTATTCAGTTGGCCTTATAAAAAAAAGTGCAGTAATTTTCTGTACCTTCTTTTTCATTTTTTCCAAACATGTTAAGATATAGATATACAACATGTATAATTTAAAAGCATATTAATGTTGAATGAGAATTCTGGATTTTAATATAATAAAACTGATATAATAAGTAAATGTACATAATTGTTAGAGAAATTGGTGATAGGAAAGATGCTTATAAACCACTTTAATATTGCCCTCTCTTAATGGAAGCAGCTACTCTTAGTGAAGGAATATTCCGTTTCTTCTTTTTGGTACCCTAAAGCAGAAAACACATCTTCATTTCTATAAACAGTTACATTTTTAAGGAGTACTTTATGGTGTTTGCAGAAAGAAGAGATTTGAAAATCATCAGCAGTTAAATTGGGAGTCATTCTGTAGCATCTCTTGAACAGCTGTTTGACCTCATTATTTCTCAGTTCATAAATTTTATTTTGAATGCTTTTGCTTCAGCACATATGCTAAGGTGTGAGAAAAAAAATCTTTTTTCCACTCTCAATTTTACTGGTAAAATATTTTCGAGCTCTTCCATCACATTGGACCATATCTTTTTCAGAAATAAGTTTTTGAATTTGAAGAATTCTTTGGTAAAATAAAATTTTACCTCCTCTAAATCAGTTTCTTTTTTATTCCCTTCGAGAGAGAAAAACTCTTTTGTTTTGATACTTATTTTGTAACCAAGATCTGAAAACTACGTAATTGTTCTCTGGTTTCATTGTAGTCTCGAGTCCCTGTTCTGAGCTATGCTGTCCTCAGCATTGTCTATTTCAAGATTATTTCCTTAAAATGTCACAGTATAGAAGCACAAATACTAAAGGTTAAATATATTTTGTTGTCATTGTTCTGTTTATAAAAACTGCTAAATTTACATTGTTAGATTGTTTATATGTTACCTTAATTCTCCCTTTTTCTTTTCTGTTTTAATTATAGCTTGGAAAATGTCCAGAGGTAATGTACTTAGAAACCATATTGTATATTAATATTACTTATCTGATTTTAAGATTATAAAAGATTATTGTTCCCTGGTATCAGTTAAAGCTTATATAAAATTTATTAGCAGAATAAATAGTATAACTTAAATATTTCGGTTAAATAGTTCATATTTTGCTGACTAAAGTCAACGCTGTGTTATTATGGCACACTTAACTCTTGATGTACTGTTAAGAATAAGCCTATCACATTTACTATCTCTATATTTTTATATTTCTTGCCATGGCTAGGACATTGATGCCCAAAGTAAATAAAAATATCTTTATAGTTTAGAGAATAAAATAGGGGAAAGATCTTTACGTTCTTATTTTCCAGAAGAAGAAAAAATACTTTCATATTAGGAATGATATGATAGTGTTAACACTTCCTGAGTTAAATAGATAGTGATTTATTTTCAACTTCATTAATTCCTGAGTGCACGGATAAAATATTCTATTTGGAATTCCTATCTATAGTAACATATAATAATTTAAACTCAGTTATTTCAGAAAATCTGAATAGCATTCAGTCCTAGTTTTAATTGAGATCCTTCTAGAACCTCATGTCATAAGATTAAATTTCTATAGGGAAAAGCTTCCAAAAGAAGAAAATTCTAATGCCAAGCCTTGGAAAAAAGGTAGCACATGTCTTGACACTATGTACATTTATTACTGATAGAAATATCCTTAGAACATCCTTGTTGCAACATTGCTATTTAGAATCACAGAGTGTCTTAATTCATATCCATGTAATTAATCACATCTTATGTAAGGGAGATTTTTTTCAAAGAGAAATCTTTTGGGGCTATGGTAACCAGAGGAATTCTCCATGGAGGAGTTAAAACTAGTTGAGACCCTTGAAGGATATATTGAATTTTAGCAAATATGCCAGGTAGAGGGAAAGAAGGGGTCATAGAAGGAAGGCAGGTACATTTAGAGACATGAGCAGTCTTCTTGTTGTAGCAGAGGATTGGTTATAGGGGTGTAATGAGAGAGAGGTAGAGAAAAGTGATGGTGATCAGATTGTAGAAGCCTTGAATTCCTGGTTAAGGAGTTTGTGCTTCATTGCCTCGGTGAATGAGGAGGTTCTGAGTATTTCTGACCAGGTTCGCACTGTTTTTGGAGGATTAAACACAGTGCCAACCATATAAGAAGTATTTGAAGAGCACAGATTCTGGTACCAGGCTGCCTGGATTCAAGTTTCAGGTTTTCACTCACTAACAGAATGTCCTTGGTTAACATAAGATACTTAACTGCCTAAAGTTCCTAATCTGCAATGCGGGGATAATACTACCTACCTTATAGGATTGTTATGAGGGGATTAAATAAATTAATACATGCAAAGCATCTGAATTTGACTGGCACATAGTATTCAGAAATATTTACTGACAACTTACCCATATTAGCTGTTAAAATTATTATAGTGAATATTTTTAAAGTAATTACTTAATCTGGCTGTTCTGTATTGGTTAAATTGGGGAAAGGATTGCACCTTCAGTCCTTATGCAAAAGTTAAGTAAAATGTCACTGACAAACTAAGAAATTGTAATTTTTTAATATACCATAAAAAAAATCCAGCCTACTCAAATGGTTTATATCACTTTAAAATTCCCAGATAATTTCAAGTTTGTAGTTTAAGCCCTATTTAATACTAACATTTCATAGCATTTTATAGTTTACAGAGTACTTTCACACATTTTATCTCCTTTGATTTTTCACTTCAGCCCTAGGCACTCCTTCGTACTGTTATTCACATTTCACAGAAGAGAAAATGAAGCTCATGGTTGCCCCAAGATCATACAGATCTTAACCACTACATTATAATTCTGCTTGGCCCCCCCTTTGTAAATTCAAGGTTAATTAACACAGTATTATGTTTCAGGTGTACAGTATAATAATTCAACAGTTCTATACATTACTCAGTGCTCATCACCATAATCCCCATCACCTATTTCACCCAGTCCCTCACCCAGCTCCCCTCTGGCAAACACCAGTTTGTTCTCTATATTTAAGTGTCTGGTTTTTTATTTGTCTCTTTTTTCTTTATTTCTTAATTTCACAGATGACTGAAATCATGTGGTATTTGTCTTTCTCTGATTGACTTACTTCACTTAGAAGTATACCCTGTGGGTCCACCCATGTTGCTGCAAATGGCAAGATTTCATTTTTTTTTGACTGAGTAATATTCCATTGTGTATGTATACCACATCTTCTTTATCCATCCATCTATCAGTGGACATTTTGGTTGCTTCACTATCTTGGCTGTTGTAAATAATGCTGCAAGAGGGGTGCATATATCTTTTCAAATTAGTATTTTTGTATTCTACTGGTAAATAGTAGTGGAATTACTGGATCATATGGTAATTTTATTCTTAATTTTTTGAGGAACCTCCATACTGTTTTCCACAGTGGCTGCACCAGTTTTGCATTCCCACCAGTAGTGCAAGAAGGTTCCCCTTCCTGCACATCCTCGTCAACACTCATTATTTCTTGTGTTTTGGATTTTAGCCATTCTGACAAGTATGAGGTGATATGTCATTGTGGTTTTGAATTGCATTTCCCTAATAGTGATGTTGAGCATCTTTTCATGTGTTTGTTGGCCATCTCTGTCTTGTTTTGGAAATATGTCTGTGCAGGTCCTCTGTCCATTTTTTTAAATTCGGTTATTTGGTTTTTTGGGTGTTGAGTTGTATAAGTTCTTTATATATTTTGGGTATTAACCCTTTATTAGATACATCATTTGTAAATATCTTCCCCCATTCAGTAGGTTGCCTTTTTGTTTTGTTGATGATTTCTTTTGCTGTGTAAAAGCTTTTTATTTTGATGTAGTCCCAATGATTTAATTTTACTTTTAACATTTAAACATTTTTTTTTTTTAAGATTTTTTATTTATTCATTTGAGAGAGAGAGAGCGAAAGTACAAGCCGGGGGGAGGGTCAGAGGGAGAGGGAGAAGCAGACTCCCTGTTGAGCAGGGAGCCTGATGTGGGGCTCAGTCCCAGGACCCTACGATCATGACCTGAGCCAAAGGCAGACGCTTAACCAACTGGGCCATCCAGGCACCCAACATTTAAACATTTAAAGAAGAGTTAATACCTGTACTTCTCAAACTATTCCAAAAAACAGAAAACAAAGAAAAGCTTCCAGATTCATTCTACAAGACCAGCATTACCGTGACACCAAAATCAGATAAAGACTCTACAAAAAAAGAAAATTACAGGCCAATATCTTAGATGAACATAGATGCAAAAATCCTCAACAAAATATTAGCAAACTGAATTAACCACCATCAGGTGGGATTTATTACAGGGATGCAAGAGTGGTTTAATATTTACAAATCAAGCAATATGATACATCACATTAACAAAAGAAAGGATAAAAAAACCCATGATCATCTCGATAGATGCAGAAAAAACATTTGACAAAGTACAACATCCATTCATGATAAAAGCTCTCAACAAAGTAGGTTTAAAGGAAACATAGGAAACATACCTCAATATAATAAAGGCCATATATGAAAAACCGACAGCTAACATTGTACTCAATGGTGGAAAACTGAGACTTTTTCCTCTAAGATCAGCAACAAGACAAAGGATGCCACTCACCACTTTATCCAACATAGTACTGGAAGTCCTAAACATAGCAATCAGACAAGAAAGGCAAAGAAGTAAAAGGCACCCAAATTGGTAAGGAAGAAGTAAAACTGTCACTAGTTGCAGATGACATGATACTGTATATAGAAAACCCTAAAGAGTCCACCAAAAAACAACTAGAACTGATAAATGAATTTAGTAAAGTTGCAGGTTATAAAATTATTACATAGAAATCTCTTATATTTGTATATACAGTAATAAACAAGCAGAAAGAAAAATTAAGAAAACAATCCCATTTATAATTGCACCAAAAGAATAAAATACCTAGAAATAAACTTAACCAAGGAGGTGAAAGACCTACACTTCAAAAACAATAAACCACTGATGAAAGAAATTGAAGATGACACAAATGGAAAGATATTCCATGCTCATGGAATATTTCTAAAATATCCACACTACCCAAAGCAATTTATAGGTTTAATGCAATCCCTATCAAAATAGCATAGCATTTTCACAGAACTAGAACAAACAGTCCTGAAATTTGTATATAACCGCAGAAGACCTGAATAGCCAAAGCAATCTTAAGAACAGAGCTGGAGGTATCATAATCCTAGATTTCAAGATCTACTACAGAGCTGTAGTAATCAAAATAGTATTCTTTAGCCTTTTTATTGAAGCAACTATGTCAGAACAATATACAAAATAAGAAAGTACATTGTATACCCATTACCTACCTCTGTTCTGCGTCTTGGCTCTTTTTTTTTTTTTTTTTTTTTGTAACTCTACCTTTATGCATGACTTACCATTCAGATATTCCTAATCTCATTCATGGATTTTTACTTCTGTTTAATTGTCCATTGCATTGGTGTGCCAGGTATTTTATCTTTTCCTCTAATAATGGACATTGAAGTTTTCAGTTTTTCTCTATCACATACAGTGATGAATATCCCTCAGTATTCTCCTTGTATACATAGATAATATCTTCTCTAGAGTGGTGCTTTACAAAAGAACTTCCTGTGGTCATGGAAATGTCTTGTATCTGCCCTAACAGAGTAGCCACTAGCTGAATGTGACTATTGAGCGCTTAAACTGTGATGGCTACAACTAAGGAACTGAATTTTAAAAATTGTGTTGAACTTTAATTGACTTAATTTTCCATAGACACACGCCGCTAGTGGCTATTGTGTTGTGCAGTTTGGGCTCTGGGGTATGGACCTAGGAATGGAAGTGCTAAGTCCTAGGTTAGGCATGGCTTCAGTGTGCTGGGTATCACCAAATTGTTCTTCTAAGTGATTGTGTCAGGCTTACCTTTCCAGGAGCTCAATGTGAGAGTTGCCGTTGCTCTACATTCCGATAAAAACACAGCACTAAAACTGGCTTTTTGTTTGTTTTATGTATTTTTTTATTAGTACTGTTATATTCGGTGCTACAAACAAGATTGTCTTAGGGCTGGAAGTGAGTGGAAGGCCCTTAGGTAAGGTATTTGCTGTGTACACCTAGAGGCGATACTTCAGTGCTGTGATGCCCTAGTCTGGCTGGCTGGGTAGGTATGTGCCCTCTAGTATATGGTGATAGAAGGGCGGCACCCTGCCTGCAATCAGGAGGCTATACCAGACTGTTAAAGCAAATGTGAGACCATGTACTGATTACTGACTGACTAGAAGATTGTTGATTGGTACCTTGCCTTAAACCATCTTTATTCTGATTATTTTGCATGTTGAGGTATTCATATTTTTAAGATCACGTATAAAGAGATTTCCCAAACTGTTGATGCATTTTTTAAAACTACTATTTTCCTTTACAAATAGAGTGTTACTTAATGTTTATTTTACACAAATTTGAGAATCTCGACTCCTGGTCCCCAATTTTGTAATAATTATTGGTCTGAAGCAACTCAAATAATACGACAACATCTTTTTTAAAAAGGAGTTATTTGTTATATACCAAGTCTAAAGGCTCCCTCCCTTAACAAATGTCTTATTGTAAATCTGCTCTAGTCTATCATCTTGGAAATACTATCTTCATTTAATTTGAAATCTCTCAGTTTTTCACCCATCTATATACATTTATAAAAAAGTATAATCTTATGTTTTATTTTGAAAAACAGTTCTCCTGTTGTTAAGTATAGAAAATTCTGAATTTATAGCTAGAAGGTATGGCTTCCGGTTTGGACTCTGCCTTTACCCAGCCTCCTTACCTAAATCATCAGCATCTGCAAAGTGAAGTCTATATATCACATCCTGTGGGTGGTGATTTACCTAAGATGCTATTGAAAAGACCTTTGCAAACCATTACACTGTATAGAAATTAAAGTGGTATTATTAATATTATTACTGTGTCTACTTATATATTTTGTATTACAAAATGCTTAATAATTTCATAAGAGAATCAGGATGATGTGGAATAAAATAAGGTGTAATTAAAGAGAAAAAGGTTTAAGTGACAGGATTAGGCATACTAATAAAAATGAATTTAGTAAGAGATAAATGGAAATGGCTTTGTTAGAAATCGTATCAAAGATTTCCCAAGCAATTTACTATGAGGACTATGCTACATGTGGTCCAACTAATTCAGCTGCAGTTTGCTTTTTTAGAAATACTTTTATAAGGCTAAAGGTTTTTTCCTTATTATAGAAGATATTTATAAAGGTAGTAAGAACTTGCTTTTCCTATCTAATAATGTACTATGAACATTTCTCGGTGTCATTAGTCTTTCAGAGCTTTGTTTTTAATTATTTACCAGTGTGATTAAATACTGCTGTTATTGCTGAAAATCATTAATGGAGATTTTGAATAAAGGGGAGCCAATTCTGAATCCTGATTTAAATGATGATTTTTGAAAGGAAGTCTATTTTTGTAAACATAATTTTAAGAGTAGGAGATGATGGATAATGATGGATTAGTAAAGAAAGAGGGAATGTTAAAATGGAGAATTTTACAGAAAGTTTCAAATAGGATGCTCAAATTGGATTTAGAAATAAATAGGGAGCCCATCAACTACCAAGACCAATTATTTTGAGTAAACAAAATGAAAAAAAATTGAATAAAGATTTGAAGAATATCTGAATGAAAAAAGGATGTTAACACAGTTGGAATAAAGTCTGGATGGTTCATGATTTATATAATAGGAGTTGATTTGCAGCCATGGTAGATTTTATAGAAGAATCATAAATCAGGAATGTTGCCAGAGATATGTTGTAGAAACATTAGAAGCAAGTAGGAGGTCTGTCTCTTTAATAAAGACACATTATAAATTGTATCTATTTATTGTATTACCATCTTTAGAAGCCTAGAGAGATGAAATTTAAATAAACCTGAAGAATGCAGGATTTTACTACATTTACGCTTAGTTTTTCAAAGTCACCTCTGTGGGAATTACAGTAAAATACACTGCTAAGTAAGACCATTCTAGGTTCTAATACATAAATGAGGTTAACTTTTATTCCACATACTTGCATGTTTTGGAAATCTGTGAGGATTTTATGTAAGCACACCTGTAATATAATATTGTAACATTCTAAAAAAAACCTCTTTGATCTCATGTTGTCAAGGAATTATTGCATATTATTATTTGAATTGAAACTATTCAAATACAATTCATTCTAAAATTTAATGTTTAAAAATTAATGGCAGAATAGTATTTAAGAATTGCACTTACTTTGTTAGTGTAATAAGGAATGAGCTTGCCTAATCCTGTGAAACTTCATAGTATATGTGTGGTGTGTGTTATGCTACTTAAAAATTAAAAGGCTACAATGACATTTGACAATGGTTTTGATATTTCTTTTCTTTCTCATAAGCCAGCCTAACTTTTCTAGGCTTTCTTTTGTTGTTGTTGTTTTTTGTGAAGTGTCGAGCAATCCCTTTCACATCCTGTACTTGTAGAGTTGGCTGTTTGAACCTATGTAGGGAATTTTGCATTTGTTCCTCTTAAATTTCATCTTATTAGTTTTGACTCTGTTCCAGTATTTTGAGATATAATATTATATATATAACTTTGTCATTTGAAAATTGGTAAGACTGATTTATATGAATTCATTAAAATTAATGATAAAAACTATTGAATTGAGCCAAATCCTCTGTCATGTTATTAGGAACTTGACTCCAAATAGTTATTATTTGGATTTGGTATTAAGCCAGCTCTAAATCCATTTTACTATGTTTCTGTCAAGTCTGTATTTGTCCAATATATTTTTAAAAGTGTCTAAACTTAGTCATTCGCACATCTTTATAACATTAAGTTTTATAATGGTGGTGTTATTTTCTCAGTGTTATCATTAAACCAAAAAACGAGTAGGTTTGGCTTGATTTATTCTTAGTTAATTCATACAACTCTTAATATCGATCACTTTCTATCCTTGCATGCTCAAAAACCTTCTGATAAATGAATAATCACTATTGTTAAAGATCAGTGACATAGGGGTGCTTGGGTGGCTCATTCCGTTAAGCACCCAACTCTTGATTTCAGCTCAGGTCATGATCTCAGGGTCGTGAGATTGAGCCCATAGCGGGTTGCACGCTCAGCAGGGAGCCTGCTTGAGATTCTCTCTCTCCCTCTCCCCCTTCCCCCACGCTCTCTCCCTCTTACTCTCTCTCTTTTTCTCTCTAAAATAAATAAATCTTTAAAAAATAGATCAGTAACATAATTAGTTTATGAAATTGAAGTAGCATATTCATTTCTCTATATTGTAGTGTATCTGTCAGTAATTTCTCTGAGATCACATAGGGGTTCTTTGATCACATCAACAAATATTTCCATGCGGTGCATGTTCAGTTAATTCATTTCTTTAGAATTTCTAATGTGATGAGAGTTGTTCGGGATAGTTTGGTATACTTTTCACTTTGACCATACATTGTATACCCTGTATCTTCTTAAATCGTCTTGTAAATACATACCCCATTTATAACACTTGTGAGCAAGAGGACTTACCAGCTGCAGTTCTGTCTGTTTGCTGGAGAAAAAAAAAAAAAAACTTCAAAGCTCATATTTTCCTTAAGATAGAATGTGAAAATCTAGCTTCTTATTTTCTTAACCAGTGAGAATATTTTGAGAAACTTTAAACTATAATTTACCCATCAAAAAGAACTGGTAAATTCTGCTGTCATGTCATTATTACTTTATCTCATATTTTGTGGTTTGTGCACATGATCATTTATTATTTGTATAAGTGAAAAAAGGTGAGTTTTATTTTTGCCCTATCATAAAACCATTTGTTAATGTAAAATTTCTTATTTATTAAAAAGTTTGTATTGGGGGCGCCTGGGTGGCTCAGTCGTTAAGCCGCTGCCTTCGGCTCAGGTCATGATCCCAGGGTCCTGGGATCGAGTCCCACATCGGGCTCCCTGCTCAGCGGGAAGCCTGCTTCTCCCTCTCCCACTCCCCCTGCTGTGTTCCCACTCTCGCTGTCTCTGTCTCTGTCTCTGTCAAATAAATAAATAAAATCTTAAAAAAAAAAAAATATTATAAAAAGTTTGTATTAATTAAAAATGGATTTTAGTTTCTGAAAGTTATGAAATTCTTAGAAAATAATTTAGTAATTGGATAACTCTATTTTTCCTCCTTTATTCTCATAAGCCCCTTTCTTTTGAGAATGTGAAATACATGATGAATGTTTTAGTGTTCATTTCATCACTTGGACTAGAAATCTAGAGAAATCATTTTCTTACATAATGTTCTGTTTATACTCAAGGAATTTATAGGGCCTATTTGTTTAAACTGAAGTCTCTGTATCCTCAGTATACTTTTGGATTTTATAAGTGAGACCAGTGGATTCAGTCTGAAAGCAGACCACTAGCTTCTTTCTTATCCACTGTAGTAATAACATTAACCAGGTGTCCTGTATGGTTAGTAAACATGGTAATTAAAATTACCAGATTTAATCCCAAAGAAATCCTATGTAGCTATGTACCACTATACCTTTAGAGAGGATACTGATAGTCACTGGGTTAGCTGACTTCTCCAAGGATATGTATCTTGTAAATGGTAGAACCAGAACTTGAATATAATTGTGACGTTAAGATTCATGCTCTTGGGGTGCCTGGCTGACCCAATCAATCAGAAGAACATGTGACTCTTGATCTTGGGCTTATAAGTTCGAGCCCTACGTTGGGTGTAGAGATTACTTTAAAATCATAAAAAATAAAAAAATAAAATTCATGTTCTTAATACAGTTTAATTATACTGCACTTTCTTTGACCATGGAACTCTAGTGGTAGCCAACTGTCTTTCAGATGTATGCCATTCATCATAAAATGGGCTGGGGCAGAAAATGGAAGGGGATCCTAGGAAACCTGTTTCCTTCACTGGAGATATAATTGAGAAGTACATATACTGGCATTTGTGAATCAGTTGTCCTACTGAATGTATATAAAACATAAAATCTGAAGGTGGAGCCCTAGAAGTCACTAGTATTGAAGGGGTAAACAGAAGAAAAGAATCCAATAAAGGAGATTAAAGAAGGACAGTTGAGGGAGTGTGGAAGCACACAAGGTCATGGAAGAAAATTTTAGTAATGAGAAAGATTGAATTAATCATTTACTCTGTGTCAGGTATTACTTTGCATGAAAGAGTTCATTTGACTTCAGTTTTCAGATAAATAAAATGAAGCACAGAAAATTTAATTTTTCTCAAAGATACCCAGTGGTAACTGGCAGAGCTAGAATTACCCATCCAGGCAGGCTAAGTGTGCAGTCTGTGCTCTTCACCAGCATGCTGTACTACCATTTTGAATTGTCAAATACCCAGAAAAGTTAGGTGAGTTAATGACTAAAAGTCATCCACTGGATCTGATAATTAGAAAATCAGTTGGGGATTTTTTGCAGGAAAATTTCAGAGGAGAAGGAGGAGTGATACTTGATTGTTCTTGGTTAGAGAAAATAAATTGTGAGGAAATAGAAATACTGAGAGAAAGATAAGTTTCTGGTTAAAAGGGACTGTGAGAGAAAGGGTGGTAGCCGGAGAGGATGCAGAGTCTTAGGCAGAGCCTCCCTCCCTTCCAAGGAGATTGACTTCAACATAGTTTTGTCTGAAGGTTCAAGATACAGGAGAGAAAAAGAAAAGATGATTGCTTACAGTCCCCAAGGGAAATGAAGGAAAGAAAGAAGAATATTTGTTATTTATTCAACTTCATATATTAAAAGCCTACTGTGGGCCAAGGCCTATGGCTAAGTACACAGAGGTGAGAAAATAGACACTGACCCAGCTTTCAAGGGTGAAGTGAATTAACAGAGATCTTGGCCTTGAAGAGAAGAGATGCTTCCTCTAAACAACTCTGTGAAGGAAGCAAGACAAGTATTAATTCTCCGTTTTATGAAAGAAATAGCCTTGGATTTACTGGTTCTTGTCCTTGCTCCTTTCACTTCAGATACGACTTATGATGTTCCAGGTCAAAGAAGCGATGCTCTCAGTATTAGAATTTGGTTTTAAAATCAATAAAAATGCTAGTTCATATTCAAAGAAACAAACAAACAAAGGAGAAGGCATATTCCTCAGTCCCAGTCCAGACCTGCTGAATCAGAATTTCTGCAGGTGGGAACTTAACATTTTTAACAAGCGCTCAGGTGATTCTTCTGCACTCTGAGGATGAGAACCCCTGCCCTAAGTCACTGGTCATGGAAATCAGCAGTAGTCATCAGCCTGATGGTCAACTATTTATATCCCCTCCCCCATATACTCTCAAAATTACTGTCGCTATAGATACTTGGTGATAAAAATGGAGATTAATTTAATTGAATCAAGGCATATAAATTTTACTTCTTTTTACATTACTATTTTCTGGCTTGTTTAACGTTCTGTAGATCTCAACTGAGCTGTAAGTAATGAATTTTATTTCTTTACAGTGAGCTCCCAAGATATGCCTATTCAGCAGCGAGCAGTATGAATGGTTCAACATGAGCTGTTCCTTATGTAAACATACAAAAGGCCTGACCCAGACTAAATCAATTTAAAAAGGAAAACATTAAAGCTGTGTTTCCTGTTATATACTTAAAGTCTTCTTTGGTTCCTTATGATTATATTATTGACCAACTATTGCAGACTTTAGTTTATCCTCCTACACCACCTGCTGAATGGTTCAAATGGTATGGGAGATGAGTTTCGGAAGGGCAAAGCAATTACAATTATAACTCCTACATTTTAGCCAATAAAGCAGCTTTGTGTGTTAAGGGCAAGGAAGTTATGGGCATCTTGACTCACCCCCTTTCTTGATTTGAATTGCTAAAAGGTCTTAAAGACTGTAATAAGGAGAAAGAGCAAAGTTCATAGAGCTTTTAGAGGTATGTGAATTTAAGACAAGAAAATTTTATTCTATTTATGATATCAAATATTTCTAGGAAAAAATTAGGAAGTGAAACAATATAAGCTTTCTTAAGATATTTTCATGTATTTTCTTCCAGCTCTATTGAGATAAATTGAGAAATAAAAATTGTATATGTTTAAGGTATACAAAGTGATCATTTGATATGTATTTTGAAATTATTATCACAATCGGGCTAATTAACACATCCATCATTTTACAGTTATCTTTTTTTATGAGATTTCTTAAGATCTACTCTCTTAGTATATACCGTTAACTATTATCACTATGCTGTACACTAGATCCCCAAAACTACTAATTCATCTTATAAGTTTGTATATATATTGGATTTTTTCCAGTTCTACTGAGAAATAATTGACATACATCACTGTAAGATGTACAGAATGATAGTTTGATTTACATATATTGTGAAATGATTAAGACCATAGATTCAGCTAATATTCATCTTTTCATATAGATAAAATAAAAAGAAAAGATAAAGAATAAAGGAAAAGGGGCACCTGGGTGACTCAGTCGTTAAGCATCTGCCTTTGGCTCAGGTCATGATCCCAGGGTCCTGGGATCGAGCCCTGCATCAGGCTCTATGCTCGGCGGGAAGCCTGCTTCTCCCTCTCCCACTACCCCTGCTTGTGTTCCCTCTCTCGCTGTCTCTCTCTCTGTTAAATAAATAAATAAAATCTTAAAAAAAAAAAAATAAAGAAAAAAATTCCCCTTGTGATGAGAACTCAAGATTTACTCTCTTACAACATTCCTACAGATATCGTAGTGTTAGCTATAGTTATCATGTACATTACGTCCCTAGCACTGATACGTGTTAGAACTGGAAGTTTGTACCTTTTGACCGTGTTTCTCCAATTCCCCCTTTCCCTGTCCCTGGCCCCTGATAACCGTAAGTCTGATTTCTTTCTCTGATCTCTCTTTTTTGTTTTCGATTGCACATATAAATGAGATCGTACAGTATTTGTTTTTCTCTGACTTAGCATAATGTCTTTAAGGTCCATCCATGTTGTTGCAAATGATTTGTGTGTGTGTCTGTTTATGGCTGAATAATGTTCCATTGCATGTATGTGTGTATCACATCTTTATCCATTCATCCATTGATGGACACTTAGGTTGTTCATTTTATTTTGTAAGGTAGACATTATTAATATTAGGCATCCTGGTCCTCACTAAGGCCACAAAGTTCTTTTCCTCTGATGAGTTCTCTAGTAAAGTACCATTTTATTAGAATTCTTTGCTCTGATGATTTTGCAGTTGTTTCTTATGCTGTGAAAATGTAGTGCACTAAATCAAAGCCCTCTTGATTAAAATGTATTTTTGCTTTTGGCTTTGAAGTCAAATTGTTTTTACTCCTAACAGGCTATTTTTAACTTAAAAGTCACTTACTTAGGGAATATCACATTTTAAAAGTTGTAAAATGATTTCCAGCATTTGAGAAAATGAAAATAAATTATCTTCAAATTGTGACTGTATGTATTTATACCTTTAAAAAAGATCTAGTTAAATACATCTTTCACAAGACATCTTGCTCTCAGAGTGCTTAATAAAAGTTAATATATGGTATTTGAATGAAAACATTTTGAATGGTTTTTTTTAAATTTAGTATTGAAAAATAAAGTACTTTGAATGTTTTATATGACCAGAATAGGTTTTAAGTATGCATGAAACAAAATGGGCATCGTATGCTTTAAAAAGTAAAGATTAGGGAGTATTTCAAGTTGAGAAAAACATCAAGTACTTTGTGGAAAATGAAGTAAATCAATGAACCACTGTATGCTTTCTGATGTTAAGGAACTGAAAATAAGTCATATGGATCATGTAATTAGAAAGAAAAATTAGATTTTATTATCTAAGTCTGAAAAAAATTACCCTGTATTCATTTCTATCAGAGAAAACTCAAACCAAACTTGTAAATTTTGTGAAAAAGAGCTAATTCTTTAAAATACATTTCATCTTTACATTAACCTAAACTAATAAGCCAAATGGCCTACCTATATTATTTGTAATAGTAATTTAAATTTTATACTTGGGAAAATGTACAGGAATACATTGTTTCCTGAATTTGATATCTCAGGAGGCTAAAAAATTGTTGAAGAAAATGTGTTTTTTAAAGATGCAACTATATTTTTAATTGGCCTAAATTGTCCACGACAAACTGTTTCCTGTCTTAGAAAGCCGGGGATTTATTACAAACTAACCCAGAATGCTATTAAAATGTTTTTAGATTGATGAAACAGATCAAATTAGAAAACTTGGGTAGAATTCACTCAGTTTGATTAATTCAGTGGAGGGTCAGTGGTGCTGTTTGCTTAGGCTTTTGTTTTTTCAGAATCCGAATGTGTGCTTTATCCAGTGAGTCTTCCTCTCACTTTCTAATCATTTCATTGCTATTTAATATTTTATACAGAGGCCGAAGAGAGAATCAAAGTAGGATGATTTTTTTTTCTAACAGTTACTGAGGTTTTTATGATGTGGCAAGTTCTATGCTAGGCTCCTTATCTCAATTAGTTCTTATAATTAAGACAGAAACTCAGGTCTTTCTCTAGTCTTAACTACTGTGCTGCTACATAATTTCTGTAACCTTTTTGGCAGAGGAGAAAATGCCAATTTGCTAGGCAAGCCTCACCTGTGGGCTGCACCCCTCCACCCCCAAAGGCTGGGCCTGGTGCAGTTCTCGGACACTTTGTGATGGAAGGGCCTGTCTATGACTTGAAGCTTCACTAGCCTGTGGCTTTACTTCTTTCCATACTTCTCTCCACACCAACCATTCAGAATATTTTCAAGGTTTCTGGGTATGCTGCTTTCTCACACCTCTGGACCTTTGAACCTGTTGTTTCCTCTGCCTGAAATAATTTTTTAAATTTTTTTATTATATGAAATGAGATTGGGCTTTTCTGAACTCCTTTAAATGTTTCTTCCTTTTTTCTGGGCCCCCTAGGTCTGGGTCAAGGGCCCCATTTGTGTGCTTCCAATTGCATTCTATACCTAACCTGTTACAGCATTAACTGTTTTTGCAATTGCCTGTGAATCCCCAACTAGACTATAAGCTGTATTAGGGCAGGGACCACAGAGGAACCCAGTATTCCTAGGGCCTGTCATAGGGCCTAGCATGCAGTGCTCATTAAATATTCTTTGAATGAGTGAATGCAAGTTTGCTTATTGGCCATTGAGATAGGAAGATAGAGTTTTGACAGTCTTGAGTAAGGCATGGAATAAGGAGGCACTTGGTTGCTTTTCACTAGTTACTACATTACCAGTAGTTTTAACTGTCAGGATATAGTTTTAAAGTAGTCATTTTTACATAGAAAAAGAACTTACAAAAGGAGAAGTAGCATTATATCTGGTGGAAGAAATGAGAGGGCAACCTTTATATTAATCCCATGGTGAAAAGGATAAGAAATACCTTTAGGGACTGATAAGTTAGAGGAGAGATTTGTTTTCCTCAGTAAGTTCTAAGATCTTTGTTCCTAGAAATCTTTCTAATATCCTCCTCTTATCTGTTTAATCTCCACAGCATTATAGTTGTCAGTTTTTTTAATTGAAAATTTAGTTTCTTAGGTCTTCTATCTTTAGAGGTTTATTCTATTTTAGGCTTTGTTGATCCTTCCCTGTCTTTTTTATTTCATTGATTTTTGTTCGTATTTCCTTCCCTCTATTTCTTTTATTCTCCCTTTTTGTTTAGCTCATTATTTCTGAGCCTTACCAACATCCCCCACCCACCAGAGTTGTACATAGTACAATTGATGGAACCACACCGACACATCATAATCACTCAGAGTCCATGGTTTACATTAGGATTCACTCTTGGTGTTATACATTCTGTAGATTTGGACAGATGAATAACATATGATACATATCCATAATTAACATACAGAGTATTTTCACAGCCCTAAACTGAGCACTTTTTCATCTACCTGTTGGCCATTTGTATGTCTCTGGAAGAAATGTTTATTTCAGATCCTTTGCCCCTCTTTAAATTGGTTATTTATGTTTTTGCTATTTAGCTGTGTGGGTTTCTTGTATATTTGGGGTATAACTCCTTACCGGATACATGGTTTGCAAAATTATCTCCTATTTCAGAGGTTGTCTTTTCATCTTGTTGATACTTTTCTTTGCTGAGCAGAAGCTTTTTAGTTTGATATACTCCCACTTATTTATTTTTGCTTTTGTTGCCTTTTGACTTGGGGGTCAAATCCAAGAAATCATTGCCAAGACTGATGCCAGAGAGCTTACCCCCTATGTTTTCTTCTAGGCGTTTTGTCTTTTCAAGTCTTGCATAACTTCCTGCATAACTATAGCACAATATCAAAACCAGGAAATTGACATCAGTACAATCCACAGCTGTATTCAGATTCAGCATTTCTCCCTGTACTCCTTTGTGTTTATGTGTGTATAATTCTGTGCAGTTTTATCACATATGTAGATTCTGTAACCACCATTGCAATCAAGATCCAGAATTGTTCTATCACCAAGAGGTTCTCTAGGAGGGCTGTTTTTATTTTTATTTTATTTTTTTTTAAAGATTTTATTTATTTATTTGACAAAGAGACACAGTGAGAGAGGGAACACAAGCAGGAGGAGTGGGAGAGGGAGAAGTAGGCTTCCCGCGGAGCAGGGAGCCCGACGCGGGGCTCGATCCCAGGACCCTGAGATCATGACCTGAGCCCAAGGCAGACGCTTAACGACTGAGCCACCCAGGCGCCCCTAGGAGGGCTGTTTTTAATTCACACTTTCATCGCTTATGTAGCCCTCTGTGACCCCAGCTTTATATATAGGGTCTGCAATGAAGTTGATTCATCATCTTGGGTGGGCCTTGAGCTTTATCTCCTGTGCAGTTATCAGAGCAGAAAATCAGTGTCTGCAGGATTCACCAGAAACCCTAAGAGCATAAGCTGGCTTTGGCAGGTGCTTATTTATTAGTTTTCCTGGTTTCGCTTTGGGGAGGTTGGGGGGGGGGCACTTTGACATTTCTGTTCTCTGGTGCCAGCTCTAAGATGTGTTTAAAAAGATACTTTAAATTTTTGTCAAGCATTCTAGTTGTTTCAGTCAGAAGGTTCATTCAGGGTTTCTGATATGCCGTATTTTGGAAACAGGTGACCCTGGAAATACTAAACTTTTATCTTTATACTTTTCATTATGGTTTTTCATAATTAGAAAAGTGGACTTTTATTCTTAGTGCCTATGCGTCTATGATTAGTTGGTGATAAGATATGTTATTCATTCAGAACCATTTAAGATTCTATTCAGAAATGGTCACAGAATTTATAATGGACCTCTTTATGAATAGTTTAACTTCTAGTCATATATTTTATTTATCTCTGTGCTTTAGTTATTTCAATATTATTGGCCATTTGTATGTCTCTGGAAAAATGTTTATTTCAGATCCTTTGGCCCTCTTTAAATTGGGGCACAGAAGTTAAATAATTTCTTCATGCTCATGATCATTGGAAAGTCTGAGGGTAAAGTTCACTTGAATCTTTCACTTATCCTATTTTCTACAACTCAGATTTAAATGGTTTTGCAGTTAGCTTTTAAGTTGGACTTATATACCCAAATAGTATAAATTTCCCTGCTTTCAAATCAGGTTAAAATGACAGATATTTAATTTCAAACAAAAGGAGAGAATATCAAATCTCCAACCCTGATTCTTAAAAAGTTTGGAATTTTATTTTATTTTTTTAAAGATTTTATTTATTTATTTGACAGAGAGAGGGGGAACACAAGCAGGGGGAGCAGCAGAGGGAGAGGGAGAAGCAGGCTCCCCACTGAGCAGGGAGCCCGATGTGGGGCTCGATCCCAGGACCCCGGGATCATGACCTGAGCCAAAGGCAGACGCTTAACCAGTTGAGCCACTCAGGCACCCCAAAAGTTTGGAATTTTAAAATTAGCATGCTTAGAAGTATCTGGCTGTTGCTCATGATACAAACCATTTGCATAGGGGAGAAGAACCTGTGGGAAGTCATGTTCTCCAGGGGTAGATAGGAGAAATAGAGCTCAATTTAAGACCAAGAAAAAGAAATATGGAATATTTCAAGCCTACATGAAAAACTCTGATGAAATTAAGTGTTTTGTGTTTGTAATCTTGTGATTATACAACATCCATGTGCCAAGGGAAACAGACTAATGTTAATGCTGGGCTGTTACTTTGTCTTTTATTATGGCACTGACTGTATTTCATAACATACTTTTTCTTCAAGGATTCTTAAAGTATTTTAGTTCACCTTAAAAATATATTTAAGGAATTTATTTAAAATGTAGAAAACACTGGCTAGTTTAAAATAAGGAAATGTAACTTTTATATGGGGATAAATAATCTAAGGAATAGGCTAGACCACTAACTGCCCAAGATACTTGCTGTGTGTCTGAATTTCTGTGCATCCGAATCAAAAGTTTGTTGTTTAAAAACTGTTTTCTTACTGCTGTGGACATATGGGTTCTCCACTTGAGATTTGTCAAAATTTGTGTCTGTTCAAATCAGTGAATTGAAACAGCATTTACTGATAGCTTGATAGGAGAGTTAGTTCCTGACTTCAAGAAATGTATGGTATATTGTTATATCAAGTCATTGTGATGTTATTGTACTTTTAGTATAGCGAAACCCCAGGAGCACAGATTTGGGAGAGATGAGTTTGGGGAAAGGTTGGTCAGAAAAGTCTTCATAGAAAGTGAAGTCTGAGGTGGGCCTTTAAGCAGAATTATACCAATATTCAAGTGAAAGGAGAGCATTCTACCAAAATGGGAATATTCTAAATGTTACTCCCTCCCATCACCCTCATGAGTTCTTTTTTTTTTTTTTTTTTTTTTGCCTTCATTAGGACAAATTGAAAAGGTTCATGTCCCATTTTATGGGCTGTATTTCTAATGTAATTATTTGGTTCAAGTAAAATTTTAGGCTATTTTTCTTTGCATGCCCATTCCTAGATTGCAATTCTTCTAAGTTAGAAAAGAGAAGGGGAAAAAAAAAAAAACAGGTTGAGCTTTTACTTTAGGGATGACAATTCATCCATTTCTTTCTCTGGCTCCTGCTATGGTTTCTAGATCAATGCCTGTTTGTTTCCCTGTTCCCCATTATAATTCCCTCTGATAGCACCCTACCTGAGCTGCCTGCTCATTCAGTTCCAGTTCTTTCCCTACTCCTTCTCTACACTTGAATTCATTAGCCTCAACCCTTACCTTGCCTGCTGTCTCCATTCCCCAGCAGCTGGCCCAGACGCCTGCTGTCTTGAGTTGCAGCAGTTACCCACCTTCCATCGGTATTTGACCAGCCTCCGGGCATGGTCTGACCCACACTACTTACTTAGACACAGCATAGTCTTAATCAGACTCTTACCCTCTTTCTGTAGATTTCAGATCAGGACCCATGTTTCCTTCTCCCCACCCCACCCCCACCAATTAATTTTGTCAGTGTTCAGTTGTAATTAATTTAATTGTATTTTTTAGCTGCAGTTGTAGATTTTTTTAACATTTGTACTAGTAAAGTTATTTTTAGTCTCTATATTATTTAAATTTTTGTGTTCATTGAAACTTTCATAGGGGCCTAATATTATTTTCCTTTTGATGACTCACTTTAAAGCATTTGTGAACCAACAAAACTAAAACGTTCCCAAACTCACACAAGCATAGGTTTATCTGGCCTCTGAACCCTGAACCCAGTTCTTTTCTTCCTACCATATTGCTTTGCTATTTTCATTCTAAAACCCTCACAAAAATTTGTTTACTTCCTCTAATTTAGCTTTATGCTACTGATGATTTTGTTTACTTGCTTAGCACTAGGTCCAGTAAGATCAGAGTTTCAACTCTGTATGGGCCAGTAATCCTCACTGTGTATCTCCATCAGTAATCAGTGTAGTCTTCTCAGCAGTTCAGTCTACGTGACAACTGGGTTATATAAAGAACCAAGGGCAAGAGGTGGGGAAGTGCAATAGATTGACAAAGCTCTGTCCTCTTTCCTCACAAGACTGAAAGGCCTGAAGAAGGTAGTTGATTAACATTGGAAAGAAGACTGGGTTTTGAGTCAGAAAGCCTGGGCCTAAGTTGTGGTTTTGTCACAAACTCCCTCAGTACCTTTGCCTAAGTCTTTTAACCTCTCTGAATTATTTTCTCTTTAGTAAAAATGGAGATAAAAATAGAGCCTCCACAGCATCTCAAAGACTGAAATCATGTATGTGAAAATACTTAGAAAAACAGTACAGTGCTGGGAACAATGTAAAAAATCAATGTAGGGTAGATTACTGTACATGGTAAGTTTGGGGTACATTTTCAAATCATCCTTTATGATTATTTCCTAATACCTGCCTTAGAGGTTTGACTAACCCAGTGACTCCATCAGTAATCCAAAGGGGAAAAAAAATGGTAATGATACTATGTTAGTGAACAAAATAAACAGAATATTGTATCTGTTTACGTTTTTTCATTGCCTTTACAGGAGAGCTTTGACCTTGGGAATTCTTCGAGACCCTGGATCAGAAATTGAAGATAGACAGTACCAAATAGACCTGCAGTCCATCAGTATTGGTACTGCACAGTGGGATCAACTAAAACCAGAGAAGGAAAGTGGCACAGGAGGGGTGCTAACAGAGAGTGAAAGAAATTCTCAAAACCCAGCCCTTGAGTGGAATATGGCCAGCAGGTAGGAAATTGTTGAGAAACGTTCTACACTTTCTAATATTTCGTTGCCAGAAGAACAGTTGGGGATACAGCCCTTCGGCATGCCCAACCTAAGTGTCTGGGTACCTCTTCTGCATTTCATGACCAACATAAAATATATTTTATAATTGTAACTAATGATTTTCCTTGGAAACCTGCTGGTCCTACCAACTGTTACACTGTAATTATTACAAATTTAAGATTGTGTCAGCATTATTTTCAAGCTTGCTGTTTGATGAAAGGTTCCACTTCAGACTAAGGATACATTCACATTTTACCTTGAAATCCATTGTATTCAAGGTCAGATTTTTTTTTTTTTTAAGTCTCTCTGTTTATTATGATAAGAGGAGAAAAGTAACAAAAGCTCTGGGTTGCCTTTATTTTTTTAGTCCACTTTAACTTAAAGCCCCTATGTTCGCAGAGAACACTTTTAAAGGAATTAGTCCTGAATGTGATGGATAAGATTTGTAGAGAGTCACTGCTATCTCACCCAGGCTGCTCGTGGTTTCTCATCGGAGTTAGGTGCAATTGTTTGCTAGAATGAAGCTGCTAGGCATTAAAAATACTTTTAGAGTATTTTTACTCTAAAGGTCTTTTTTACCTAGAGGTCTTTATGATTTTAAGAAGTGTTAACTATTTTCTCATTTTTCTTCCTTTTTAAAAAAATTTTTGCTTGTAAGATTTACTGACATCTGTTGCTTATAACACACCATGGTGGTTTATTTGATTGAATTTCTTTAAAACATTACGTGTATGTAGACTTTCTTGTATGCCTTTTGCAATGCTGATTGCTTTGAGGTTCTGCCATTTTACCACCAAAACTATATTTATCTATGTCTTGGCATTAATAATAGCAACAACTTTAATAATAGATTATATAATATTTATCACGTTACCTAACTTATTTAAATTAATTTTTGCAGTAATGCTATGAGCTAATTCTACATGAGGAAACTGAGGCCTAACCAAGATAAATAATGTGCCTAAAACCAAATGCCAAATAGTAGTCTGTACTCTATATAAGCTTCTTCTTCAGGTACCCACATTCTTTTCTAATTTCCTTGTGGCTCTATTCATAACGAGCTTCTTTCAGCTTCCTGAAAATAAGGTTTGTCACTTGCTATTAGGCCTTGATATGTGATATCTGGAACTGCCTGGAACTCTCTTAAACCACCACCACCACCCCCCCCCTTCACTTGCCTAACTCCCATCATTCATCAAGCTTCAGGAAGCCTCACGTTTTCCAGGAAGTCTTCCGCTGAGCTTCCATGAGAAGCAGGTTAATACCCTTTGGGTGTGCTCTTAACATTATCTATATACTTTGTCTTGGTTCTGAGGACAGATCTTTACCATCCAGTCCATTGATTTATCCCTAGCACAAAGCACTTTTATAGTGTGAAATGTATTATACAGTGGTGCTGGGGTGACTCAGTCAATTAAGCATCCAACTCTTGTTTTCAGCTCAGATTCTGACTTGAGGTGGTGGGATCGAGCCCTGCGTCGGGCTCCGTGCTCAGCAGGGAGTCTGCTGGAGGTTCCCCCTCACCCTCTCCCCCTCCACTCGCACTCTCTCAAATTAAAAAAAAAAAAAGTATTGTTACAGCTTTTCATTGATAAGTGATTGAATGTGCTCCTGAATAGGGGTGCAAATTTGGGTGAAAAATTTCCCACTGCTGACCAAGGTACATTTCAGGAGAGGGATGCAGGCCATACTTCCAGCAGCTGGTCCTACGTAGAGGATATGGTGCACACCTTACATGCACTACACCAGTCCTGATCTGTAAACATCACATGGTAGGAGTCAGGGTCAGGTTCCATCTTTCCTCTACTTCATTCAGTTTTCAGGTTCAGGAAGTTCCAGCTTACATAATTTATAGGTCATCTTTTTTTTTTTTTAAGATTGTATTTATTTATGTGAGAGAGAGAGAGTGTGCACATGCACAGAAGGAGAGGGAGAGGCAGAAGCAGATTCCTCACTGAGCAGAGAGCCCACTGCGGGGCTCCATCCCAGGACCCTGGGATCATGACCTGAGCCAAAGGCAGACACTTAACCGACTGAGCCACCCAGGCACCCTTATAGGTCATCTTAAAAACCACAAATTCTATCAACAAAGAAAATGGGCCTTATTTTCCTAGGAAACTTTATGAGCATCTAGCCTTAACTCAGCTGTATCTCTCCTATTTATTCCTTAATTCATTAATTTGGGGGCACCTGGGTGGCTCAGTCATTGAGCGTCTGCCTTCGGCTCGGGTCATGGTCCCGGGGTCCTGGGATCGGGCCCCATGTCGGGCTCTCTGCTCGGGGGGTGCCTGCTTCTTCCTCTCCCACTCCCCCTGCTTGTGTTCCCTCTTTCCTGTCTCTCTCTCTCTCTGTCAAATAAATATATAAAAAAAATCTTTAAATAAACCGTTTGTGTTTCTGTGTGTTTTAATAACTGAGATGAAATTCACATTACACAAAATTAACCATTTAAAGTGGACAATTCACTGGTATTTTGTACATTCACAATATTGTATAACCACCACCCGTATCTATAACCACCACCTCTGTCTCATTCTAAAACCTTTTCTACACCCTAAAGTAAAATTCCTTACCCAGTAAGCACTTTCTTCTACATCCTTCTCACTCCCCATGGCCCCTGGCAAATGCCAATCTGCTTCCTGTTTCTGTGGATTTATCTATTCTAGATATTTCATATAAAAGGAATCATACAATATGTGACCTTTAGTGTCTGGCTCATTCACTTAACACAATGTTTTGGAGGTTTTTCCACATTGTACCATGTGTCATACCTCATTCTTAGTTACTGTTGGATAATATTCCACTGTATGTAAATACCACAGTTTGTTTATCCATTCATCTTTTGATGGATATTTGGGCTGTTTCTACTTTTTAGCTATTATGAATAATATTGCTGTGGACATTTGTGTACAAGTACCTGTTTCAGTACCTGTTTTCAGGTATTAGACATATATATCTAAGAGCAGAATTTCATGGTCATATGGTAATTCTATATTTAACTTTTGAGGAGCTGCCAAACTATTTTCCACAGCAGCTGAACCATTTTACATTCCCACCAGCAATGCTCAAGGGTTCCAATCTCACCACATTCTCACCAACACTTATTTTCCTTTTTTTTTTAAACTGTAACCATCCTATTGGGTGTGGTTTTGATTTGCGTTTCCATAATGATTAATGATGTTGAGCCCTTCATGTGATTTTTGGCCATTTTTATATCTTCTTTAGAAGAGTGTTTACTCAAGCCTTTTGCCCATTTTTAAATTGAGTTGTTTTTTTGTTGATGATTTGTAGGAGTTCTTTATTCTAAATGCTATACCCTTATCTGATATAATTTATAAATGATCTTTTCATTTCTTGATGATAATCTTTGCATAAGTTTTTATAATTGATCTGAGAATCCATTGCTAGATCCAACGTCATGAAGATTTATGCCTGTGTTTTTAAATTTTTTTTCGTTTGCGGATAGTTGACACACAATGTGGTACTAGCTTCAGATGTACAACAGAGTGGTTCAGCTTTTCTGTACGTTACGCTGTGCTCACCACAAATGTAGCTACCATCTGTTACAGTATCATTGCCTACATTACCTGTGCTGTGCCTTTGATTCCCATGACTAAGAACTGAATGAAATGTATCTGTACCTCCCACTCCCCTTCACCCATTTTGTCTATCCACATCACCCCCTTTCCCCTGGCAACCATCAGTTGGTTCTCTGTATTTATAGGCCTGATTCTGCTTTTTGTTTGTTTGTTTGTTTTGTAGATTCCACAAGTGAGTGAAATCATGATATCTGTCTTTCTTAGTCTGATTTATTTCACTTAGCATAATACCCTCTAGGTTCATCCATGTTGTCACAAATGGCAAGATCTCATCCTTTTTATGGCCGCATAATATTCCTCTGTGTGTGTGTGTGTGTGTGTGTGTGTGTGTGTGTGTAATAGACACATACCACATCTTACTTGTTCACTTATCTATCAGTAAACATTTAGGTTGTATCCATATCTTGCCTATTGTAAATAATGCTGCAGTAAATATAGAGGTTCATATATCTTTTCAAATTAATGTTTTCATTTTCAATACCATTAGTGGAATTATTGGATCATATGGTATTCCTATTTCTAATTTTTTGAGGCACCTCCATACTGTTTTCCACAGTGGCTGTACCAATTTACATTCCCACCAACAGTGTACAAGGGTTCCTTTTTCTCTACATCCTTACCAATACTTGTTATTCCTTGTGCTTTTTATTTTAACCATTCTGACAGGTGTGATGTGATATCTCATTGTAGTTTTGATTTGCATTTCCCTGATGTTGAGCATCTTTTCATGAGTCTGTTGGCCATCTGTATGTATTCTTTGGAAAAGTGTCTTCAGGTCCTCTGCCCATTTTTTAATTGGATTTTTTTTGGTGTTGACTTGTATAAGTTCTTTATATATTTTGGATATTAATTCCTTGTTAGATATATTATTTGCACATATCTTCTCCCATTCAGTAGGTTGCCTTTTTGTTTTGTTGATGGTTTCTTTCACTGTGCAAAAGCTTTTTATGTTTATGTAGTCCTAATAGTTTTTGTTTTTAAAATTTTTATTTAATTATTTATTTGAGAGAGAGAGAGACTGTGCATGCAGATTCTTTTTATGCTTAACTTCCCTACTCCCTGAGTAGGGAAGTTGAGGGGCGGGGCAGAGGGAGAGAGAGAATCTCAAGCAGACTCCATGCTGAGCATAGAGCCCAGTGTAGGGCTCAATCTCACAACCCTGAGATCTTGACCTGAGCCAAAATCAGGAGTCAGACGCTTAACTGACTGAGCCACCCAGCTGCCTCAGTAGTCCCAGTAGTTTAATTTTGCTTTTGTTTCCCTTGCCTAAGGAGACATATCTAGAAAAATGCTTCTATGGCCAATATTAGAGATATTATTGCCTTTATTCTCTTCTAGGATTTTATGGTTTTAGGCCTCACATTTAGGTCTTTAATCCATTTTGAGTTTATTTTTGGGTATGATATAAGAAGGTAGTCCAGTGTCATTCTTTTGTTGTTCAGTTTTCCCTGCACCATTTATTGAAGAGACTACCTTTTACACCATTGTATATTCTTGTCTCCTTTTTCATAGATTAATCGACCATATAAGCATCGGTTTATTTCTGGGCTCTCTATTCTGCTCCATTGATTTATGTGTCTGTTTTGTGCTGGCACCATACTGTTTTGATTACTACAGCTTTGTAGTATATCTTGAAATCTGGAATTGTGATCCCTCCAGCTTTGTTCATTTTTCTCAAGATTGCTTTGATTACTGAGGGTCTTTTGTGGTTCCATACAAATTTTATTATTATTTGTTCTAGTTCTGTGAAAAATGCTGTTGGTACTTTGATAGGGATTGCCTTGAATCTGTAGATTACTTTGGGTAGTATGGACATTTTAATAATATTAATGTTTCCAATCCATGAGCCACTATCTTTTCATTTGTTTGTATCTTCTTCAGTTTCTTTAATCGATGTTTAATAGTTTTCAGAATACAGATCTTTAACCTCCTTGGTTAAGTTTCTTCCTAGGTATTTTCTTTTTGGTGACTTGTGTCTACGCTTTATTCTGAGTTTTATGGGTTTAGCTCTCATAGCTAGATTGTTGCTCCATTTTGAGGAGTTTTTGTTTGTTTCTGTATATGGTATGAGGTAAAAGTCCAACTTCCTTCTTTTGCATGTGAATATGCAGTTGTCCCAGCACCGTTTGTCTCAGCACCCAGACTCTTCATTCCCCCCTTGAATGGCTTTGGCATGCTTGTCGCAAATTAAGACTTTTGAACATCAATTATATGCCATAGAATGTCTTTTACACTAGAGAAACAAAATGAAATAATTTCTCATATGTTCCTGTCCCTTACAGAGATCAGTGTCCAATCAAAAAATTAATAGTTAATTACACACTTTTAGAGTGCAGGGAGTAAAGTACTATGGTAGACATAAATATAGGATGTTTAGGATTATGGAAGAGCCACATCAAAATCAGGATAAACACATTCCATGTACATAGGACATCTCAGGCTAATAGATATGACAGACACATAACACAATAAATCTAAAATTGACATAGGTACAAAGTAGAAAATTTAAAGAAAGAAATGAATGATTACCTCTGTGGGTGGGTTTTCAGGGAAGGTCTCACAGAGTATTTAACTTCTGAATTTGTTTCCACGGAATCTGAGCGGCAGGAGAGGCGAGGGGGCATTTTGAACTAAAAAAGCAGTAGATTCAAAGGCTAGGAGTATGAAAATGTGGCATGTTCTACCCACTTCTGAATACCCAGTACATAATATTATGCTTGGCACATAACAGGTACTTAATAAAGAGTTGAGTGAATTAAGGAAAGATTGAATGATTAAGTAATTAAGTAGAACTAGTAGATCAAGTGACTGAATGTTTCTGAGAGGTACTGATTCAAATGAAGACAAGAGATTTTAGATCTGATGTAGCCTAGTAGTGCCGATTAATTTTGATAGAAATATAAGCAGAACCTTAATATGATTATATTTTTGTTTCTCAATAGGCATTACAGGTAAAATCAAAAGATACAAAAAGCTATTCAGTGAAGAATAATTTGCTCCCTCCCCTTGACCAATTTTAAATAACAGCCTTTATAATAGTTTTCATTCATTCCTCCTGCGTACATTACTCAGCTTTTGTCTTTAATCAAAATGTGTTTCTGTGTGTATGTTGGGGGAGAAGGGAGTAGGGAAGTTAAGCATAAAAATGATCACGTTTTAAAATTTGTGGATCTTTTCCTTCTAAAACCTCAATTTTTCCATTGAGAGAATACATTAGGATTCAGTCAGGGCAGCAGAACCACTGTAAGTATTAGAGCATAAGGGATTTATTTTAGGAATAAGGCCTTGCTCAATTGTGGAAGAAGCTGTGAAGTAAGGATCTAAAGGGGACTGTGGATCAGAGACATGTCACAGGCATGTCCAGCCACTGGAGGGACCACTGGAGGCTGGGAGAGAAGTCCATGGGAGGCTGTTGCCTCTGTCAAGGGGGTAAGCCTGCGTAGTCAGCAGGGCCAGTGGTCAGAAAAAGAGCTGGTCACAGAACCCGAGGAGAGGAAGGACAAGCTGGAACCTGCCTGCGCCGCTGAGTCGGAATTTCACTGTTTTACAAAGCATGCCTTTGAGAGAATATTGGCCAGTATTTAGTTCCCTCATGCCTCCAAATCTCATGCAGTTTTCTCTCTAAACTCTGGACCGATCTTAGCAAGTTGTTACAGAACAAAACCACCGTAAGAAACTAGGTTTGAGGAGGTTCCTTGCCTTGTGCAATGTCACTTAAAAGTAGAGCTAAGTATAGAACCCTGATTTGCTTTCTCTCATTCAACTACTTTTCTTATACTCGGTGTTCTGACCCTAAGCTTACACTTAGGCAAAAGTTCATTGTTAGTTAATCCCTTTTGTTTCTTTTTCACTTAGCAACCATTTTTACTATGTCTGGGCTTATTTTATAAGCTGAGGAAATGAAGTACTGAGAACTAAAATAACCTGTACTGAATGTCTGCCACATGCAGGTTACGCACCTAGTCTCTGTTGCCCTTTTGCATGGTGATTAGTGCTTGAACGTGTGTGGAGGGGAGAAGGCCGTGGTTTTTCTTCCTTACGTATCAGCTAAGGGTGTCCTTGGCAAGCTGAAGGGGGGGTGGCATAGAGATAAAAGGACAGATCTGGCTTGGCCAGTCGTCTTCTTTGTGTCTTAGCATAGTTACTGACAGACAGTAGGTACTCAAAAAATCAGAAAATATTTAAATTGAATATAGTCATCACAATAGTATAGCATAAAATTTTAAAACCCCCTATAATGTCAATTAATTTGTAGTTCTTACAGCCCCTAACATCATAATTGTTATATATATAAATACATACATACATATATATATACATGTAAATATAGATAATAATGCCCTGATTGGTCCAAAACCCTGAATTGCCAAGTTTCTGTCCTTCAACATTTTAAGAGAAGGATCCAAACAAATATATATCAACATTTACTTAAAAGTATATGTACAGCATATAACTTTTATATATTATGCAGTATTATTCTTTGAGCACTGCACTTGGTACATTGATACATGTTATTAAAGCTTTAAAAATGAAATAAAATAACATAAATCCCCTGTCCGTTTTTCCCTTGGTAGATTCCCATTGATATACTCAATTTGTGATGTCTTTTTCTTTGAGAAACACAGCAGTCCCCTGACTTCTCCCTCCTCCATGAAGCTTTATTTTGAAGTTTTTCCTTGAAAAAAGAGCTATCAAGTAGAGTTAGATGCAAGAGTTCCAGACTATAGATATAAACAACTGGAAACTATAACCAGAGCTGTTAACAATTGAACATCTCTGTAAAATTGAATTAAGTTGATATTTCAATACGGCTATACCCATAAGACCTTCTTTTAGAGACTGAAATGAATGTAATACTTGTGAACTCCATCACAAATATATTAGCCATAGTTTTGGTTTGTTAGTTTGTTTGGGTGGGGTAATTTTTGTTTATTTCTTCTTGCTTTGTTTTGTTTAGAGAATGAGAATATTTTAACATTATTTAATTTTGCCCAAATAAATTTTACTAGCATTTTATTTAAATGTACCTTTAAATTATCCTCATTTCAGGTTGTAGTTCTTGTAGCATTATTCACAGATACTTTATATGTCTTTATAAGTTAATTAGGTCCCCTACTGGAGGTTTCCACACATGCATGTTTTTTCCTTATCATTTTACTTATCCTACCTTATGATTATTTTTAGTTATTTTTTCTGCTAAACTGAGCTGCACACATCCATCTTTACCATTATATTTCCAGCACCTAGCAGAGGGGCCTGGCACAATAGTGGAAACTCAGTCCATGTTCTCAAAATTTCACACAGTGATAAATGCTGTGCGAGTAATATGGCAGTATAATGGGATAAGCGTCCCTGGGAAATTTCTTTACATTAGGCCTAGTCTAATACCTAATGACAAGAATGAGTTACCCATGCAAATACCCCTGGAGTGCTTGTGTCAAGATTGTTCTGACAGAGCAGGGACCTTTGAGTAGAAATCAGTTTTGCACACTTAAGGATCATGCCTGGCTGAGAGGAAAAGAAGAATAAGTAAAGTTTAGGGTAGGGAAGGGAATAAATTATGAATGGCTTTATAGGTCAAAGGGAGTTTGGATTTTATTTTAATTCCATTAGATCACTGGATAGTGTTCCTCTTGGGAAAAAACTCAAAACACCAAAATAGGTTTAAACTCTTAATTATATATTTTATTTTTAAATTATAAAGAATTCATATTACCCTCAAGAACCTTCTATCTAGGCAGCTGGCTGGCTTAGTTGGAAAGAGTGTGTGACTCTTGATCTTGGGGATGTGAGTTTGAGCCCCACGTTGGGTATAGAGATTGCTTAAATAAATAAACTTTAAAATTAAATAAATAAATAAGAATCCTCTATCTAAAAATAAGAGGAAATCTCTGCAAATAAGTACAGTTAATAATAAGTTTATTTCACTTAGCATAATACCCTCTAGTTCCATCCACCTCGCTGCAAATGGCAAGATTTCGTGTTTTTTAATGGCTGCATAATATTCCATTTTTATATCATATGATCTCACTGATATGAGGAATTCTTAATCTCAGGAAACAAACTGAGGGTTGCTGGAGTGGTGGGGGGTGGAAGGGATGGGGTGGCTGGGTGATAGACATTGGGGAGGGTATGTGCTATGGTGAGCGCTGTGAATTGTGTAAGACTGATGAATCACAGACCTGTACCTCTGAAACAAATAATACACTATATGTTAAAAAAAAAAAAAGAAGAAGAAGAAGATGGTAGGAAGGGAAAAATGAAGGGGAGGGAAATCGGAGGGGGAGACGAACCATGAGAGACTATGGACTCAGAAACAAACTGAGGGTTCTAGAGGGGAGGGGGGTGGGGGGATTGGTTAGCCTGGTGATGGGTATTAAAGAGGGCACGTTCTGCATGGAGCCCTGGGTGTTATGCACAAACAATGAATCATGGAACACTACATCAAAAACTAATGATGTAATGTATGGTGACTAACATAACATAATAAAATAAAATTTTTTAAAAATCTGAAAAAAAATTGTAACAGTTTTCCAATTAGTAGATTGTTTATAATAAATGGCTGTGAATATTACTGTTTTTTATTTTGAGGAATAACCACTGCAAGAGGGTTACCAGAACAAGACTTAAGTTTATCTTCTGGTCAGGTATCTTCTATCTGAAGCTCAGCTGTAAAGCCATACCAAGAAAGTCTCATGTTGAATAAAAACCATTCGATGCACACACAGACCATCTAGCACTTTTTATTCTTTTTAGTGGAATATTTTGGAAACCTTAGTACCATTGTTCCTACTTATGTATAGTCTTTCATAATATGCAGTTTTTTCTGAAATAGGCTTCTTAAACTGCTTTAATACTTCCTACAGCATTATTCCAAAATGTATGGAAGATGGGCAGAAGAACCTTAGCATAATTTGCGGAGCCCAAGAAAAATGACCAGAGCCTTCCTAAACATATATTTTCATGAGTATAGGTGGCACATACCTATGCCTTCTTGCATACTAACAATTTCAGAGAACCATACTTTTCCTTACTTATAATCTACTCTTCCCAGAAATTAACTGAAGAGTTTTTGTTAACATATATGATTACTTTCCTGTTATTTGTTTAGCACTTTATGATTGTCAGTTGTTTTTATATCCTCACACAGGGTTTTATAAATTTCTGTGGGTTTAATCCTCTATGTTAGCTGACAGGTACAAATCACTGTTCCATTTCCATGTTTCTATGGACAGTGTAGAAATACGTTAAATCATTGTTCTAGTATACCAGAGAAATATTTCTTCCACAGCTCTCCTAACGTCATATGTCTTAGCATGCTACAGATCACCTGTTTTCTCTAGCTGGTTTTACTATCTTTCATTCGTTGTAGGTGATCAGCTCCTTGACCAAGAGATGTCTGATTGTAGATTTTATTGTATTTTTCTAAACCAGTACTCAGTATACTTCTTGAATCTGTGGGTTCTTACGTTTCATCAGTTCTGGAGAGTTCTCAGCCATTAACTCTTTGTCCCTTTTCCTTGCTTTCTGTTTTCTCTTTTTGGAACACAAATTAAATATGTTGGACCTGCCCCTCCGTGTCTCTTACCTTTCCTTTTAAATTTTCCATTTTAAAATTTACTTTAGTACATTCCTGGAATTTTCTTAAATGTATACTCTAGTTTATTGATTTTTTTTTCTTGAGCTATATGTTAAATGCTATTTACCCATATATTATGTATTTTATTTTAGTGAGTCTGTTTATCATTTCTGGAAAATTTTTAAATTTTAAATCCTATGCTCTTATCTAGTAGAATATTGGCAGAATTTAATTATTGTAGTGATTTTTTTCAGTATTTATTTCTTTTGAAGTATTTCAGTCAATAAAAACTTTTAATGATTTAAAATATATATATCATTACCTCAAAGACTTACAAGATATAACACAAAAGAAAAGTTAACATTATGTACTAGAAAAGTTACAGTTTTATAGGACTGTTGACTTAAGTTTTTTTTATTTCTAAGGTCATAAGTCTTTCAGATGTTGTGTTACTAATTTAATTCATCACATACTGGGGAAGATATGATATGTATAAATACTTTTTTTTTCCATTGGGTGTTTTCGTTAATATTTGCTCTTATTTGGTTTCCTGCCATCTTTTCCATTTTAAGGTATTTTTAATACATCATATATTTTAACATTCCCCTATGAGAGCACATCAGATGTTACATGTTTCTCACATTGACCATTTTATGGAACTTGAGCTATTAAGCTATAATTATGGTGTCTCTCAGGATCACAACCTTTCCTCTGTATTCACAGATTTTAATACTTCTTCCTGTTACCCTCCATTCACCAGATCTCTTAATTCTTTAAAATTGACTTTCTTGAAATCCAATACTTACGTGTCACAGAACCAGATGATCCAATTTGCTTTTTTGGCAGACACCATGTAAAGCTTTGCCCATTGCAAATTTGAACAAAAGATACTAGTACTTTGTACTTTCTAGACTACTCTGGAAGAAAACGATGTAGAAAGACTTGAGTTTTATCGGGGCTTTTTCATGAGATAATTTAGGCCAGTTCTCTCATCTCAACTTTATCACTTTATAAGTGAATAATAGAGACATGTTTATAAGGAATATTAAGTTAATGGCTCCAAGGAATTTTGAGGTACAGCTTGCTAGTAAAACGTAGAACTGTATTATTTCATAAAATGAAAACTTAGAATATGGATAGTAGACTTGAAGAACTGTACTAGCTCAAGCTTTAGTTTCTTAACAGTGTTTTCCAATTTCATCTTCTACCATGTATGCAGTACTTCCTTTGAAATTATTAGCATTTAGCAATTTTGAATGTAAAGTAGAAATATTGTGCTAAATAAATGATCAAAGGCGAGAATGTATAAGGAAGAATTAAAATAGAGGCCAAATGCTATTCTGCTATCAGACCCAACAGTGCAACCTTTGTTCCCTTTAGGTGGCCTTAACCTAGCCCCTGATCCTCATTTCCTTGTAAGTAATATGGGGCTAGTAATGGACTTTACTTCACATACATGGTTGTTGTGAAGAAGCGTTCAGTATCAAAGTCACAAAAGCTATTTCATGAACTGTATGTGTAATAATAATCCACGAATTGAGATGATTCTTAGAGCTTAAAAAAAGGAGGTCGTTCAGAGATTAAGAGGATATACTTGTGAACCTAATGAGGTTGGAAAGACGGCAGTTGCCAACTAGGTCAGAAATAGTAAAAATAAGAAATTAAAAATTATCCCAAAATAGGAAGTTCATTATTGGTAACAAAAGATTAAACTATTTGTAAGAACAAAAGGAATTAAAAGCCAAGTAATTTGTTGAAAGGATGAGATTAATATGAAATTAACTGCATCTGGATTTCTCAGTAATTTTATGCTATCTTTTATTAATCTGAAGTTAAGAATTGAAGTTGTAAAACTATGACTATAAATTGTACAAATAGGCACTCAAAATAATAATGTAGTTTTGTCATACTTGTTTGTAGTGAACACTTGTACAAATTTAATGAAAAAAAAGCCTTGAAAAAAATGAAATGGCTAATAATTTTTTACTTTATCTTTTAGCATACGGCGACATCAAGAAAGAAGAGCAATTTTGACTCCCATTTTAACAGATTTTTCTGTCCGAATAACTGGAGCACCTGCTATCATTTTCACCAAAATAATTTCTCCAGAAAATATGCACACTGAGGTGAGAGCTTAATTTAGGTTTCATTTTAGTCTATATAATGGAGTATATATAGAGTATATGGAATAGCTTCTCTTTGTAAGTTAGGGATTTTCTTAGTTTTAGCGCACAGGATGTCAAATTGCTTATTATTAATGTTATTATTATAACTAAAAATTAATGAATACTTTCTAGTACTGTTACTGCTTTTCATGTAGTTACTCATTTAATCCTCATAACAATCCTATTAACTGCTTCTATCCTCTTTTTATAATTTTTTTAAAGATTTATTTATGTTAGAGAGGAAGAGAGAGAGCACACATGTGCGTGAGGAATAAGAATTCTAATTATAATAAGTAAATACAGGGAACTTGTGGGGGGGAAGGTTATTTAACCCAAAAAGCAAAAGGAATATTCATTTCCAACATACTATTCTTTGTGGCTGTATTAAAATCTACTCTGCACTGTGTAGTTTTCATTTGGACCCATTGTAAGTCTCCTTAAATCCATTCCCTTAGATGACACTAGTAAGGAGAAGGTTCTTTGGATATTTCCAAGCATTCAAACATTGTCCACATTCACTTCATGACAGGAGACAGAACTTCTGCTTATTAAGTGAAACTTCGGGTCTGTTTTTTTCTTCTTCTTTCCTTCCCTGAATGGGTTTCCAATGATGAATGTTGAAGTGACTCAAGTTATGCAGAACAGCATCAGTTAAGTAGTGGACATCTACCTAATGCAGCCAAGATTTTAGCAGCTCGAAGAAGTGAAATTAATTAGTCTAGCTATCTTTGGCTTCAGCACTATTTTGTTATAAATCATTTGGAGTGTATACTTTGGAGAATACTCAAACCATACCACTTGTGATTGTAATTTCTTGCCTACAATTGCCTGTTTACATCTGTCTGCCCACTAGGTTGTAATCTCCTCAAGAGCAGCTTGCCATTCAAAGCCAACCTTACTCTTTGTGCTATCCCTAGCAGCTGAGTATAGTACATGTTATTTAGGAGATGCTCAGTAAATATTTGTTGGTTTGAATGAATGAACAGGATTATGCTAAAGAATTACATCATCACTTACATATGGAAATGATGTTAGTAGTTTGGGGTATGAAAAAGCCAAATGTATATGAAATGGTAAAAAAATTAGTGTTTGTGTTGTTAGTTTGTTTCCCTGCAACTAGCGCATGGCCCAGAGCACAGCAGGACCTCATAAATGTCTATTAAATTAATCCATTAAACTATGTTGAGTAGCTGTGCTCTCCATTTCTGCTCTTCTCATTAACATATGAACTTGAGTCCCAGGAGAATTCATCAACATGGTAAAGGTCAAATAAGTAAGAATGATAAATTATCATCTAATGGCTATCATGTATCTTTATCTGTATTCAACTTTTTTTTTTCCTTCAGGAGATTTTAGTGTGTGGCCATTCCTTGGAAGTGAATATAACCACAAACCTGGACTTCTTCCTAAGTGTGGCTCAAGTTCAACTCTTACATCAGTTAATAGTAGCAAATATGATTGGACTGGAACCATCAAGCAAGGCCACAGAGGTAACTATTACCTGATTTTGATTAGTCTTACTGCATTTCTGCCAACTTTACGTTCATAATAGGAAAAGTATAATTAAATGCTTTCTGCTAATTATTCTGTATTTAATTTTATTCAAAATATGGTCATAAATTATTTTAGATTGGTGTTCTTTATTTTTGAAATTTGTTTAGTCTCTTTTCCTGTCATGGACCTTTGCAAAATTGCTGTGGCCTAGCCTCAGAAAAGTCTCTTAAAAATACGGTTTTAGTATCCTGCTGCAATTTTTAAAGTACAACGCAAGAAACCTGGTATAGCTTTCACTTACTCAGATACATTACAGGGATAGGACCTCTTTTGGAAGTGAACTTTGTAATAGTACTATGGGAATATCTTCAATAAATAACTTCTAAAGCATTCGTTTCCCACGCTCAGTGAAGAATGGACGCAATCATAAAAGTTGAATGCCTGCCTAGAATTTTAATTTTGATCCGGTGTACATTGGAAGCCTGCATTGTAACCACAAAGCATGTCAGCGGGAAACAAAGAAAGCTGCTTATTAGATGCTTCTCAAGATATGTTTTCTTTGCTTTTTGTTTCCATACTTCTATAATCCTATCTATACTTAGAGTGTATCTCCTATAAAAACTCAAGTGAAGAAACCGTTCATCTATGAAAAAGACATTGATTTTATTTTTGTCAAGAGTTATACAGAAGACTCTGAGTTCTATTTATTAAGAAGGAAAGGAAGAGGTATTTGCTGAGAGCTACTTGATGCTAGTCAGTGTGCCCGGCACTTTCATGTAAGTTAACTCATTGTATCTTTGAGCGTGTTATCACAACCACCTTGTGAGGTTGATATGGGCATCATTATCATTTTACATATTAGGATCTTGGGGCTCAGAGATGGTAAGTGACCTGCCTGAAATCATTCATACATAGCTAAAAAATGGTGGAACTGAAATTTTAATATAAGTCTTTCAAGTCAGTGCTCTTTGCATTCTACCACAGTTTGTGGATTATAACTATTACATTAATCTCTCAGTCTTATTTTTAAAAAATTATTTTAAAATGTTAAAGCTTTTAACTTTTATAAATGAAGATTCTCTGACATCTTTTACCACCCATGATTTCTGTTTGCTCAGTATCTCTTTTTTCTTGTGTTTTTTGTTTGTTTGTTTGTTTTGGGGTTTTTTTGGGGGGGGGTGGCGGAGCAGAGGGAGAGGAAGAGAGAGAGAATTTTAAGCAGGCTCCTCTCCCAGCACGGAGCCCAGCATGGGGCTTGATCTCATAAGCCTAAATCATGACCGGAGCCGAAATCAAAAGTTAACCGACTGAGCCATTCAGGCACCCTTTGCTCAGTATCTTTTTTAAAAGGGTTATAGAGCGGAGGCGCCTGGGTGGCTCAGTCATTAAGCATCTGCCTTCGGCTCAGGTCATGGTCCCAGGGTCCTGGGATCGAGCCCCACATCGCGCTCCCTGCTCTGCGGGAAGCCTGCTTCTCCCTCTCCCACTCCCCCTGCTTGTGTTCCCTCTCTCGCTGTGTCTCTCTCTGTCAAATAAATAAATAAAATCTTTAAAAAAAAAAAAATTAAAAGGGTTATAGAGCTATGCAGTCTCTAAAATATCAACTTTTTTCTGATATACATTAGACAATCCATAAGGATGTAATTACATGACCTGAAAATGAATAGAGCAAAAAAATATTTTCCCATGGCATTTTTGATGAAGTCCTTGAAGCAAATTGGGTTGGAAACAATATTTGACTTTACTATATTATGTGTGCCAAGTTTATGAATCTCTCATATCAGTGAAATCTAATTCATAGATTTCTGATGTGTTTTAGGAATTTATACAACTTAGCAAATTTGTTGTTAACTCTTTACCTACCTGCTTTTGGCAATTAGGAATAAAGCTACTATTAACATTCATCTGCAGACTTTTGTGTGGACGGAACTTTTCAACTCCTTTGGGTAGATACAAAGGAGTGTGATTGGGGATCATATGGTCAGAATATATTCAGTTTTGTAAGAAACCACCAAACTCTCTTTCAAAGTAGCTTGTACCATTTTGCATCCCACCAGCACTGGAGGAGAGAGTTCCTGTTGCTCCACAACCTCGCCAGCATTTGGTGTTTTCAGTGGTTTAGATTTTGGGCATTCTATTAGGTGTGTAATGGTATCTCTTATTGTTTTAAAATGCATCTCCCTGATGATAAATGAAGTGGAGCATCTTTTCCTATGCATATGTTTATTTTCCATCTGCATAGCTTCTTTGGTGAGGTATCTGTAAAACTCTTTGCCTCATTTTTTAATTGGGTTGTTTTCTTACTTTTGAGTTTTAAGTGTTTCTTTGCTTATTTTGGATAACAGTGCTTTATCAGATGTGTATTTTGCAAATATTTTCTCCTAGTCTGTGGCTTGTTTTCTAATTCCCTTGATACTATCTTTCACAGAGCAGAAGTTTTTAATTTTAATTATTTTTTTCATGGATCATGTCTTTGGTGTTGTATCTAAAAAGGCATCACCATACCCAAGATCATCTAGGTTTTCTCTTATGTTCTCTTCTAAGAGTTTTATAGTGTGTGTTTTACATTTAAGTCTATGGTCCATTTTGAGTTCATTTTTCTGAAGGGGGTTAGGTCTGTATGCAAATTCATTTTTCTGCATGTAAATGTCTGGTTGTTCCAGCACCATTTGTTGAAGAGACTGTTTTTGCTCCATTATATTCCTTTTGCTCCTTTGTCAAAGATCATTTGACTGTATTCATGAGGATCTATTTCTGGGCTGTCTGTTGTGTTCCACTGACATATTTGTCCATTCTTTCACCAATACCACACTGTCTTGATTACTGTAGCTTTTTTTTTATTTCTTTATTATGTTATGTTAGTCACCATACATTACATCATTAGTTTTTGATGTAGTGTTCCATGATTCATTGTTTGCGTATAACACCCAGTGCTCCATGCAATACGTGCCCTCTTTAACACCTATCACCAGGCTAACCCATCCCCCCACCCCCCTCCCCTCTAGAACCCTCAGTTTACTGTAGCTTTATAGTAAGTCTTAAGGTAAAGCAGTGTTAGTCCTCCATTTTTGTTCTTCTCTTTCATTATTGTATAAGCTATTCTGGCTCTTTTGACTCTGTAAACTTTAGAATCAGTTTGCCAATAGCCATTAAATAACTTCCTGGAATTTTGATTGGGATACATTGAATCTATAGATTAAGTTGAGAAATGACATCTTGACAATATCAAATCTTCTTATCCATGAACATGGAATATTCTCCACTTATTTAGTTCTTCGATTTCATTCGTCAGAGTTTTATAGTTTTCCTTATATAGATCTTCTATATATTTTGTTAGATTTATACCTAAATATTTCATTTTTTGTATGCTAATATAAATGCTATTGTGCTTTTAATTTAAAATTCCACTTGTTCATTGTTAGTATATAGAAATGTAATGTAATTTACTTTTGCATATTAACCTTATATCCTGCAACCTTGCTATAATCACCTATTCATTTGAAGAGTTTTCATGTTGATTCTTTCAGATTTTCTACATGGACAGGCCTGCCATCTGTAAACAGAGACAGTTCTTCTGTCCCAATCTGTAATAATTTTATTTCCTTTTCTTGCCTTATTGTACTAGCAAGGACTTCCAGTATGTTGAAAAATAGTGATGAGAAAGGACATCCTTGCCTTCTATCTGATCTTAGTGGGAAAGTTTCAGTTTCTCACTGCAGGTTTTTTGTAGATAATGTTTATCAAGTTGAGGACATTTCTGTCTATTCCTAGTTTACTGAGAGCTTTTATCATGAATGGGTTTGGATTTTGTCAAAGGCTTTTCATGCATCCATTCACATGATCCTGTGATTTTTCATTTTAAGTTTATTGATGTGATGGATTACATTAATTGAGTTTTAAATGTTAAACAAGCCTTGCTTAGTGTAGTATATAATTCTACACTTAGTGTAGTATAAATCCCACTTAGTGTAGTATATAATTCTTTTTATACATTGTTGGATTATATTTGCTAGTATTTTGTTGAAGATTTTTGTGTTTTTGTTCAAAAGAGATATTAGTCTGTAGTTTCCTTTTCTTATAATGTCTTTTTCTGGTTTTGTTATTAAGGCAATACTGGCCCCATAGGTTGAGTTAGAAAATATTTTTTCTGTTTCTGGCCTCTGAAAGAGACTGTAGAGAATTGGTATAATTTCTTCCTTAAGTGATGCTAGAAATCATCAGTGAACCCATCTAAGCCTGATGCTTTCTTTTTTGGAAGGTTATTAATTATTGCTTCAGTTTCTTTAATAGACATAGGCCTATTCACATCCTCTCTTCTTGTATGAGTTTTATCTGATTGTTTTTCAAGAAATTGGTCCATTTTCTTGAAATGGTTATCAAATGTGTGGGCATGGACTTGTTCATAATATTCCTTTATTATCCTTTAAATTCCATAGGATCTGTAGTGATATCCCCTCTTTCAGGTCTGATATTGGTCATTTGATTCCTTTCTCCCTTTTTCTAGTTAGCCTAACTAGAGGCTTTTACGGATTTTTGCTCTAATTCTTACTATTTCTTTTGTTCTGCTTGTTTTGGATGGTGATGATATTTCCAGACAATCTTTGACAAAGTTTTATTTGAAAGATTAATTTTAAAAGTTATTCAAGAATGTGGTGGATGACTTTTGTTAGTAGAGGAAACATTTACACTATAAACAAAGGGGAAGAAAGATGGACAAATTTTTGGAAATAGAAGTGAAAAACAGTGGAACAATCTAAGGATTATTGCTGAAACCAAAATTTAATATTAATTTTGATTGTATAGACAACTAATACACAAACTTTTAAGTACATAGTTAAGGAGAAGCACTTCAGGCAATAAAATGACCAGCTGATAGTTGAGGCAAATTGCTTCTCATGTTGATCAAAACTTTTCCAATGTTTTCACTCTGAAAAATGTACTCTAGATAGGGTGAGGCCACTGAATCAATCAGCCTATATTTGTATTCTTTGATTTTTATTTGTCCCCTTCAAGTGCTATGACTTTCATGATTGCTGGCTCCCAGAATATTTCTCTTTTTTTAAATTATTGTTTCTCCATACATATGATAGGCCGAGAAAGAATATAAGAGAAAGAAACACTTAATATTCAAAAACCCAAAGTGCATTTCATATTTACAAAGTACATGTCCTTTCATACTCCATTCTATAATTCATCTCTATGACAGCAATTGGTTCTTTAACACTAGAACAACAGGAATGTTATTTGGATTTCTTACATCCTAGTCCTCTGCCATTTACATGAAGTCAGAGTCAACCTCCTAGATAACTTCATAGTCAAATCCAATTGTACAATTCAAACTGTTTTCCGGAAATAGAGCTCCAGTATTCATTCTTGATTTCTGGGTAGGGCTGTGGTGATTTACACAATTGGTTTACCCTTTAGAGGATTCTTTGCCTTCTTGCAAGATAATCTTGGTCTCATAAAGGCCCAATTATATAAAAATGGTTATTAGTAATATAATCATGACATTCATGCGGGTAAGAATTAACAAGAGAGATAGTTTAGTAACATGTACCAGTAAATGTCAGGAAATTTTTGAAAGAGAATGTGAATAAACAGAGAACTAAATAATTTTTTAATTTGTGCAAGTCTATTTATGCATGAATAATGCAGGCCATTTTTATATGATAAAAGGAAACCAAAAAAATCATAAGTTTTCCTAAAGCTGTTAGTATACAGGACATTATAAAGAATTATTCAAAAACAAAGCCAATGAGAAATCCTACCTTTATATCATTTTATTTCAGTTGCTGTCATACAGAAAATACAGCATGAAGAAAATTTGCTTGAAATTTTAAAGTATTAGACTGCTTTAAACTGAGATAATAGTAGTCTATCTGAAATCTGTGAAACCATAAGCAATATAGATAAGGTACTAAAACTAGTCTCTTAACTTGAAATGGTTAGTTTATTTTTATAATACAGTGGTATTTTTATCAATAACTAATATATATGTCTAACATAGTTTGCTTGGGTGTTTTTACAGTTTGCTGTAAGACAATATAATATGTTGGACTTTTTTTCTATGTACTGTGATTGAGTATGTGCCCTATGGAGTAGTGATGGAAGTTGTTTTCTTGGTGGCAGTATTACTGTTTTAGCCTGGAAATAATCTTTGGAGTTATTCTTCATTTAGGAATGGAAATTCTTATTTTTTAGTCAATGGTGAAAAATTCTTGCAAGGCATACTTGACCAGCTTAAGGATTGCTAGGAATAATTAGAACTAGGAACTTAACAGTAAAGAAGAGGGAAAGGACTTTGAGTGGTGGTGTAATAACAGGGGTTTTTTGGAGTAGAACGTTAGGCAAGATGAGGGAAATAGAGGTAAAGTATACCCTGAGAACACAGATGAGCAGAGGTGGGGTTTGAAAGTGGGAACTGAGACCAGTATGGGAGAGGATGTTGGTGTTCTGTCTGTCTTGCTGTAGGTGTGAATGAGAAAGCCTGTGTCAGAGGTTACATAGTTCTGTATTAAAAAAGGAGGTGGAGATTTTGGATGATGTGCATGTGGTGACTTTCCATTGGTGTTGCTATGCGAGTATTTGTTTCCCTTCAGAGGCACCTGGATCGACTACTTGTAACCAAGCAATAAACACAGGCACCAATAAAATATGGATTCAAGCAGAGCCTTAAATGGACAAGAGGGCCTGTGAGGAAATACCTTGAATTTCTTACAATCTAGACCTGGAATAGTTATTAAGTATTTTATTGCCTATCCTCTCCAAGAGAAGGACTTCTTAGGTACATTGAACTATCACACCTGTCGCAATTTTACTTAGGCCTTGTAGATATTAAAAATAGCCTAATTGTCTCCTGATAAACGAGCTTATGCTTAGAGAGAAATGCATCATAGTTGCGTCAGGGTACATGCTAAACATCAAGAAAACTGTAAAAATTTTAATTTTCTAGCCGTGCTTATGTTTATCTCATGCAGATTTCTTGACCAGAAATCCAGTGGATGCATTAAGTTTTCCTAAGGCTCTCTTAAACTGTCTCTCCTGGTCATATTCAGCAGTATTCATTGAGGGCTTTCCATATACACCAGATATACTGGCTACAGACTGAAAGAGGTATGAAAAATAAGTACACTGTGGTCCCCGACCTGTAGGATTTTATAATCTGGTTGAGACATAAAACATAGATAAACGAATTGATAACTGAGAACTCAAAGCAGTAAATGAAAAGTATTAAACATGCTCTATGGAAAATGAGTGTTATAGGAGTGATTCACAATAGGAGGAGAAGACTTTTAGGCCAGGCGGTCAGAGATCTAGCTTCCTGGGGAAGTTGGAATGGAATAGGCAGAGAAGAATGACCTATTCATTTACTCAATAAACATTGAACCTTTTCTATGTATCAAACACTATAATGGATATTAGAGTGACAGCATTAAACAAAAGAGATAAAATTTCTGCTTTCATGTTCTAGTGCTCACATATTTCATGAGGAGTATAGGCAATGATAAATAATTGGAGCTAGATCAAGATATACAGTCATATACAGTTATATATACACACAAACAGTAAGTTGCATACATCAGATAATGTTCACTTTCCATCAGCCCAAAGTTAAGTCATGTGCACACCTAGCTGCAAGGAAGGCTGAGAAATGTAATACTTCTAATCCATGACCATGTGCCATGCTTAAAATAATTTTACTATGAAAGAAGGGGATGATGAATATATTGGGATACAGCTGACAGCATTGGCCACAGAGACTTCAGGATAACCTGGTAGCCAGATCTAGAATACTCCTCAGAAAGCAGTTGTGGCTCTCTTCAATACTTTGAACATACTGTCAACTAAAGCCTAAAGTTACATACCATATAATATGGCAGAAATAATGTTGGCTTACCAATTGTTCAGTGCTGCTGTGGGGACAAGTATTGTCTTGCCCAGTATTTCTAACCCTCTTCATCTGACAGTAGAACTTTCTTTCCTTTAGCTAAACAAGGCAGGTTGTTTTGATAAGGATTCCCATTGCAGGGTAGACATGAGACACAGGCCTTAGTTAATCATTGTACTCCATCCCCCTGTCAGTTATTGGCCCAGATATGGACACACTACTCAGACCAGGGCAGTGTTTTCTGTGAATACACTGAGAAGAATAAACTCGAATCTTTCCCGTGGATCATTAAGTCCAGATGTTATCATACTGGAGCTTACTTTGACCACGCTCCTCTCTTCTGCTTCACCACTATCACATGAAGAAAACCTGTCTGTGTTTTTAAAAAGAAGGAGAGAGAGAGGGAAAGGAGTTGAACTCACAGAAATAAGGGAAGCTGAAAGTTGGAGAGAAAAAGTCTTTGACATCATCTGACATCCTTTGGCACAGTTCCAGTCAATGAGACTTAAAGGGAAGCGTTCAACTGCTTTCTGGGAAAGTCTTCACCTTCTTGCTTTTCCACCTTCTTGGAATCATGACAATGGAAGTGACCAGCTACTTGTGACCGTGAGGCAAAACATAACGACAAACATGAGGACAGAAATCCCACACTAAGGATAGCCAGGTGGATGCATAAAACGATCCTGAGATGCAAGTGGCTTCTTGGAACCACTGAAGCCAGCACTGGGCTTGAAGTTATGTGAAGAAACTAAACATAAATTAAGCCAGTACTGTTTGGCTTGTTACTACATCAGGACAAACAAAAGCCTCACTGATGCAGACGCTGTTTCAGTATTCTGAGACGGAGATGATAAAGCCTAAGGGAAGTGCTGAGCATACAGTACAATTTGATGCTGAATAAATGCTTGCAGTATGAGTTGATCAATGGATTCCTTAATTCATAGGAATTCCTATTTTTGTTCATGGAGATAGAAAAGATAGATGTATGCAACATACACATCAAAAGAACTGGAAGGTATCGGTGATTAACTATGTTTGATGGAGAAAGGTTGGGTACATATTATGGAGGCCTTTGAATACTGGACTGAAATGTTTTAAGTAAGCAATAGAGAGGAGTTGAAGTTGGTTAACTGTACAATAACTTAAACAGATGTCCTTCTAAGATCAGATCCATCTTAGACTGAACCTCTCAGTTTTCCTCACATATTGGTAGTTCAAACATAAATACCATAGCTACATTTTTCTCTATTCTATAATAAATATATTGTATTCTAATACAGGATCAGATTATTTCAGTTAGGATTTGAAACAGCTGTATGTAGCATATATTATATGAGTTATATACATGGGCTACATATTTCACCCATTGTTTCCAAGAGCTACAATTATTCTTAAAAAAAGAAAAGAAAACAATGCACACACTTTAAAAATTGACTAACAGAAGGATAAGAAGGCTGTGATTGCCCTGGGTTATGTTCATTTGGCTGCAGTAATTACTCTGTTATTCCTGGCTAGCAAGTAATCATCTTATTAAGCCTACTTACAGAAGTATATAAGGAGGAACACATGCTCATTTTCAAATCAGTGTTTTAGAGTAAATAAAATTTTTATAGCAAAACAAAAACCATATTTTTAGGGGCAAAGAATAGAACCGCATCACTGGGAATCTGAAGGTGGGGTTCTTTGATCCACACACTCCATATCCTGAAGAAGAATCCAGACAGTTATAACACTAATTGAGCATTTCTTCCTTTGCCCTCTCCTTCCTCCTCCACTTAACCACTTGGTTTTAGCCACTTCCTTAGATCTCCTTTCCTTTCAGTCTCTGGTAATGACTGACTTGGTAAACCATCCTGTGCATGCTTGGTACCTGTTCTGATACTCTCTTTGATAGCTAAAAATTATGTTCTTTAAGGAAAATCTCATTTACCAAAAAAAAAAAAAAAAAATTTAGCCATCAGAAAATATACAGTACTTAGTCCATGTTTCTTCAATATTTCTAAAGTAATGGATATTTCCACTGAAGTAAGGTTTCTATTTCCCCAGACTTTTTGCTATTATTTATTGTATTTGGCTTGCCTACAACTATCTAAAAAATAAAGAACTACATAAAGCACCATATCCAACTGTCTATGAAGCAGGATAAAGTTACATTACAAAAAATAATGTTACAGTCAAGGTGATCAGAACAGGTAAAACCCCCTGAGCTATATCTTCATCCTCAATTAGCTCCTCTCCTCTCAAGATTGCTATTCCTTCTCGTCTGTTCTTTTATGTTCGTATTTCTTCCTGTTCGTACTAAGTTGTAGGTCTTTTCTCTGACCTTGAATCTTGTCTCTTTAATAACTGCTCATTTTTCATATTTTTTTGTATTTCCAGTCGTTTCTTATTCCTCATGACCTACAAAAAATATTTGTATGTAAGGAGAAACACTCTAGGAAAATAGTTCATAACTGATTCATTATTATCTTTTCTGAGTAAAAATATGATAAATGAGCTAACTGTTCAAAATAACTGAGGGTCCATGGTTTGCTGGGTTTTCTATATGACAGTTTGTTCTAACAAGCAAACTTCTGGGATTTCAGTTACTATTACATAAAAGAACCAACTTTTAAAAAATATTAACATCAGAGCCATGGGAATGTATATAATTCTCATCTAAGATTTCATACATTTTTAAATTGCTTATTTCTAAAACTTTGGCTCTTCATCAAAGGTTTTCTGTAGCAAATGACTAAAAATCTTCTCGCAGGGTATAGAGGTATATAAAATAAACACCAAAGCCTAAACCCAATAATCTTCCTTCTACACTTTTTAAGATTCCTGGACTTCAACAAATGTGCTATAGATGCCTTCCCACCTTCCTTTCTAAAACTTGGCCCATTCAGTATTGCACATTTGGAAGACACAAAAGAACACTGGGGAGATGGAAATATTCTGTATTGTGATTGTGGTGGTGATTACACAACTGAATGCATTAGTTAAAGCCCAACCCATGGTACCTTTTTAAAGAGTAAATTTTATTATTTATAAATTATACTCTAGTAAACCTGGCTTAAAAAAATATATGTAGCCACTCAGCTTTGGAACATAGCTTTGGAAGACACAAAGTCCACTCACTGGCAACAGTGATTTCCATTAATGTCAGAATGTCTGTTACTGAGGTGGCTGCCCAGAATCCGTACCACCAGTTACCATGTATCAGGTACTCACTATGTGCCAGATGGTCTAAGTGTTTTATATAGCTTAACTCCTTTAGTCCTAACAATAACCCTCTGAACTGGGCGCTTTGTCTCGGATTGTACAGCTATGGAAACTGAGTCTCAAGAGAGTCACATCATTTGCCCAAGGTTATATAGCTAAATAAGTCTCCAAGCCCAGCCATTTGCCCCACCCCCTCCTCTGAGAATGTATTGGTTAGAGGAGCTGTGAGAGGTAGTTCAGTGACCTAACTGGTCTGTATGTGGGTGTTTACAGGGAGAATTAAGCAAAATCTAGTTTATGGAAGACCTTAACTGTTCTTATATAAAATTAACCTTTTATTGTATTGCAATGGTAAGCCATTGAAGGATCTAAAACAAGAGCATGACATAATCAAGTTCACATTTGGAATAGTGACAGATGGATTCGGTAAGGAGATCACTGGACACTCTAGCAGTAATCCAGGCGATGAGAACCTGAATTGAAGCACTGATCTAGGGAAGAAGAAGAAGAAGAAAACCAGTAATGGGCAATCTCTGCATTTGCTTGACAAGGTGTATAAAAGCAGGAAAGCCGTAGGAAAATAGGTTATAACTAATTCATTACTATCCTTTCGGAGTAAAAATATGATAAATGAGCTGGTTCATCTCAGTGCATGTGTTAATGGAAAGATAGTGCTCTAGATTATTCTTTCTGCAGCTGTTTTCAATTAGATGACAAAGAGCAATGAGTCTTCAGCTACATGTTTGCTTATAGGCATCAGTTAGTCCTAAATTCAGAGGCCACAGATTGGGATTCCCCTGCATTTTGTACCTTCTTGAATTCTTGACCAGCTCTGTATTTCATTTATGCCTCCAAAGAAGAATGTTGGAGTGGACTATTTTTCTTTTAAAGACTCAAAAAATGGTTATTAGTTAGTTGTTGATTGGTTTTATTTCTAAATATGAAAAAGACAAGGATGTATAAATGTCAGTGGGAAGGATTCAGTTACAAGGGAGGCTGACATATATTGGGATGAGAAGGAGAAATCAATAGTGTACCATTCCTAAAATAATGAGAAAGTAATTTCCTACAAATGCAGAAGGGTTGATGTTAGGAAGAAGTATACCTCTTCTCATAGAACAAAAGGGGAGAAAGAGAGCATGGTCACAGATGTAAGTAGATGTAAATAGATTCAAGAGTTTAGTAGTAGGGAGGTGAGGAGATGCCCGTTTGATTATTTTTTACTCCAGAAAGAAGAAAGATATCTGTTAAGGAATGGTATGGGGCTCGGAGATGGCTGGCAGAAAGCTGCTTATTTTATTTAAACATTTTTATCTAGTAAATATAGATTGGAATGTACAGAGATGCATACAAATAATGGTAAAATATAAAGATTGCTAAAAATTAAGACCAAAGGAACAAAAACTCAACACAATTTTGGGCCACAAGGCCTGAACCTCAGATTTGACTTTTAACTTCCTGGCAGATCAAAGAAGAGGAAGATTCATATACTAATAAATTTACTTGAAAGGTTTGCTGATTTTTAGAATGTATAGATCTTTTAAAATACATTTCTTATTTTAGAATAGTTTTAGGTTTACAGAGAAGTTGCAAAAATAGTGTAGAGAGTTCTCAAATACCCTGCATCCAGTTTTCCCTGTTTTTAACATCCTACCTTAGTATGTATGGTACATTTGTCACAACTAATGAACTAATATTGGTATAATTATTAACTAAAGTCTATGCTTTATTCAGGTGTCCTCAGTTTTTCTAAGAAAATTCCGTGAATGTTCTTTTCTGTTCCAAGATCCCATTAATGATACCATGTTACATTTATTGTTATGTCTTCGGAGGTTCCTCTAGACTTTGATACTTTCTCACATTTTCCTTGCTTTTGATGACCTTAACAGTTTTGAGGAGTACTGGTCAGGTATTTTTTAGAATTTCATTTAATTTGGATTTGTCTGATGTTAGGTTGAGGGGTAGTATCTACATAAATCGTTTTGAATTGTTCTATACAAGACAGTTTTCTATTCTTCATTTAGGATATAGGATGCATATTATAAATAGAATAAATGTGCCTTTCACATTCAAAAATCGTATTAATTGATATTAATAGTATCATTTACAACTGTAGTTATTAATCCCTTATATGCCAGGCATTTCCTTAGTGTCTCAGAGCTCTAGTATCTTCACCTACAAAATGAAAGATTAAGATTTGGCTTTCACCTCCCATTCTAGTCTTTCACTGGTGTTTTTTATGACCTGAGGGAAAGCCCAAGACTGACCTCCAGTGGTAATCCATGCTGCTCTCCAAGAAATAAATACTTGTTTGTTGGCTTGAGATGAGTTGACACAACCAGATAGTTAAGAAAAAGTAACCCTTACAGCAAGTGAGTGTCTAATTTATTTATTTATTGGTAGCTAATGACAAATCTCAATTTCTCTATAATATGACTAGAGAAATTTCTTTCTAGAAGTGACCCAAAAATATCTTTTATCTCTTCTGAAATTTGAACCATTTGGGAAGCGGTGAGTCTAAACCCTCTTTGTTATATAGATAACTCTAATTCTGGATATAATAATTCCATAAATGTCTTCTGTGCTTAGGTGATTTCCTCCCAGTAATTTAGTAGAGGTTTTTTTTGCAGTCATTAATTTTAGTACTCTTAAAATATTTTCTGGCGTTGACTTCTCATTTTTCTCATTTTTTTCCTGAGGCTTCTCTCTCCTCATGGAACCATATTCATATAAATTCTGATATTCCCCCCTGCCATCATCTCAGAAGATATTTGTGAAGCTATGGAAGTTGGGTGTATCCCTGTGGGGGAAATTCCTCTAATATTGTTTTTAGCATTCTCCAGGAGTGGATCTACGTTTTCTGGGATCTGAAATTAGTCCTTTTTAAAAAGAATACAAATTACTATATAAAATAACCAAGGCTCAGGATCTTGTAAGATGTCCTATGCAAGCCAAGAAGGCTTGAAGCTGAAATTTCTTATTAACTTTCTGATAAATCTCCCTCACACAGTCTTGCATGAAAACTGACATGCCCACTGTACCAGCTTTCTATTGCTGCCTTTTGTAGAAGCTGCTGCATTCCTTGGCTCATGGTCTCCTCCTCCCACCTTCAGTGCAATGGCAGGTCAAGTCCTTCACAGATGGCATCTCTGTGACCTTTTACCATTGCATTTCTCTCTAATCACAGCAAAGAACAATTCTTAGCTTTTAAGGACTCATGTGATTAGATTGGGCCCACCCAGATAATCTAACATAACCTCCCCATTTCAGGACTGTAACCTTAATCACTTCTGCAAAGTTTCTTTTGCCATGTAACGTAGGATGCAGGCATCTTCAGGAGAACAGTTTTCGGCCTAACATACTGCAGAGGGGTATGATTTCTGCCTTCTTTTCACTTGATGATAATGATCAGTGACTTAGTCTTACTGACTCAAAAAGCCAACAGTGAACTACCAAACTCAAACAAATCTAGGCATCTTCTCCAGTCAAACAACACAACAAAAAGCCTAAATGTATCTGTTGGGAGAAGACATGATACAGAGAAAAGTGTGAGAAATTGTTTATTGTGAGGACGCCTGGGTGGCTCAGTTGGTTAAGCGACTGCCTTCAGCTCAGGTCATGATCCCAGGGTCCTGGGATCGAGCCCCGCATCGGGCTCCCTGCTCGGCCGGAAGCCTGCTTCTCCCTCTCCCACTCCCCCTGCTTGTGTTTCCTCTCTCGCTGTCTCTCTCTCTCTGTCAATTAAATAAATAAATAAAATCTTTAAAAAAAAAAAAAAAAGAAAAAAAGAAATTGTTTATTGTGTATCCAATTTGAATTCGGAGGTTAGTGTTATGCTGTTGTAGCAATTTGTCCCTGACTTAAAAATAATTTTTATGAAAATTATATTGTCCAAAACAAAAATGATTACTGTCGTTGTCTTGATTTTTTATAAATCTCCTTAATTTTTGCTTTAATGGAAGACAGATACCTGTTTCTGTATTCTAATATGTTATTTTGATTAAAATGTAGGAAGAAAAATCCAGCCTAATACAGATATGAAGTCAGAAAAGAGAGATTTTAATAACCTTTAAGATAATTGTGGGTATTCTTCTTTGTTATTAGCCTGTTATAATAATGTATATATTAATAATATATATAAATAATTTGTTGTAATAAAAATTGAGATATGGTAGTCTCCCTTTTTACCTACTTTATTGACTATATATATTTTTTTAATATAGATTTTATTTATTTATTTGACAGAGAGACACAGTGAGAGAGAGAACACAAGCAGGGGGAGTGAGAGAGGGAGAAACAGGCTTCCTGCAGAGCAGGGAGCCCGATGCGGGGCTTGATCCCAGGACCCCCAGGATCATGACCTGAGCCAAAGGCAGACGCTTAGCGACTGAGCCACCCAGATGCCCCGACTATATTTTTTAACAGTTTTTTTTTTTTAGATCTAATCCACGTACCATACAATTAACCCATTTTAAGTGTGCAGCTCTGTGGCTCTTAATATATTCGGAGTTGTGCAGCCATCACCACAATCTTAGAACTTTTTCATCACCCCCAAAATGAAACCCTGCATCCCTTTAGCCATGATCCTCCAATTCTCCCATCCCCCTCAGCCCAGGCAACCAATAATCTACTTACTTTCTCTATGGATTTATCAATTTTGGACATTTCATATACATAGAATCATATTATATGTGGTTTTTTATTACTAGCTCCTTCTATTTCACCTAATGTCAACATCAATCCTTTATGTTTTATTTTTATTAGATGCTTTATTTCTTTTTATTGCCAAATAATATTTCACTGTATAGATGTGTACCACATTTTTTAACCCATTATTCAGTCGATGGACCTTTGGTGAGTTTCCATTTTTTTGGCTATTAATAATAGTGCCGCTGTAAACATTCACAAGGATATCTTGTGTAGATATGTATTTTCCTTTGTCTTGAGAATATACCCCATAAGCGGAATTGCTGGATCATATGGTAACTATGTTTAATCGTGGCAATTTCTTAAAAGATTAGCTACATACAGAATGTGAAACCATAAGAAGGGACTTTTCTTGTTCTGTTATCTTACAGTTGACTTCTAGTGCCTTCCATGCATGATTTTGTAACATCATTCATTTGGAAAATATTTGTTTACTTAGTTATGCGGATCTTCCATAAGTTGACACATTTTTATTACATGACATCAAAATTCACATTTGTTGATATTATGACCAGTTCTCACATCAGAAAAGTCTAAATACCAGGAAGCTGTCAGGTTCATGATAGCAAATACAAGTTTTCCATTATGCTAATTTTTGCTTGAAAGTTTAAATATTCAGAGTTGGTTATTTCACAAATATTTACTTCAAGGACAACAATAGATAATATTTATTGGCACTGATAAAAACCATAGTTTTATCAGCCACTTTCAATTAAAAAGGTGTTCACGAGTCAGCTACTACAGCTTGCAGTTCGGTTGCACATCTGCTTTCCCTGAAGACAGCTGTCGCTCTTTGGTATGTGGCAGCAGTGCTTGATGCATACTTCCCATTTCATCACACCGAATATTAAAAAAACATCTATTCATTGGCTAGGATTTAAGAAATAATTTTTACTGTTTCATCAAGGACATTTTTACATGAAACTTAATTTTGTACTAGAGTTGTATAGTGGAGAACTAGCTCATTTTTCTACTACTGCCTCAGTTCTTGGTGAGACACTCACCATTGCTTTTGCACTATCGGTGCAAATGTCAACATAGCGGAAAAGATGGATATTACAAAATTAGTTTTGACTTCAAGGATTCTTTGATAGCGTCTCAGGGACCTTGAAGAGTCTGTGGACCACACTTTGAGAACTGCTGCTCAAACACTGAACTTTTTGTCTCTGTTTCTCTTTCTCAAAAAAAAAAAAAAAGTATTTTTCAGAAATGTTAAGATTAATGAAAAGTCATATGTCATTTTGAGTAGAAACAAATTTTTGTTATTTTGGAATATATTACTTTTCTCTTTTCCTATCAGAACTACACTCAGTAGTTCATTAATCTAAACAAATTGAGAAAGTCAATAATCTTCACTCTCATTTTAAAATGAGATAACATTGGAAAGCACTTTTTATTTATTTGGCTAAGATTGGCCAGTTAGCTTGCTGTACATTTTAAGTTGAAACTCAGGCATTCTCATTCATAACTGCAGTGCTTTAGCTTTTATAAGCTACTTTACTAGAAAACCTGTGTGAAACATCATGATGCCTTAGTAAAAGCTGGAAGCGTAGGCTTAAATTGCCTCAATTGCCTTGCTGAATAATCTTCAGATAATCATCTTTCAGGCTTTTAAGGTGACCACATTAATAATCTTAGAAGCGGATTGGGGAAAATAGGTGTTGGTGGTCAGAGGGTACCAGGTTCTAGTTATCAGATGAATAAGTTCTGGAGATCTCGTGTACAGCATGGTGAACTATGGTTAACAATATTGTATACTTGACAGTTGCTAGGAGAGTAGATCTTAAATATTCTCACCACACACAAAAATAATGATGACTATATGAGGTGATAGATTTGGTAACTAACCTTATTGTGGTAATCATTTCACAATATATATGTGTATCAAATCATCATGTTGTACACCTTAAACTTATACTGTGTTGTATGTCAATTATATCTTAAGAAAGCTGGAAAAAATATTTTTATATTAGAAATTAGATATGAATTATGCAGACATCCTAACATTCTCAAGCTAAATTTCTCTAAGCAGTGTTTTATGGGAAATGAATTGATTTAAACAGATTAAAGAAATATTTTAAGAATAAAATATAAGTGTGGGTTTATTCCTGGGGTCTCTATTCTGTTCCATTGATCTATGTGTCTATTTTTGTGCCAGTACCATACTGTTTTGATTACTATAGCTTTGTAGTGTATCTTGAAATATGGGATTGTAATATTTCCAGCTTTGTTCTTTCTCAAGATTGCTTTGGCTATTTAGGGTCTTTTGTGGTTCCATACAAATTTTAAGATTATTTGTTCTAGTTCTGTGAAAAATACTGTTGGTATTTTGATAAGGGTTGCATTGAATCTCTAGGTTGCTTTGGGTAGTATGGACATTTTAACAATACAGATTCTTCCAATCCATGAGCATGGTATATCTTTCCATGTGTTTGTGTTGTCTTTGGTTTTTTTCATCAGAGTACAGGTCTTTAAGCTTCTTGAGTAAGTTTACCCCTAGGTATTTTATTCTTTTGATGCAATTGTAAATGGGATTGTTTTCTTAATTTCTCTTTCTGTTACTTTGTTACTAATGTATAGAAACACAATGGATTTCTTTATATTAATTTTGTGCCCTGCAACTTTCCTGAATTCATTTATTAATTCTAGTAGTTTTTGTTGTGCGTGTGTGTGTGGTTTTTTTTTTCTTTTTTGGTGGAGTCTTTAGGGTTTTGTATATATAGTATCATGTCATCTGCAAATAATGACAGTTTTAATTCTCTCTAATAGTGTTGTATGGTGACATATGGTAGCTACACTTGTGGAAATAGCATAATACAGAGAGTTGTTGAGTCACTAAGTTGTACATCTGAAATTAATGTAACATTGTATGTCAACTATAAGTCAATAAAAAAATTTTTTTATTAAAAAAATGAATGAGATGTACCTTTACTTATAAAGCTTCTTATTGCTGCAAATATACATGACCTTTGCAATAAGCTGAATGAATTAGTTATATAAAAATCTACAGATTAACTTTCTTTATAAAATATGATAAACATCAAATAAATTTTATATAGATAGTATATTAGCTGGTTGAAATCTGATTGATTTTTGTCAGTGTTTTATTTGTGATGTAGTTTTTGGCAGAAATGATACTACTGGGAAGACTTTCAAAGTGCAAATTTATGTGTCTTAAAGTTCTTAAGAATCACGTGTTATCAAAGATGATGATGATGATAGCAATAGATCATATGCATTAGTGGCTTACCATATATACCAGGTACTATCCTGTGTTACTACATGCATTATCTCATTTAGTTCTCCAATAGCTATGTTGGCTAGATACAGATAGTACTAAGAATAAATAAACAAAAGTCCCCACAACTCTGGGTCTGGTAACCACTGGCATATATTTATTTACCTTAAAACAGCCTTTTCACTCTAAGTAATCTTATAAGCAGTCTTCTTTTTAAGAGTAGGAATTATTTTGTGGTAGGTATTTTGCCTTTTATTTTTTAAATCAGTTCTTTAGTATAATCTGACTTTAGTTTCTATTTTAACACTAGTAAAATGAACTGGAAAGATTCCTAGCCTTTCTATAAACTTAAAAAATATTCTTTTTCTTTCCAGAAATAATGTTATCATAGAATGTATATGATTTAATTTTTCCATAAAATTGGAGGAGAGATAACATGTAATTTTAGGAGTCCATATCTGAGGACTCAAAATGGTAAAGATGGTTGTGATGATGACAGTCATTCTTTGTATACTTATTATTAGCTAAGTATGATAAGTACTATATGAGCATTATCTCCGTTCTCTGTATAACCCCATAAAGTATAGGCACTGTTTTTATTCCCATTTTTCAAAGGGGAAACTGACTTATTTATTAGTTAGTTAGTTAGTTATTTTCCCAAGACTATATAATTGGTAAGTGATGAAACCAGGATTCCAACCTTTAGTTTCCTCCAGTGTAAAATGGGAGAGTTAGGGCAAGGGGAGTAGCAGTAAATGAAATTAAAGCCTCTTTCAGTTCTAGAATTCAGTGATTATTTTTGGAAAATTATTATTCTTCATTCTAAAAGTCCAGCTTCTTTTCAGTTTTTTATTGTTCATGTTTTTTATCGATACTAGCATGTTATATAATATGTAACATATATATATATATATATATATATATATACATATATGTGTAAGTGGGTGTTTTCTAAACATGGTAATCACCAAAGGTGCTCATGAAAACTGTTTAAGAATCTCTAGAAATTCTGATTCAGTACATTTAGAGAGTGTCAGAGGAATCAGTAGTTTAATGTGTCCCAGGTGGTTCTTATTCTGAAACTGCTGTGATATTTTACCTTATTTTATCTAAAAGCTAAGTTGGACTTTTATACTCTGTTTTGGGGAGAGGAAGAGTTAATATGCTGCACTTGGATGCTGAGATCCACCCGCCTATGGACATTTACTTTATTCAACAAATGTTTATTGTACATTTACAGTGCCAGATAATAAAGGAGTGTATTAGTAAGTTGGAGAATTTCTTAAATAGCAGGTTAGTGAATAATAGGTGGGTGGAGGACTTTGAAAGCTAAGTAGGTATTTCCCCAGCAGAAAATGTGGGAAGGGGTATTACAAGAAGGGAGTACACTGTGAACAAGAAAGTGTAAGAATGCCAGATATGGCTGGACAACTTTGAGCAATCTGGTAGATGGGACAGGAGAGATAGGCTGGAGGAAAAGTGGCCTTCAGAGTAGAAAGGGCTATTAATATAATTAATATAACACTAAAAAGGTTGGACTTCATTCTGAGGGGAGTGTGATGGAAGGGATGGAGAGCTTCATAAGAATGTATGTTTTTTAAAGTTCACTCTGCCCAGGTATAAAGGGGAGTTTTTGAGACACATACAGCAGTATCTATTATTCGTTTTTTGTTTGAGGAGTTGTGACAAACAAGAAGCCATAGTTGAAAATCTCATAATGATGGAGTATCAAAGGTATCCCTCGGTAGTAGAGAAAAATTAGCTACAGACTGAACATAGCTCTACTTCCATCCAAAAACCAAAGCTTAAAAGCAAGAACTAAAGAATCAAAGTGTTCCAAAGTAATTTTACTGCATCTCAGAACAAATATTTAAAGGAGTGTTTGAAGAAATACAGATATTTAGAGTACCGAAATCCCTTGCTGTGAAGTTAAATTCATAATGTCCAGCATCCATTAAAAAATATGAGGTGTGAGAAGAAGCAAGAAAATATAACCCATAATAAAGAGAAAACTTAGTCAATACAAACAGACCCCAAAATGACAAAGATGATAGAATTAGATGAGGACTTTAAAACAGTTATTATAACTTATGTCATCTATACAAGATGGCAGAGGAAAGCATGAACATACTGAAGAAAACCATGAAAGATATTTTAAAAATTGAACTTCTTGAGATGAAAAGTACAGTATCTGAGATTAAAAAGTGAACTGAGGAGGGGTGCCTGGGTGGCTCAGTTGGTTAAGCAACTGCCTTCGGCTCAGGTCATGATCCTGGAGTCCCGGGATCAAGTCTCACATTTGGCTCTCTGCTCAGCAGGGAGTCTGCTTCTCCCTCTGACCCTCCCCTCTCTCATGCTCTCTCTCTCTCATTCTCTCTCTCAAATAAATAAATAAATAAATAAATAAATAAATAAATAAAATCTTAAAAAAATAAATAAATAAAAAGTGAACTGAGGAGCACCTGTGTGGCTCAGTCAATTAAGTGTCTGCCTTAAGCTCAGGTCATGATCCCAGGGTCCTGGGATCCAGCCCTGCATAGGGCTCCCTGCTCAGTGGGGAGTCTGCTTCTTCCTCTCCCTCTGCTGCTCCCCCCTGGTCATGTGCTCTTTCTCTCTCTCTCAAATAAATAAAATCTTAAAAAAGGAAAACTAAAGTGAATAGAATTTACAGCTGATTAGACACTATAGAATAAAATACTAGTGATCTTTAAGACATAGCACTAAAAACTATCCAAAATAAAATACAAAAAAGACTGGGAGAAAAAGCAATAGAGCATTAACAAGCTGTGAAAAACTTCAGCCTAGTAGATATGTAATTATGATACCTAAGGAGAGGAGAGAGAGGCAGAGAAAGAAAAAATTTTTAAGGAAATAATGGCTGAACATTTTCTAGATTTTATAAAAACTATAAACCTGGAAGATCCAAAAAGTTCATGAATCTTAAGCATCAGAAATATGAAGAAAACTGTACTATCATCAAATTGTTTAAAATCACTATGGCAGGTCAGTCAGAGAAAGACAAAATACTGTATGATTTCACTCATATGTGGAATTTAAGAAACAAAACAGATGAACATAGGGGAAAGGAGAAAAAAGAGAGAGAGAGAGGTAAACCATAAGAGACTCTTTTTTTTTTTTAAATTTTTTATTGTTATGTTAATCCCCATACATTACATCGTTAGTTTTAGATATAGTGTTCCATGATTCATTGTTTGTGCATAACACCCAGTGCTCCATGCAGAACGTGCCCTCCTCAATACCCATCACCAGGCTAACCCATCCTCCCAACCCCCTCCCCTCTAGAACCCTCAGTTTGTTTTTCAGAGTCCATTGTCTCTCATGGTTCTTCTCCCCCTCCGATTTCCCCCCCTTCATTCTTCCCCTCCTGCTACATTCTTCTTCTTCTTTTTTTCTTTCTTAACATATATTGCATTATTTGTTTCAGAGGTACAGATCTGAGATTCAACAGTCTTGCACAATTCACAGCGCTTACCAGAACACATACCCTCCCCAGTGTCCATCACCCAGTCACCCCATCCCTCCCACCCCACCCCCCACTCCAGCAACCCTCAGTTTGTTTCCTGAGATTAAGAATTCCTCATATCAGTGAGGTCATATGATACATGTCTTTCTCTGTTTGACTCTTAACTGCAGAGAAGAAACTGAGGGTTGCTGGAGGGGAGGTGGGTGGGGGTATGGGCTAAGTGGGTGATGGGCATTAAAGAGGGCACTTGTGATGAGCACTGGGTGCTATACGTAAGTGATGAGTCACAAAATTCTACACCTGAAACCAGTATTACACTATGTGTTAACTAACTAGAATTTAAATAAAAACTTGAAAAAAAAAAAACTACTATGATAAAGAAACAATCTTTGCAGTAGCCAGAGGGGGGAAAAGTCGTAAAAATCATAATGCCAACAGACTTGTTGGAAATGCAAACCAAAGACAGTGGAATCACATCTTTGAAGTACAGGAAAACAAAACATGTCAACCTAGAATTCTATCTCCAGATAAAATATCTTTTAAAAACCCGAGACAAAATCGTGATTTCTCTCAGAAATACAAAAGCTGAAATAATTGATCACCAGGAGATGTACACAACAAGGAATGTCAAGGGGACTTCTTCAGACAAATGGAAAATGATACCAGGCAGATATCAGCCTCTACACAAAAAAATGAAATCATTGGAGATGATAATTATGTGAGTAACTGTAAAAGACTTTTTTCTGTCACTTCTTAAAATTGAAGTATGATTGACATACAACATTATGTTAGTTTCAGGTGTACAACATAGTGATTCGACAATTAAATATATGACAAAATGCTCACCATGAAAGTGTAGTTACCATCTGTCACCAAAGAAAGTTCTTACAGCGTTACTGTTCCTTATGCTATACTTTTAATCCTTACGACTTAGTTATTTTATAACTTGAATTTTATACCTTTTCATCCCCTTCACCCATTTCACTCATCCTCACACCCCTCTCTCCTCTGACAAGGACCAGTTTGTTCTCTGTATTTACGAGTCTATTTCTGTTTTGTTTATTTGTTTTATTCTTTAGGATTCCACATATAAGTGAAATTATATGGTATTTCTTTTTCTTTCTGACTTATCTCACTTCTAGATCCATCCATGTTATCACAAACACAAGATTTCATTCTTTCTATGGCTGAGTAATATTTCATTGTGTTATATATCCCACATCTTCTTTATCCATTCATCTATCAATGGACATTTAAGTTTGCTTTCCTATCTTGGCTATTGTAAATAATGCTGCAATAAATACAGTGGTGTTGTATATATCTTTTCAAATTAGTGTTTTTATTTTCATCCAGGAAATACTCCAGAAGTGGAATTACTGGTCTCATGGTATTTCTGTCTTTAACTTTCTGAGGAACCCCCATACTGTTTTCCACAGGGGCTATACCAATTTACATTCCCACCAACAGTGCATGAGGGTTCCCTTTTCTCCACATCCTTGCCAACACTTGTTATTTCTTCTCTTTTTACTAGCCATTCTGACTGTGTGAGGTGATAATCTCACTGTGATTATGATTTGCATTTCCCTAGTGATTAGTGATTCAAGTGTCTCCTGGCCATCTGTATGCTTTGGAAAAATGTATATTCAGTTCCTCTACCCATTATGTAACTGGATTGTTTGTAGGATTTTTGCTGTTGAGTTGAATGAGTTTTTTTTATTTTTTATTTTTTGGGTATTAAGCCCTTATCAGATATATGATTTGCAATGTCTTCTCCCAATCAGGAGGTTGCCTTTTTGGTTTATTGATGGTTTCCTTCACAGTACAAAAGCTATTTAGTTTGATATAGTGCCAATTGCTTATTTTTGCTTGTGTTTCTCCTGTCTGAGAATGTCAGGTATGACTATGTTTTCTTTTAGGAGTCTCATGGTTTCAGGTCTTATATTTAATCCATTTTGGCTTTATTTTTGTGTATGGTATAAGAAAGTGGTCCCATTTCATTCTCTTGCATGTAGCTGTCCTGTTTTTCTAACACCATTAAATAAAGGGACTATCTTTTCCCCATTGTCTCTTCTTGCCTTCATTGTCATAGATCAATTGACCATATAAGTATGGGTTTATTTCTGGGCTCTCTATTCTGTTCCATTGATCTACTTGTCTAATTTTGTTCTTGTTCCATATTGTTTTGATTACTATAGATTTGTAGTATAGTTTGAAACCTGGGATTGTAATACCTTCAGTTTTGTCCTTTCTCAAGATTACTTTGACTACTTAGGGTCTTTTGTGGTTCCACACAAATTTTAGGATTATTTGTTCTAGTTCTGTGAAAAGTGCCATTGATATTTTGATAAAGATTGCATTGAATCTCTATAGATTGTTTTAAGTATTGTGGACATTTTAATAGTATTAATTTTCCAGTCCATGGACATAATATGTTTCCGTTTATTTGCATTGTCTTCAATTTCTTTCATTCATTTCTTATAATTTTCAGAGTACAGGTCTTTCACCTCCTTGGTTAAATTTATCCTTAGGTATTTCATTCTTTTTAATTCAATTGTAAATGGTATTATTTACTTAATTTCTCTTTCTGCTACCTTGTTTTTAGTGTATAGAAATCGGGGGGGGCGGAAGGGGGAATGGGTTAGCCTGGTGATGGGTATTAAAGAGGGCACGTACTGCATAGAGCACTGGGTGTTATACGCAAACAATGAATCATGGAACACTACATCAAAAACTAATGATGTAATGTATGGTGATTAACATAACATAATAAAAAAAAATCACTGCAGTCTTATCTGATCCATTTATACAAGGAACAAACAGGCTTTGAAGAACGGTTTAGCACCAGTGTGCTTCTTAGGAGAGAATAGGAAGAGGGTGACAAGCCCCCAAATTCCAGAAGTATGAAAATCTCCTGCCTAACGTGGCTGCCACCTTGGCCTTTGTGTCTCATTCCTTTCACTGCTGTTGCCTTTATAGAAAAAAAATGCTCATTTGGGCAGTGTTTAAACATGCAGCGGATTGTACTTCTTTCTGGGAAAGTGTGGATATGGGTAAGATGCCTCCTTTGTCAAAATCTGGCAAAATGAAATGTCCTTTTCTCTGTAATTCCTCAGTTATGTTATACCCATTATCTTGCCTTATTAAAATGGAAAGAACTTAAAAAAAAAATGCAACCAATTTCCGTATATTAATTATGTATCCTGCAACTTTACTGATTTCATTTATTAGTTCTAATAGTTTTTTGTTGGAGTGTTTAGGGTTTTTTTAATATATAGTATCACATTTGCAAATCGTGCAGTTTTACTTCTTCCACATTGGATACCTTACAATATGGATGCCTTTTATTTTATTCTATTTTATTTTTAGATTTTTATTTAAATTCAAGTTAGTTAACATATAGTGTATTATTAGTTTCAGGGGTAGAATTTAGTGATTCATCAGTTGCATATAACATCCAGTGCAGTTATTCCTTTTTTTTTTTTTTCTCTTTGTCTAATTGCTGTGGCTGGGATCTCCAGTACTATGTGACAGTAGCAGGACTTCCAGTACTAAGTTACAGAAGTAGACATCCTTGTCTTCCTGATCTTAAAGGAAGACCTTTCAGCTTTTTACCATTGAGTATATTTTTAGCTGTGGGATTTTTCATATATGGCCTTAATTATGTTGAGATATGTTCCCTCTAAACCCACATTGTTGAAAGTTTTTATCATGAACCAATGTTGAATTTTGTCAAATGCTTTTTCTATATCTAATGAGATGATTATATGATTTTTATCCTTCATTATCTTCATGCATTGTATCACTTAATTGGTTTGCAGATATTGAACCATCCTTGCATCCCTGGAATAAATTCCACTTGATCCTGGTAGATGATCCTTTTAATGTATTGTTGAATTTGGTTTGCTAATATTTTGTTGAGGACTTTTGCATCTATGTTCATCAGGGATATTGGCCTATAATTTTCTTTTTTTTTTTTTTTTTTTGTTTTTTTTTTTTTTTTTTCTCTTTTTTTTTGGTCTGGTTTTGGTATCAGGGTAGTGCTGACCTCATAATGATTTTGGAAGGATTCATTCGTCTTCAATTTTTTGGAATAGTTTGAGAAGGCTAGGTATTAGCTCTTCTTTAAATGTTTGGTAGAATTTACCTGTGAAGCCTTCTGGTCCTGGACTTTTGTTTGTTGGGAGTTTTTCAATTACCAGTTTTATGACATAACTAGTAATCAATTTGTTTAGATTTTCTGTTTCTTCCTGATTCAGTCTTAAAAGATTGTATGTTTCAAGGAATTTATCCATTTCTTCTAGATTGTCCAATTTTTGGCATATAATTTTTTGTAGTGGTCTCTTATAATCCTTTGTAGTTCTGTGGTGTTGGTTGTAACTTCTCCTTTTCATTTCTGATTTTATTTATTTGAGTTTTCTCTCCTTTTTTCTTGATGAGTCTGGCTAAAGTTTTATCATTTTTGTTTATCTTTTCAAAGAACCACCTGTTACCTTCACTGATCTTTTCTATTGTCTTTTTGGTTTCTATGTCATTTATTTCTGCTATGATCTTTATTATTTCCTTCCTTCTACTCACTTTGTTCTTCTTTTTCTAGCTTCTTTAGGTGTAAGGTTAGATTGTGTATTTGAGATTTTTCTTGTTTCTTCAGGTGACTGTGAACTTCCCTCTTGGAAACTGCTTTTGCTGCATCCCAAAGATTTTGAACTATCATATTTCCATTTTCATTTGTCTCTGGATTGTTTTTAAATTTCCTCTTTGATTTCATCTTTGACCTTTTGGTGGCTTAGTAGCATGTTGTTTAGCCTCCACTTGTTTGTTTCTTCCACTTTTTTTTCTAGGAATTGATTTCTAGTTGCATACCATTATGGTCAGAAAAGATGCTTGATATAATTTCAGTCTTCTTAAATTTATTGAGACTTGTGTTGTGGCCTAACATGTGATCTCTCCTGGAAATGCTCTAGTGCACTGGAAAAGAATGTATGTATTCTGATGTGTTTTTTTTGTTTTTTGGTTTTTGGTTTTGTTTCATTTTTGTTTTTGTTTTTGTTTTTGTTTTAGAGAATGGGGGGCAGAGGGAGAGGGAGAGAGAGAATCTTAACCAGGCTTCACATCCTGAGATCATGACCTGAATCGAAATCAAGAGTCATACACTTAACTGACTGAGCCACCCAAGCACCCCTATCCTGATGTTTTTAGATGGAATGTTCTGTATATATCTGTTAAGTTCATCTGATCTAGTTTGTTGTTCAAAGCCACTATTTCCTAATTGATGTTCTATTTGGATAATCTATCCATTGATGTAAAGTCAGTGTCAAAGTCCCTTACTATTATTGTATTGCTGTCTATTCCTCCCTTTACTTTCCCCTCACTTTAGAAATCTCTTTCAATGACAACTGACTGTTTGAAGCTAAAATAATAATAATGTAATAGGGGGTTTATAACATATATGGAAGTGATAATACATTACATTTTGTACAATACATTACACAGTTGTTACATTTTGTACAACGTACAAAAGCTGACAGAGGAGGAATCAAAGTGTACTGTTGTAAGGTTCTCAGACTATAAGCAAAGTAGTATAATATTACTTTAATATTACTTATTATGATAAGTTAATTTTTTAAATAATTTCAACAGATACAAAAAGCAATGGAAGATTCATAAGATTTAACAACTCAAATGGGCAAATAAATTTGGAGTTAAAATGGTTTCTCTCCCGTATTTCAAAGATAATTCCTCATATATTTGTTTGATCTACTTTAAGATTAAAAATGAAGGATGATGGTATGAGATACCAACAAATAACTTTGCTCTGAAATAGTAAACCTAGATTTTTTTATTCATACATAGCTTGCTTTGGATAGAGTTGGGTATAACTCTTACAAGAAAGAAGAGGACAACATGAGCCTGTACTTAGACATCCATCACATTGAAAGATTTATAAGCAACTTTTCTACCCTCATTTCTAGGCTTTGTTGTTTTAAGAAGGCCAAGTGAATAAATAGTGCCAGCCCCAGCTCAGGCAAAATTGTTAAGCAGAAGAAATGTGTTGTGCGTTCCCTCTCTTCTCCCACTTTTGTTGGCTACCAACTTTATATCCAGCCCCTGGCAGCTGATCCATGGTCTCTGATCTATTGCATTGTGTTATTTTCTGATACCCCATTTCTGCAAAAAAGTAGGTGTCTCAGTAAGCTGCACTTTGCTTGCTAATGTAATAAATATTACCTTTAATATTAATATTAAATTCTCGCTGTGATATTTTGGCAATTACTTTAGCATTATTTCTTATTTAATAGTGACTGATTTAAAAAAAAAAAAAACTCATACCAATGTGCAGTAGCAAACATACTGTATTTCCTTAATCATTCCTTATATGTGTATTTCATAAATATCCAACCCTTTGCTATGTGGAGCAATCCCAGGGATTTTCAGGTTTGGAAATTACATCCTAGAAAGGCAACAAGGGTAATTGGATAGAGCTAGTATTAGAACCTGGGTCTGCTGACTTCCAGTTTAATTAAATTCTTGAGAGTAGAAGGGAAAGTGTTGGTATCAGGTGACAAAGTGGTAGTCTGTGTGGGGTACTGCTGGCAAGAACTCATCCAGGCTTTTAGCCTGACAAGAATTCATTTCTTTATAATCTTTGATAGAAATATAAGGACTGTTCTTAAGGGAAGGCCTGGGAGTTCTATGCATGAACAGCCTCAGGAAACTGCTGTTGCTGTTGCTAACCCCAACCCCGGAATGAAGTTCCACAGAATACCTACTAACTGCAGCCTCCCCAACTCCGTGGGCCCTTCATACAGCCCTGTGAATATAATCCTTAACTGTGTTCTCTTTTAGCTGTTTAATTTTTTTTTTTTAGTTATTGATTTTGGTTTGTTTTTTTTTTTAAGATTTTATTTATTTAATTGACAGAGAGAGAGACAGAGAGACAGAGAGAGAGGGAACACAAGCAGGGGGAGTGGGAGAGGGAGAAGCAGGCTTCCCGCTGAGCAGGGAGCGCGATGCGGGGCTTGATTCCAGGACCCTGGGATCATGACCTGAGCCGAAGGCAGACGCTTAACCACTGAGTCACCCAGGCATCCCATTAATTTTGTTTTTAAAGTATCATTCCTTTGGCTAGTTTTCCCAATCAGCTATGATGTCTGTGGCTACAAATAACAGAAAACCCAAAAATATTATACAGTAAGGAAATTTATTGGCTTTCGTACCTTGGACTCCAGACCTAGGGCATACTTGAGGGTTATCTCAGTCTCGTACAGTTTCCTTTCTCTTGACGTCCTCTGCTACACCCCTCTTGGCTTCATCCTTAGACTGCTCTCCTCGTAGTCACACTGTAGCTATAATAGTTCCTAGCTTTGTGTCTGTACTTCCTGGCATCCAGTTGTTTCCCAAAGCTCTCTAGGAGTGAGGAAGCTTTTCCCCAGAAGCCCTGAGGAAACTTCTTCCCATGAATTATTAGACCAAATTGGGTCACATGGCCATTCCTGAACCAAGCCCTCTGATTTAGGGAGTTCCCTCTCTGAATAGCTTGGGCCTATATTCTGAACCAAGCACAGGAAAGGGACTTGTTGCACCCCGAATTATGGTGGTGGGATTAACTTTCCCTGAGACACAGGACGGGGTTGGGGGTCGGGGGGTGAAAAATTAGATTTCTCTTAGAATAGGGGAAATTAAAATAGGATGATGGACAGGTAACCAATAATGTCTGCTTCAGTTGTTTGGTTTGGTTTTTAGGGTTAGCATGGAATATCAAAGACTATGAGTTTGGGCTTAAGTCTAGCTTTCAGAGAGCTGCTATGGCACTTAGCCAGGTTCCTTAACTCTGTAAGCCTCAGCTTCCCTATAGGAATTTTGTAAGGATTAAAAATAATGTAGGTAAAGGACTTACCACATAAGAACTCAATAAAGGTATAGTTATTAAAATTTTTGTTGATTCTTAAAATTATAAATAATCAGTTTATGAAAGTGCCTTTATTTCCCTGCTGAGACCCATTCCATCCCTAGATGGTTACTAAAACAAGTGACCAACAAAAAAATGTTCTTTAGAGAATCTAGGTTATAGGTATACAGATGCTTACTATAAAATTATTTCATCTTTTTGCATGTTTGAATATTTTCATGATGATGTGTTGAGAATAATGAATTTACAAGAATGACAGTGTTGCAATAAAAAACATCAAGGATGACTCAGAAATACCAATCCAAAAATTCCTCTTCCCAAGACAGCAAAGTGTAATCAAAATGACAATTCAGGTTAATTTCAGGAATGATACTGTCCCCTTATGTCTCAAGCATTTCATTTCTTTATAAGGAAATATTGGGTCTGAAATTCTGGGTTTCCTGCCTTGAAATTGCTTGGCATTCATTAACGGATTTTGTATGAGCAGCCCATGACACAAAGGGATAATGAAGTATATATGAGATCTCACTACAAGAGCTCTGGAGTTAGCCTTTCAGAAATAGGTGGGAGAATAGAAGGAGAATCAGGAAAATGACTTTTATTGACTCTCTATAATGTATGTTCAAGGGGTTCTGTGGTTACAAGGATGACTATAATATCTTCCTGACTTTGAAAGAGCTCACACCTTATGTCAGAATACACCCCCATCAGTAACTAAATGAAGAAATGCCCTACTAAAGTTGTGTCTGAGAACATAGTGCAGAAGGAATTACTACAGGATCCTTATCACAGACTCCTTCAGTTAGGGAAAAGTTGTTAAAGTTTGAGATTATTTACCACAATTTTGTTTGTTTAAGAACACAGGAATCTGTTCTGTTGCTAACTCACTAAGATTCATAAAAAACCTTCACCTCCCAAAACTGGGCACCTACCCTCTTTTGTCAGCAAAATTCCCAGCCTCTCTGCATATGATCATATGGTTGAGTAAGATTACTTGCATACTCTCTCTTCTCCATAATAAGATTACTTGCATACTCTCTCTTCTCCATAAATAAGAATGAAAGGCCATCAAGGGCAGGCCAAAGTTCTTACAAAATAAATTGACAATAGTCAGGGCCAAGACCTTGACATTAACCCCACTCTTTCCTCTCCTGTCATATATCATTGTTCTCATCTCTCACGGGTCATATCTTAAGAGTTAGCTTTGTTCTGACTTGGAATCAGTCCAGTTGACTCTTCAGTAATGTGTAACATGGCCCACTTTTCGTTGCTGTTTCTGTTTTATCAGGCTGCCTGCTGTTACTTTACCAGGGCTTTTTTGTCCTTCCATTTTAGTGTGGATGTTTGGTTGCAGATTTTGTTGTTAAGGAATCAGTCCTACATAAGATAAATCATTAAGGTAACTATTATCTAAGCAGCTCTTAGAAGGGCATAGGGTGAAAAGGGTGAAGAAACCCCCAGAAAGTTGCTCAGAAGTCTTTCACCAGTTTGTTAAGAGATTATTCCAAGAACTTCCATCTACATTCATTCCTTTTTTGTAAGATGGTGGGATGCATGAATGAATAAATGAATGAGCAAAAACAATAGAAAAGTCGGGTGTAAAATGTTTGGCAAGCCATAGACAATAATATTAATAGCTTCTAACATTGGTATAATTCTTTACAATGCAGGGAACTTTTTCACTTACAGAATTTAATTTACTTTCACACCATCCTTATACAAAGTAGGTGTATTATTTATTTTATGTTGTCATCGGTGAGATCCAAAGATGTTAAGGTCTCATCACAGATAAGTGGAAGAGCCAAAGTTTGACCTATAGATCCTCAGATTCCAATTCCAGAGCCATTTCATCTTGCCCAAATTGTTCTTGAACCTAGGAGACAAGAAGCTATAAACACATTTGGTTTTGGTAAGTGAAATCAAGCAGGAACTTCTCTTCATTTCTAATTGGTAGACTAGAATTTCCAGCTACTGCAGTGAGAGAAATGTTGGTTCTAATGAATAAAAGATATGTAAGGTTTCCAGTACAACTCTAGCTCGAATGCCTAAAAATATGAAAGGCCATAGACTTATTTTTAATCTACAAATAAATGTCTGATGAGGAGAATGACCTGGGATGGTAATGTGAGGATTATGGCATTTCACTGTATGAGGTTAACATGTTCAAAGTGGAACCCCTGATCTTTCTCTTCCTTCAGACCTACTCTACCCATAGTCTTTTTTCAAATCAGTCATTGACAACTCCCATTTTTCCAGTTGCTAAAGCCAAAATTTATGAAGTCATACTCACCTCTTTTTCTGTTATACATCATATCTACTGTGTCAGGAAATCCTGTTGGCTCTACCTTCAAAATATACCCAGAATTCGACTTCTCACCACCTTCGCTGTTTTGCCCTGGTCCAAGCCATCATGTCTCACCTAGATTACCAAGTAGGTAGCTTCCTGACCCATCTCCTTTTTTGTATTCTATTCTCCCTGCCTCATAGTCTCAAGACCACAGCCAGGGATTCTTTTAAAACCTAAGTTAAATGATTCTATTGTCCCCTCAAAAGCTTTCTTCACTGGCTCCTGTTTCTCTCAGAGAAAACTTAAAGCCTTTACAACGATGGCTTTCCAAGCCTGTATGATCTGGCCCTCCCATTAGTTTCTGACCTCCTCTTCTATTGCACTCTCCACTGCTTACTCTGCTCCAGCCACACTGGCCCCCTGGCTGCTTCTGGAGCATTCCTGTCACCAGGCCTCTGTGGGGACCTTCCCCAGCAGCCGCTTGCTCAAATGTCTCCTTCTTAATGAGGCCTAGCATGACTATGCTTTTGAAAATTGCTGTCCTTCCTTAGGAATCCTGGTGTCCCCTGACTGCTCTTTTCCTCATACCACCTATGATTTACCAACATACTATATGACTTACTTATTATATTTATTACTTCTACTTTCTTAGAATATAGATAGGCTCCACAAGAACAGGTTTTGGGGGTTTGTTTCAATTTTTTTGTTCACTGATACATCCTCCATGCCTAAAATTACTGGGCACATAGCTGAAGCTCAATACCAATTTGTTAAATGAATAAATGATGGATGTATTTAATGAACATCTCTAGCAAAGATTTTACAGTTGTTGAGGAGGTACTCCTATGCTGGTTCTGACAGCAGTTGACCAATATCATGCCCTATGCGATGAAAACATCAATAGAGGTGATAGAAGTGAGAGAGATTTAAAAAAAGGAAGAGAGATCAGTAGAGCTGAATGGTTAGTCCAGTTATAAAACTTCTCAGGTAAAGACTGTTGGTCTTTGTTTTTCAAGGGAAAGGAGAATGTATGATGTAATTGCTATGGCTTCCGAAATATTACTTATGTGTCACTTGACATGATATCGCTTTCCCAGATTTATATGGGAAGGAGATATTTTGCATTCATTCATTCAAGTATTTTTCAACATGCCTGTTATGTACCAGGCACTGTATAACTAATTTCAAATTAAAACGTGCGGCAAGTACAAAGAATATGCTTTACGATGTCTGTATTTAATGTAGGAAAATGAAAGTTTCACTGGTTTGTTAGTTTCACTTCCAGCATTGCTTGTCTGCATTCCCTCAGCTTTTTGAAAATCAGATACTCTCCACATGCAGAGGTAATGGTACTCACCTATCATCAGTAGGACATATACTTGGACTTGTTCTTTTGCAATAATAATGTGAATAGTCACTCGTACTTGCAAGAATGTTAGCCAGAATTAAGGATGTAGGCTATAGCTATGAACAGAATTTTTTTTTTTTTATGAATCTAACTTAACTGACCCAATACTAGATGAACTAACTTACCTAAACAATCTATTATAATCTCATAAGATACAGAGATTGGAAAAGGTCATTAGCAGGTTATGGTTTGATCCTGTTTTTTTAACGCTCTGGATGGCTTAGTTTTTTTGGGGGGTTAAAGCACCATTTCCCTTTTAATGTAGTAAGCACTTTTTCCTCTATAAAATAGCCCATTCTTTGGAACGGAAACAGCATTAGGTCTTTGTAACTTGGGTAGTTTTTAGCACTGGATTGTTTAGTTTGTAAAAATATTTGATTTAGACTGAGCTTGTGGCCTGATGATGTTTAGAAGAGTGCCAAAGTGTAACTCATAGAAGATGCCAGTAAAAACCATAGTTGGGAGAGGTGAATAATGGTTGCGTCATTTTCCTGGTAGGTGTAACCAGGCCTGAAAATCCATCACTGCCATTTTTTAAATGTGTTCCTAAGAATAAAGTCAGCTGGTATTCTGTGAACTACATTAAGTATCAAAATATCTGCCAGTGCCTTGAGTCACTGTCCCACTGTCCTTACATTGTTAAGGAAGTTTTGTTTCATCATTGTGTTTTATTGCCAAACATAGCAGTAATATTTTTCCATAACTTTTAATGAGCATTTTAGTTCCAGTGAAAACCTTGAACATACCAGATTTTTTCATTGTGATTTAACTTTCATATCAAGGAAATTCTTGTTAACAAACAAGTTCTTGGGGCATCTGGGTGGCTCAGTCGTTAAGCGTCTGCCTTCGGCTCAGGTCATGATCCCAGGGTCCTGGGATCGAGCCCCTCATTGGGCTCCCTGCTCGGAGGGAAGCCTGCTTCTCCCTCTCCCACTCCTTCTGCTTGTGTTCCCTCTTTCGCTGTGTCTTTCTCTGTCAAATAAATAAATAAAATCTTCAAAACAAAACAAACAAGTTCTTGTAAAATATTTTAAAACTTCAGTTCCTAAAATATCTTCTCTTAAATAAAGTCTAAAGACCAATATAGCAGGAAAAAAATAAGCACATTTGGTTAAAATAAAATGAAGTCTTGTGAATAACATGCAGTAATCAAGCCAACACAACAGATCAGATTTCTAGACTAATAAGATACAAATAAAAGATTTTAAGATTCAAATAAAGTACATTAAAATACATTCAGTGCTCCTTGATTAGTGGAGAGTTTTTCTAGAAATGTTGAATGTACAATTTCCTGACCCCTATTGTGAATGAAATACCCTGCAATAATTGATAAAAGTGTATTTGTCTGCATATATGCCTTTGGCTGTGTTAGGAAAAGCAGAGGCACTGAAGTAGCTGGAATCAAAAAACCATCTCCTGCTCCTTGGAGAGTATGGGTCTAGAAAAGAATGGGAAAAGACAAATAGAATAGAAAGTGAGTTATTGGCATCTCATAGATTTGGGTCTGATTAAGTGTGGGAGGCAAGTAGCCAAAGGGAGTAGTGTGATCCCCTGTTTTTTCTTAAGCCCTTAGACCTGTAACCTCTCTTTCAAGAGTAAGGATATTCCTTCCCTTTCAAAAGGGTGGCATTGTACTAAGGTATGCTATCTTCACTAAAGAAGAGTATGTGCACAGGTAGAGTTGGAGAATAAAATCTAGGACCCTGTCCCATGGGAAAGTCAGTAACCCATGAACACAGACTGCTTCATCCATAGCAGTTCTTAAGAATATTTGTCTATGACTTCAACCACAGTTTATATTTGTTTATAAAAGAATAAAAAGAACAGAGAGAGAGACACGCACGAAGACTAATTCTTTTACTTTTTTTGTTAGTTGGCGAACATTCTCAAAAACTTTTTTCCCCACCAATCTTGCTGCAAGTGTGTCTCTTCAAGGTTTGTATCATCCTTATTTCACTTTTTTACTTTATAGCTGAGGCCAGGGCCACAAAGAATACTCAAAGAAAAGGGACTGGGAGGAAGCTGGATAGAGCCCACAGGAAATCTCATTTTAGGCCAGGCCTCTTGGTATGTGACCATATAACTTATCATCTGAACACAAAAATTTGAGAAACAGTATTGTACATATTAATAAATAAAACAACGGGTAGGGAAAGGACTGGCCTGGACCATCCCAGACAATGTGGTCATAAGTGGGAAACTCCTGGGCGCCTGGGTGGTTCAGTTGGTTAAGCGACTGCCTTCGGCTCAGGTCATGATCCTGGAGTCCCGGGATCGAGTCCTGCATCTGGCTCCCTGCTCAGCAGGGAGTCTGCTTCTCCCTCTGACCCTCCCCCCCCGTCATGCTCTATCTCATTCTCTCTCTCAAATAAATAATTAAAATCTTAAAAAAAAAAAAGTGGGAAACTCCTACTGCCTTAGTGCCAAACTCTTCACTTTCTCTAAGGCTTCTATTAAATGTGAAGGGGAGATAGAAAAAACAATAGAGAAAATTAGCAGAATCAAAACTCAGTTCTTTAAAAAGATCAGCAAAAGTAACAAACTCTTAGCTAGACTTACCAAGAAAAAGAAGACTCAGGTTACTAAAATCTGAAATAAAAGAGGGGATATTAATACCAACTTTATGGAAATAAAAAGAAGCACAGTGTACAAAATTAATGCAAAATGGATCAAGACCTAGATGTAAGAGCTAAAACTATGAAACTTAGAAGAAAACATAGGTGTAAATTTTTGTGGCCTAAGGATTAGGCAATGATTTTTTAAATATATAACACAAAAAGGACAAGCAACCTAATTAGTTAATAGGACTTCATCAAAATTAAGAGAGTGTAAAGACAGCCCACATAATGGGTGAAAATATTTTCAAATCACCTATCTAGTAAGAGATTTGTATCCAGAATATATAAAGAATCCTCACATGTAAATAATAAAAAGACAACCCAATTACAAAATAGACATGTCTCCAAAGAAAATATATAGATGGCCAATATGTACATGAAGAAACTATCAATACCATCAGCCATCAGGGAAATGCAAATCAGCACCACTGTGAGATACTGCCTTACACCCACTAGGATGGCTGTGATCATAAAGACAGATAATAGCAAGTGTTGGTAAAGATGTAGAGAAATTAGAATCTTCATACCCTTGGTGAAAGTGTAAAATGTTGCAGCTGTTTTAGAAAATTGGCAGTTGCTCGAAAGATTAAACATAGAGTTATATATATATATAACCTAACAATTCCACTCCTACATATGTAGCCAAGAGAAATGAAAACATATGTCCACCCAAAAACTTGTACCTAAATATTTATAACAGCATTATTCATAATAACAAAAAAGTGGAAGCAACCCAGTGTCCATCAACTAATGAATGAATAAATAAAATGTAGTGTATCCATAAAATGGAATATTATTCAGCCAAGCCATAAAAAGGAACAGAATCTTGACATTTGCAATGACGTGAATGGAGCTAGAGAGTATTCTGCTAAGCGGAGCTGATCAGTCAGAGAAAGACAAATACCATACGATATCACTCATATATGGAATTTAAGGAAAAAAAAAAAACATGGAGAGGGGGAAGAGAGGAAAACCAAGAAACAGAGTCTTAACTCTAGAGAATAAACTGATGGTTACCAGAGGGGAGGTAGTCAGGGGAATGGGTTAAATAGATGATGGGGATTAAAGAGGGCACTGAGATGAGCACCAGGCGTTGTATGGAGGTATTGAATTACTATATTGTACACCTAAAACTAATATTATACCGTATGTTAACTGGAATTTAAATAAAAATTTGGAAGAAAAAAACATGGATTTATACACTTTAAATAGATTATATAGCATGTGAATTATTATCTCAATAAAGCATATATTTAAAAATATATCAAGCATCTTTTGTGGTTCCGTACAAATTTTAGGATTGTTCTAGTTATGTGAAAAATGCTATTGATAATTTGATAGGGATTGCGTTAAATGTGTAGTTTGCTTTGGGTAGTATGGACATTTTAACAATATTTGTTCTTCTGATCCATGAGCATGGAGTGTCTTGCCACATCTTTGTGTCCTCATTGATTTCTTTCATCAGTGTTTTATAGTTTTCAGAGTACAGGTCTTTCACCTCTTTGGTTAAGTATATTCCTAGGTATCATCTTGTATTTGGTACAATTGTAAATGGGATTGATTCCTTCGTTTCTCTTTCTGCTGCTTCATTATTCGTGTGTAGAAATGCAACAGATTTCTGTACATTGATTTTGTATCCTGCAACTTTACTGAATTAATTTATAAGTTCTGGTTTTTTTGTTGAATCTTTCAGGTTTTCTATATGTATTTTCATGTCATCTGCAAATAGTAAAACTTTTACTTCTTCCGATTTGGATGCCTTTTCTTTCTTTTTGTTGTCTGATAACTGTGGCTAGGACTTCCAGTGCTATGTTAAATAACAGTGGTGAAATTGGGCATCCCTGTCTTGTTGCTGACTGTAGAGAATTTTTTCTCAATTTTTCCCCATTTAGGAGATTTGCTGTGGGTTTTTCATATATGGTCTTTATTATGTTGAGGTATGTTCCCTCCAAACCTACTTTGTTGAGGGTTTTTTTCATGAATGGATGTTGTACTTTGTCAAAAGCTTTTTCTGCACCTATTGAGGGGATCATAGGATTCTTATCCTTTCTTTTAATAATGTGTATCACATTGATTTGCAAATATTGAACCACCCTTGCAACCTAGAAATAAATTCTACTGATTGTGAATTTATATGGAACCACAAAAGACCCCAAATAGCCAAAGCAGCCTTGAAAAAGAAAAGCAAAGCTGGAGGCATCACAATTCTGGACTTCAAGCTATATTACAAAGCTGTAGTGATCAGAGCAGTATGGTACTGACACAAAAATAGACACATAGATCAATGGAACAGAATAGAAAACCCAGAAATGAACCCACAACTATATGTTCAATTAATCTTTGACAAAACAGGAAAGAATATCCAATGTGAAAAAGATAGTCTCCAACAAATAGTGTTGGGAAAACTGGACAGCAACATGCAGAGTGAAACTGGACCGCTTTCTTACACCATACACAAAGATAAATTCCAAATGGATGAAAGACCTAAATGTGAGACAGGAAACCATAAAAATCGTAGAAGAGAACACAAGCAGTAACTTCTTTGACATCAGCCGTTATCAACTTCTTTCTAGATAGATATGTCTCCTGAGGGAAGGGGAACAAAAGCAAAAATAAACTATCGGGACTTCATCAAAATAAAAAGCTTCTGCACAGCAAAGGAAACAGTCAACAAAACTAAAAGGCAACTACAGAATGGGAGAAGATATTTGCAAATGACATATCTAATAAAGGGTTAGTACCCAAAATATATAAAGAACTTAAACAACTCAACACCCAAAAAATGAATATCCCAATTAAAAAATGAGCAGAAGACACAAATAGACATTTTTCCAAAGAAGACATCCAGATGGCTAACAGACACATGAAAAGATGCTCAACATCACTCATCATCAGGGAAATGCAAATCAAAACTATAGTGAGCTATCTCTTCACACCTGTGAAGCTAAAATCAACAACACAAGAAACAACAGATGTTGGTGAGGATATAGGGAAAGGGGAACCTTCTTGCACTGTTGGTGGAAAAGCAAACTGGTGCAGCCACTCTGGAAAATAGTATGGAAGTTCCTCAAAAAGTTAAAAATAGAACTACCCTATGATCCAACAATTATACAAAAATACTAATTCATAGGGATACATGCACACCAATGCTTATAGCAGCATTATCTATAATAGCCAAATTATGAAAACAGCCCAGATGTCCATCAACAGATGAATGGATAAAGAAGATGTGGCATATATATACAATGGAATATTAGCCATAAAACGGAATGAAATCTTGCCATTTGCAATGATATGGATGGAGCTAGAGAATATAATGCTAAGTGAAATAAGTCAGTCAGAGAAAGACAACATATGATTTCACTCATATGTGGAATTTAAGAAACAAAACAAATGAGCAAAGGGAAAAAGAGAGAGAGAGAGCAAACAGACTCTTAACTATAGAGAACAAACTGGGGGTTACCAGAATGGGGAGGAGGTGGGGAGATGGGTAAAACAGGTGATGGGGATTAAGGGGTGCACTTGGTGTGATGAGTACTGGGTGTTGTATGGAAGGGTTGAATCACTATATTGTACACCTGAAACTAATATTACACTGTATGTTAACTAACTAGAATTTAAATAAAAACTCTTTAAAAATTATATCAAGGGGTGGTTGACCAGTAACAGATTTGAGTTTTGTGGCCCTCAAATCCACATGCATATCACACTCATGATAAAACTTGGGCAACTTCGCTTTTATCTGTTTTCCATATTGTGCATATTCACCACCTGTCCCTCACACACTACCCCATCACCCCATAGACTTTCTTTGAAGAAAGAGTACTGTTGCTAAAAAGTAGTTTGAAAATCTCTGGAAACAATGAGCTCCAGAACCTCTTCCAGCTCTAAGAAGCATGATTCAGATACATTGAACTGAGAATTTGAATTTGGCCTAGATTACCCTATTTTAACTCTATGTCGACAAAAGGAAAGCTGTGAACAAAGACAGTTTTTTCCCCACATAGCTGCACACAGGTGTGAGTTAGTGGAAACAGTGGAACTCAGCCAGGTCTTCAGTTCCCTAGTGCAGTGCTCTATCTCCAAACTCTGCTTCCTGTTCTTGAATACAGTGATTTGCTAAAATAGACACACCTGGTCTCAGCACCTTGCAAATGGATTTTTCTTCCAGCATTTCAAAATACATTCATGTATTGATGAAGGCTTTCTCTGGGAAGCCATCTGTCTGAAATCTGCAGTAATAAAAGCCTTGCTAGTCCCTTAGGTACTCATAATGGTATCTGTTGCTTCATTCCTCTACTCTTTTCTGCTACTTCTTTTTCTTAATTTTTTTTCATTCATTCATTCATTTACAAAGCATGTATTTGTGGAGTACCTGCTATGTGCCCAACACTAGATATGTAATAGTGAACAAAATTAACTAGTCCCTGCAATTATGGATCTTGCCATCTAGTAGGGAAACATAGTAACGAAAACGACAAGGTTTAAAGATTTCAAATTGTGGTAAGGGCTATGAAAGAAATAAGATTCTGAAATAGAGAGTATGTAGATTATGATTTTAAAATGAGCTCTGGAGTCATATTCCCAATGTTCAAATCCCAGCTACACCATTTAATAAACATTTGTGTGATTTGAGCAAGTTACTTATCTGGGCCTCAGTTTCTTTATCTTAAAATGGGGATAATAATAGTACCCACTTTACAGAGCTGAGGATTAAATGAGTTGTTACAGAATAGTGCCTAACATATTCTAAGTGCACATAGAAAAATGCCAGGCACATTCTAAGCATGAAATAAGTGTTATCGGTGCATTGGTATTGCTTTAGAGAATATCAGGGAATCAACTAGTTAGGTTATCAGTATTGCCAACTTAATCACCATCATCGCTGTCATCCGATATACTTATCTCACCTCATTCATATACATGCTTTGTGCACAGGATCTACAAAAATGGATGTAGCGTGTTTCTGGACCCAAGAATCCTACAATCTAGTTAAGAGAGCAAAAGGCTTAAAAGAAAATAGGAATAGAAGGTAGCATATGCTAAGTACCAGATAAATGCTAAAGATGGTATGCCCTACAGGATTATAGGAGAGAGAGGAGTTATTGTGGGCTCATAAAGGGAAGGTGTCATAGAGGAAATGCCCACTGCACCATATATTATTTAATTTCACATCCCCATGTTGGTCATCTGGCCAGTTACTTTTTTTTATGAACTTTTTTTTTTTATTGAAATAGAGTTGACACATAACGTTACATTACCTTCAGGTGAAAAATGTATGAACTTGGGCGCCTGGGTGGCTCAGTTGGTTAAGCGACTGCCTTCGACTCAGGTCATGATCCTGGAGTCCCGGGATCAAGTCCCACATCAGGCTCCCTGCTCAGCAGGGGGTCTGCTTCTCCCTCTGACCCTCTTCCCTCTCGTGCTCTCTGTCTCTCATTCTCTCTCTCTCAAATAAATAAATAAAATCTTTAAAAAAAAAAAAATGTATGAACTTTTTTTTTAATTTTATTTTATTATGTTATGTTAGTCACCATACAATACATCATTAGTTTCTGATGTAGTGATCCACCATTCATTGTTTTCACATAACACCCAGTGCTCCATGCAGTACGTGCCCTCCTTAATACCCATCACAGGGCTAACCCATCCCCCCAGCCCCTCCCCTCTAAGACCCTCAGATTGTTTCTCAGAGTCCATAGTCTCTCATGGTTCATCTCTCCCTCCGATTCCCCTCCCTTTATTTTTCCCTTCCTTCTCCTAATGTCCTCCATGCTATTGCTTATGTTCCACAAATAAGTGAAACCATATGATAATTGACTTTCTCTGCTTGACTTATTTCACTCAGCATAATCTCCAGTCCCATCCATGTTGATGTAAAAGTTGGGTATTCATCCTTTCTGATGGCTGAGTAATATTCCATTGTATATGTGGACCACATCTTCTTTATCCATTCATCTGTTGAAGGGCATCTCGGCTCTTTCCACAGTTTGGCTATTGCGGACATTGCTGCTATGAACATTGGGGTGCATATTGGCCAATTACTTTCTAACTGGTGGTGCTACCTGCATCCTCTCTGCCCCCCAATCCCTATTCCCACTGCACATTTTGATCACAATTTTTCTCAAGCACCATTTGTCATTTATTTGCTCAGAAAGTTCTTTTAACGTTCCATTGTATATAGCAATGTTTCTCAAATATTATGTGCAGAAAAATTACTGAGTGTTTGTTATAAGTGTAGGTCACCAGGTGTCACCTTCAGGTAAGATACTTTTGGCATGGGGCCTGGGAATCTCTATTTTTAACAAGTGCTCTAGATTATTTTGATTCTGGGGGTCGAAAGGCTCTGCTTTAAAGAAGACCGGCAAAAAAACTAAGAATTCCATTTTATTAACCTGCCACCTAGAATCTTGCTTTATCCTGCCTTTGCAGCCTCATCCTCCACTATTCCCATTAATACCTCTTTTATTTGAGCCAAATGGGGCATTTCCTTTGCCATATATTTACCCATGCTCTTTCCTGTCTTTTGTCTCTTCATTTATGTGGTTCCTTCAGCCTCAGTGTCTTTACTGCCATTTCAACAAGTCCAGATCCTGGTTTCTTTCAGTCTTGGAACAGATGTGTTCTAAAAGCATCTTTAGTAAAGTATCTCTAACCTAGAAGGTAGGCTTCAAGTTTAACTGATCTTTGTGTCTACTCTTTCACCCAGGGACCTAAATAAGCACCTTGCAAAATTCATTTCGGTTTTTTCTTAATTCATTCATTAAATATTTACAGGATGCCTTCTGTGTGCCAAGCACTGTTCTGGGTGCCAGTGATAAAGTAGAAAAATAAATATGCAAAAAGTCCTCTGTTTTCATGGACCTTACATTCTAGTGAGACAACTGTTTGTAAGTAAATATTTTAAATATTTTGAGAAGAGTAATCTGGCAGTGCTATATGGGATAGGTTAGGAAAGGGAAAGACCAGTGAAAGAAACTAATAAGGAACTTTTGTATTTAGCCATTGGAGAACAGGAAGGGCCAGTGAGAATAAAAAATACAAAGGAAATAGCAAGAGTAACTAATGATGTGAAGGAATGACCAGCAGTACTTGGTAGGGACCAGGAAGATATAGTTAATATTTGAGCCTTTTGGGAGGGAACAAATAAGAAGTTAAGTTATAAAGGTGATATTTTTGGGAAAAGATATTTTAGAATGTTATGGTGATCTTTTATCTTTTTAGTTTTTTATTTATTTTTATTTATTTTTTGACTACTGTAAGTTATTTATTGAAGCCATCTCCTGCCATGAGCAAAGGGATGGAAGATCAGTATACTGATCAATATTTGATATAAGTAAGGAAGGTGAACTTAAGGTCCCATATACTTTTCTGGTCCATGTACAGAGTCCTGGTCCAAACCAGTGCTGTGGTCCACACTGAGTTGTGGTCCACGTTCTCTTTATTCATCTTCATAACCAGTCAGACATGGATTCATGTGAGAGTTATGGTATAGAGTATGATTACCATCTCTCCAGAGAAAGGGCTTGGACCTGATGTGGAGATGGGGGTAGGAGATGAACTCGGGAATCTCATGCTTTCTGTGATGGCAATTGAGAAAGACGTTCAGCATGCTCAGTCATACACCGGGGAGTGCTAAGAAGTTAGGTGAGGGTGTTCCACATGTGAGCTGAGCCCTTCTTGCCATGGGCATCACTCTTGACTTGGACCACCCCAGCTGTGCCCTGGACCACCCTAGCAGCCCAGAAACCCAGTACCTACCTGCCACTGCCATTTTCAACTTGGACCTATGGTGATCTTTTAGGTGCAGGATACTCATAATGGAGCATCTAAGTAGAAATGCTCAAAGACAATTAGAAATAGTTAGGTCTTATAAGAGCTCAGCCTTCTCTTCTCCCTTTCCTCTTACTCAACTCACTAATATTCCATTAGTCGCAGCTGTACCAGGGCCAAAATCCTACCAAGAAATATTCTGCATCCCATTTTGATTTTCCGGGGATGTGGCATGACTCCATGTCTTGGCCCACTCTTCTGTCCTCCAAGTATTTGTGCAGAATGAGGTCTAGGCCCAACCCCAGAAAACCATCTCTAATTATAGCCCTCCCTTGAATGGTTCTTGGCTGATTGGGGGTTTGGTTTTCTAGAAGAACTAGGAAGACGTCGTAAACTAGAGAGTCCTTTGGGACATTGGGTATGGTGGTGAGTGTCATCATCTCCCTGTGTGAAGATCACTGTGGTCATTTATGATTCTCGGGAAAATAGGCAAAGTTTGAAAGTCGGATTTTATTAAAGCATTGGCATAACAGGTTGGGAAGCTGCTTGCATAACGTGGAAAATCTTCTTTCTCCATTCTTATAATCGCTCAGGCAAAAAATTCACATCATTTCTGTCTCCTGTCTTTCTCTCATAATATTCCAACAGTCCAGTCCAGTACATCAGCAAATACAGTGTGTGTGTGTTACATAAAATTTTATGATCTGATTTCCCCACTAGGATGTAAACTCCATGAAGGCAAGGACTTTGTTTCTGCTATATCCCTAGCCGTGCCTGGCACATAGTATATGTTCAATAAGAATTTGTTGAATGAATGAATAATGTGAAATATTTTTTTACACATTTTGCTTAATAATTTTGACATTGGCTCTATCTTCAAGAAGCTCAGGAAGTATTTAATCCCGATAGAATTATTATAGCTAAAGTCCAAACATTAATCATACTTGACTGAATAACGTTGCCTTAAAACTATCATTAAAAAAATATCTTTATTCTTTAAGTAGTTTAGAGACATATAAACTTTAAATACTAAGAACACTCCTCTTTAATGATGCTAATTTGATAAACTGTTATGAATATGATCTGAAATTTAGTATTAAGAGACATTCTGATAAGGTCATCTAGTAATCATGTAACAACTATGGTTAAAATTTATTAAAAATTTATTATAAAGCTTTTTGAGAAAGTTTTCTCAGGAGTTTCCAGACTTACCTACTGCTTTAATGTTTGTAGAGATGATGCTTGATATTTGGGAGGAGTTAATCTACATTTTCTTTTTAACTTCTGAACGTTTATTCAAGCAATTCCACATGATTGAGAATATCCTTAAGATATATGTTGGATTACAAGTTGTTTTCTCAGAACAGCAAGAATTACTTGGGACATATCAGCATATGAAAATTAACTGGTGGTGTAGGGCTAGCTGACCTCAACTATTGTTAGGAATATTTACCTGATTTAGAGAATAGTTCGGGTTTATAAGGATTAAAGGGAGAGGCTATGATCAAAGCAGTTTGTGGGGAAGGGCATTTTGGCCTAGTGATGATTTTTATGGAGTATCAGCACAGAACACAATTCTTCTAAAGGAAAAGAAGAATTGGCTGCAGGGCATAAGCAAATGTTTTTCTCTAACATCTTGACCATTTTGCATTTCAAGTCCATTACATGCATCATTAAGGTATTGACAACATATGAGAACACAGAGAGAATCATATGTAGCTTTAGTTCAGTTTGGATTTGATCTGCTATCATGAAGTTAAAGGGTAGCCAATAAAAGTTTGTAAGCGACCCTCTATTCTATGTTTTGATGGACTTCAATAAAATCAGCTACATAGTAGAGAATACCAAGAATCAGGTTTACTTTGAGGAGAATCTACAGTTAACCAAACCAGGTTTGTATGGACTTAGTAAATAAAATATATAATAATGAAAATCAGCTCAGTATTTTTGTTAAATAACTATGTTCTGTGTGGCAGCGCAAACCAGCTACTGGATAAAGTTAATTATGGATACACTTAAGCCATTTTCATTATTTTTAACTTGTACAGAAAACTAGGGGAAATTTCGTTTTAAAAGCATGCTCTTTAAAAAAAAAAAAAGTTAAAATAAAAAAAAAAAAAAAAAAAAAAGCATGCTCTTGCTTCATTTCCATAAACCCTACATAGTTTCCATAAAGGGGTATATGTGATTTGAAGGATAAAATAAGAATTTGTATGTATTTTTATCAATAGAAAGTTCTCCAAGTTCAACTATAGTTTTCTTATCAGAAAATCAGGTTCATAGTTGCAAGGCAGAGGCCCACTAGAATGGCTAATAAGCATATTCTACTTCTGCCCTGCTGCAGAAACTAAATGCCAAATTTTCTGCGACTCTAACAGAGAATGCATAGGCTCGGTAAACTTTCATCTGCTTCAGGGTCAGGGCTGATTCAATCTTAAGGCAAGTTTATGAGAGTGGCTGATGTGATACAGTTGTTTCTAGTAAAATCAGACTAGCTCTAAGGAGCCAATCTAAGTCAGTCTCTGAGTAAAATTCTATGAGAAACAGACTCCAACTCAGACACAATTGTAAACCCTGATATAATAAGGACTTGCAGCTGATTTAATCCTATTGAAAATCTTTAAGCAGCCATGAAACAAAATGGTTTCCACATTGACATCAGTGGAATGAACCTTGGATATCATCAGTATGAAGAGTAGTTACCTTGTCCACACAGTAGCCACTTTTAAAAGAATTAACATCGTGGCCATTTCAAAGCAGGTTGTTGTTTCTGATGTAAAGGCATCTGTTTTGATTAAGATCCAACTTCCCAGACTGTGTCAAGTTTTATTTTTTAAGAACCGAATTCATTACAAAAAGCAAACAAGTCAAACTTAAATTCAGAAGTTAGTATAAATCAATTAGACCTAGTCTCCTTGAACAAAAATGACTAACCTATTCCAATTTTCTATGTGACAGACATAGAGAAAGAGAGGGAGACAGAATGAAAACTGTTTCTGAGTTCAGACCTTCTATGCAAAGTTTCACCTGGAACTAATTTTTTTCCATGAATTTAGAAGCTCCTGAAAATGAGCTTATGCTAGGAAATCATATATGTATAAAAGGACAGACAGACACAAAAGTTTAAAGGTCAGCACTGCAGATAAAATCTCAGTAAGTAGGATTTGAACTTGTGTGGGTAGGTTGGTGTGTATACTTTTTTTTATTTGTTTGGCTTATCATATTGAACACACTGATAATGATCAGGGTATTATGGTCCGTTTAGCGCTAGAACTGGTCCCTTTTTGTGATTTACAACTTTAATTAGAACAATAGACCAAACATGGGCTACAGTAAAACACAACCTTGCCTGAACTATCTATCTCCATGCTTCTTTTATTGCATTTAGCACTGGTCTCGAAATGTGAATATTTGAACTGATACTTAGCAAGCAGTAGTGGCCTCATACTGTTACTTCAAAGAGCCGGAAAAGTAACTTCATGAAAGGGATAACTTGAAACTATAGTACTCTTTACCATTCTATTTGTTAAGCAGTGATGGGTATCATTAGTTCTGCTCTTTTGCATAATTACTGCAGTATTGTGAAAACTTTTTTTGCCATCCAACTGGGAACGATTATATTATGTGGGATCTGGGAGAACATTTGGCTTAGAGAAATAAAATTAAAAAAGCCCTGATTTTCTAAGCACTCTGTATCTGTAGTACACAAGTGCACACAGTGCTTGTTCAAGTTTGGTTTTTAAGTAAAAAAACAACATGGGTTGGTGACACTTAAGGAGATGTTTCATATAGAAGGGAATTTGTTCTTCTAATTTTTTAATTAATTTAATGTGCTTAGATAAATTTTACCTAGCACATCCCTGAGCTGCGATGGTAATTCATGTATAAAATAACACATTTATCAAGTACGATGCTGACATCACTGAAAATTTGAGACTTAAAGATATATTTTGTTGTTTACTTGATTAAATTAATTCATCAAGTTGAATTGTCTTGCTGATTGTTACAACAATTTGCTACTTATGTAAAGCTTCCAGAATAGGCTGTCTCTGTGTTAAAGGGATATACAAGGAACCTCTCCAAGCAGCACCACCCCACCCCATCCCCAAAACCAAACTTCTAAAAGATACAGCTAGAAGAGTATGTTTGCAAATGTTTAGACAATGAGGCACATAATTTTTTCAAGTTTGTAAAAACTCTCCTTTGTAACTCCAGTATGTGAAGCCATTAGAATACTGTAACTGATTTTTTAACTGATTTTTTTTATTGTATTTGATTTTGTAAGATCTTTACTTCTTTGAAAACATTATTACATTTTAGCAAGGACAGTAAAATTAGAATAGATGTCACAGTGATATACAGATATGTTTGTCACTTTGATTTTGTGGTTTCACACTTGATTTTTTCATAATTTATAAGATGTGAGTAATGATCTCGTGATTGGCAAAAGATACTCTGATGAAGGTTAAAGCATGACTGTTGCATGGTGGAAATACTACTTCAGTATTGCTGTTATAGAACCATAATTATGATAGGAAGGTGGGAAAATATGTAGATATATCTGTGTTCGTGTATAGTTAAGGTTTCCTTAAAATGATAAAGAAATTAAAAGAAGTGATGTGAATTAAAACGTTGGAATAGATGCTGAATTGCCCTTTTTTGTCATCCATCAAAGCAAAAATTATATTTGTTTTACACCTTGTTCATTCTCAAGAGTTTGCTTCCGACGTAGTTTTCTTTAAAAGATTTAAATATCCATTTATTTGCAGCATTTTTATTAATGAGGCTGACTTTTTGAATGTGCTCCTAAAAATGTCGATATGGCCAAACCAGAAGTTTCAGTCAATCAGGCTTATCTTTCTCTGCTCCACAATGCCCCTGAAGAACATCTAATTAATGTCATTTGAAATTATTTTAATGCATTCTTTGGTACTGTCACATACTTAAGTATGGTTTTAGCCACTGCTCCTGAGAGACTGTGGCTCTTGCCAGACTCCAGGGTGAGCTAGTAAACTTACCTATCTCCGTACACGAAAAGGAGGAATTAGCTACAGCTCCCCAACTACTAGGACAGCTTTCAGCACCTTCTCCGTGGTGGCTAGTATCTGTGCCATGGAGAGCTGCGAGGATGGGAAAATGCGCTGAAATGATCGAAGAAGTAAACTATCAACTTGACATGTTTTCCTAGCTATTGAAAAATCTTCTCATATTGAAACCCATTGATAGTGAAACTGTAGAATTCCTCCAATTTAAGTACCATCTGGTTGTGCTCAAGGCTTTAAAGCTGTTATCTCCGCATACAATTTCAGAGTCCTATACTTTTTTCTTCACCAAACTATCCATTTTTAAGCCACAAATATTTTTCCAGCTCTTTCAGATTTTATCTAAAAGTATATTTTAACAGTATTTAAATAGTTCTTAAACAATAACAATTTATCTTGATAGATGGCATGCTGTGTTTTTTCATTTTATTTTAATTAGCCATTGTGGAACCAAATTCCCTTTTGTTTTAGTCTTTTAAATATTGTTTAATTATAGTTATCATGCCAGATATCTTAAAGGTTATTTTACCAATACAGTTTCATTTAACATAACCCATATGGAATCAATAGCTCAGTTTCCTAAAGTGAATGCTTGGAAAATCTTACATTCATATGTTAAGAGTACACATCCTTTCCTCATTAGTTGGAAAGTACAGGGATTTTGGCACGGGTTCTGTGTGGAAGCATTGTGCAGCTTTTATATGGATTTTGTTTTTAGCCTTTGATGACACTGTTTAGAATAGGAAGTATCTAATAAGTAAAGCATTTTGTCTCAAGTGCTGCCAGTGTGTTTAATATATGCCTGGAGGTCTGAAACATTATCTTCTTCACTGCAGTAATATGCATTTAATTCTCTGAAAGCAGAAGGTCGAACTTTTAAAAGGGACGCAAAGTACATTTTCAAACAGAATAATTCAAAACATATGGAAGAGGGGACCAGAGTAATGTACAGTTGGTTTTTATGGTTTAATCATGATCATGTTAATGCACACCAGTAGCTAATTAAAGAAAACTTTTATTGTTCATTTCAAATGAGTTAGGTAAAGAGTGGGAGAGCTGAGGTAACGGCGCTGCCCAGACACCCATGTTTCTGCCGCGCTCACTAACAGCAAGCAGATACTGCTCTTTTCTGACAACTTAAATTATTAGTCCCCTCAGACGATAATAAAGCAAAAGTTCTTTTCAGAGTTACTACATGGTGAACTTTTCTTTTTCCACAAAGGAATAGTAAATTGATGCCCAAGTTTAGGGCCTAGCACACATAATTAATTATAAAACTTTTCTCAAGAGCGGGCCAGATACTCTTTAGTATAAGAGATAAATCTGCAGTGAACTGGTGACAAACCAATGGATTTTCAAATATGTCTCAAAAATCATCAGCTTATTTATTTCAGTGCTACAAATAGTGTGGAAACTTGGAAAAATGGAGGAAATCTTGGCTTTTAACCCAGTTTTAAGAATTTAGTTTCCTAGTACTGAGAAGGTTGTACTTTTTTTTTTTTTTTTTTCCAATGAGGGAGTCTTTCATCTCTGGGTCATTGGTTCAAATTCCATTCTGCTCGGTAGTGACTAGAATTAGTTACCATCTGACTTCTGTTCAATAACCTGCGTGACCCAAGCTGATAGCTGCCATCCTGCCCTTGCTGGTTATTTATATCTCAAGATCAGTCTACTTGACATTCACTAGAGCTAATTGTGGCAATCTCAGCACGTAACAGGGCTGGGCACTCCATGTCTACCTACAGGTGGTTTGTTTTGTCATGTTACCACCATTAGGGAACCCTTAATTTACTTTAAGGAAGGAGAGACCAGATTTTAAATACAAATCTGTACATCTGAAAAAGAAAATGGAACGCTCTGTGCATAGAAAGTAGTCCCCTGGAGTTAACCGTGGTCGCCTTTCCTGATAGAATAAAAATGGTTGAGTTCTGGATTTGAGTTTGCCACAGAACTCAACCTAAAGGAATTCTTTATTATTTCTTTATTATGTTGTATACAGATACTTAGTTTGTAAGGCCTCAAAACATGGGCAGTAAATCCTAGGCTAGTTTTTTTCACGTATTATTTGAGAACTCTTAGTTGGTAATGGATTTGGAGGTATAATAGGGATAACAAAAAGCTTTAAAGTTAAATTATTTTGATACTTGCCTTACTTTTTATTTTACTGAATTTTTAAGTTAAATATGTTCACTTGTTTATTCAGTCAGCACAGAATTATTCAGCTCTGCTATGTCACAGGGTGTGTGCTAAGAATACTAATGGCGTTCCCTCTTACCCATAGCCTGTTGTCTGACTGACCTTGGACCTCTTGATTTAGTTTCCTCACCTGTGAAATGGAGCTAACACTACCCCCTTCAAAGGGCTGTTAACACTCAGTATAGAAAATGTAGGTATGTGCTAACAACATTTAGCAAATAACAAACATGCTCAGTGGTATTTTTTTTCTTCAGTTGCTTACAAAGACAGAACACAGTGTGAAAGGGACTGTGATAAAAAATACTGGTTTGTTATGAAAGTGTAAAAGCTGGAAAGACTAGCACCATCTGGAAGGGTTGAGGAAGTCTTCACAAAGAAGGTGACTTCTTTTTCTTGACTTACCCTTTATTGCATGCCGCTGTGTGCTGTATGTTCAACACATTAACTCGTTTAATGCTGAAGCAACTTTGTGGGTTGAGTATTAATGTCCCCAGTGTGAGGCTGAGGACCCAGCAGAGACTGTGAGATAAGCAAGCAGATGTATGGTCAGCCCACAAGGTGGAGAGTACAGATCAGGAAAGAGCCCATGAATACATCCAGAAAGACCTTAAAGAGTACGGCATATGAGGTCTGTGTCCACACGTATTTATATACTAACAATCATGTGTTTCTAGTCTGCAGAGCAATTTTTTTATTTAATATTCTATCAGAAACTAACCTATCATCAAACATTTATGGATCCTCTCTTCAGCGTGCCAGGCTCTCCAGTACTCCTTAGTGACATACAGAAGCCAAATGGTGTGGCCCAGTCCCTCCGGCAGTCCTTCCCCTGGTAAGAGACAGGCCTGTGGCAGCTGCCCATTATTGGGTACTTACTGTATACCGGGCACTGTGCTGACCTCTTCAGACAAGTTAGCTCATTGAATCCTCATCCTCTTGAGATCAAATTTAAATCCCTATTTTACAGATGAGGTTATACAGCCTTAGAGAGGTTTGTAACTTGTCTAAAATCATAGTCAGAAACTAATGGACTTGACCCCACATCCATCTGCCTCTAAAGCCTGTAAATGTTTTAACACTATCTAATAATGCCACTACCGAACATTGTAGGAGAAAATTGAAGTATGTGTAAAGTGCTAGGATCGCCAAGCCGGAAAAGAATGAGAGAACGATTCTCAGACAAGTCTCATTTGTTCTGAGTCTTGATGGCTAACTCGATGTTTGCCAGCCACAGCAAGCTCAGGAGGGGCACTCCAGGCAGGGAAATAGCACCAGCCGGAAAGAATGATTGAAAAGGACATAGTGTCTTCAAAGAATAGGGCTATGTTGTTTTTGCTTCATATAGTTCGTGTTGGACTTCTATTAACAATATGTATCTCCTTCAACCACTTTAAAATCAATAGGCAAGGAGTATTTTAAAAATTTTAATGACTGTTGCATCATTGTCTTGAATTAGTTAACAGCCCTTTAACATTTTTCATGATAATTTGTACCATGTGGAAAACTGATACTATATTTATTGATCAAATTAAAGAAAAGCCTAAGAAATGATAAGCAATATCCTGGGGAATATTTTTCCATTGATGGTGCTAATATAAATTAATGTAGCCTTTTTTGGAACGGTGTTAACAATATTGGTAACCTTAAATTTTCTTATACCATTTACCTAGTAACTCCACTTCTAGAAGCCTGTTCTAAGGAAATATTGTTAGATGTTTTTCATAGACATTTGTTGTCAAAAATTAAAAACTGGAATACCCAATTATATGAAAATGGTTGAACAGATGTTCCTAACACTAATGAAGTATTATGCAGCTTTTTAGAACGACTATGAAGAGTATGTTAGCGGGGCGCCTGGGTGGCTCAGTCGTTAAGCGTCTGCCTTTGGCTCAGGTCATGATCCCAGGGTCCTGGGATCGAGCCCCGTGTCGGGCTCCCTGCTCCGCGGGAAGCCTGCTTCTCCCTCTCCCACTCCCCCTGCTTGTGTTCCATCTCTCTCTGTCAAATAAATAAAGTCTTTAAAAAAAAAAAAAAAAGAGTATGTTAGCATATGCCAAATTGGGGTAGTTTGGCTCTATGGTATGATCATAAACAAACAGGGCTTGGAGGGGGGCACCTTTGCACAAGTGGGGAAGAAATACTGAAAGGAAGTGCACTAAAATATTACCATTGGTTATGTTTGGTGATAAGGTGGTAGTACGGAGGATTTTGTTTTTTCTCAGATCGGCCATGGTTTCTTTAATGAATCTGTGTTACTTGGAGGAAAAAGCAAATGAAACATCTAGCATATCCACAAAGAGCATATCACAAACTGATGGTCGGGAAGACCTAAGAAAGGGAAACCAGAGAAGCAGGGTAGAGATCTCGGTGCTGTGCTGCCACCAAGTTGTTCTTTGTTCTCCACGTAGGGAGCGGTTGATGGAAAATTTTCAGAATGAGTAGCCTTTAGTGCACAAAGGAAAAATCCACCTTCGGGGACTTTAATTACTACGTTTTGCTTCATCACTTACGTTTACTCTTGTTTCAAGTCCTATCATAGAGGAAAATAAACTTCATTTTGAATAAAATAATTTTAGTTTATAGTTTTCTTTGTCCCTCATAATTTAAGACTGCTGACTTTTCCCTCTCTTTCTTCCTATCCGAAAACTTGCAAATTAATTCTGTAATGACAAAGGTAAACAATAAAAACTGCTTCTGCCGAAAATCTCATTTCAACCAATAGTAATCATGATTTGGAAAGAGTTTATTGCACTACTTGAAAAATCACTGTGAAGAATACTAACATAATTCTTTTTAAAGAGGCATTTTTAAATATATACTACTGTTAGTCCAAAGAAAGGAAGTCTGATTCAAAATATACTCCAAAGTCTCTTTCAGTAGTAGAAACACACATATGATGCTTTTTCTCAAGTATTTCCTTGGCATTTTAATATGAATAGTTTTTTGAATGGTCACTTTGTTTTTATGATCACTCTGATACAAGTTGTGCGAGAGCCATTTTTTAACATACTTATAACGTCCTTTATATATAACACTTGGAACGTGGCTAGTTTAAAATACTTTCTCTTTCCTTACAGATCTCCAAGCAAGAGCAGAAAAAAACGGATACATTTGATGGAAGCGTGGCTGAGACCTCATCCCGGTACAGTGGCGCCCAGGATAGTGGAATCGGCAGTGACAGTGTTAAAATTCGAATAGTACAAATAGAGCAGCATAGCGGTACTAGTCAGCATCGCATCGCCCGTCCCTCACGCCAGTCGTCAATTGTAAAAAATCTCAATTTTATTCCCTTTGACATATTTATTACTGCAAGTAGAATCTCACTAATGACCTATTCCTGTACGGCCGTACCCAAATCAAAATCGCAAGAGCACAAGGATAATGAAAAAACAGGCAAGAGTTCATTAAATCTCCCAGAAGTTGATTCAGATGTTGCTAAGCCCAGCCAGCCATGTATTTCTACCGTAACAGCGGAAGATCTCTTGAGCAGCACCGTAGCTTTTCCTTCAGGGAAAAGACTAGGGGTCATCTCTCTTGAAAGTCTTCATGCCGCCACAAGGTCATCTGCTAGACAAGCCCTTGGTATAACTATTGTTCGGCAGCCTGGACGAAGAGGAGCTGGTGACTTGCAGCTGGAACCTTTTTTATACTTTATTGTGTCCCAGCCTTCTTTGCTTCTAAGTTGTCACCACAGAAAGCAGCGGGTGGAAATATCCATTTTTGATGCTGTACTTAAAGGGGTAGCCTCTGATTACAAATGTACAGGTAAGAGCCTTCAAATTTACTGGCGTGCTGGTAACTACTACTGCGTACTAAGTTTTATTCCCAACGTACCGAGATCGCTCAAACAGAAAACAGTGGCAGACCAGACAAGACTTCTTTTCTCCGTGGAATATGTAAATATGTAAAGTTCACGTCCCACGGCTGAGTCATGTTTAAGTAAATGTTTGAAATGTATCGAGGCTTAGCCTCAGCGTTCTTGCCGTGCCTCTGAATATTAATTTTTGTTCAAGAGCTGAACGAAACAGGGGTTCTTTCTGGCCTATAGAAATGCTTAAGAATTTCCAGTGATTGGGAAGTCAAGCTTTTTTTTTCATATTAATAGCCCATGGGGATGCTTTTCATATTAATGCAGCTGTTCAGGTTGGAAAAAAACCTTAGAAAATGAAGTTTATTGTTTTGGTATTCTTTTGATCTAATCAACTTGCTATAACAGCATTATATTAAATGTATTTGAGAAGGTTTATTAGTAAGGTAAGATGGTTTAAAGATGTTTATGCATGTATAGCAAACACATTTATTAGTGGTATTGGCCAACTGGCTCTTGTTTCTCCATCCGTTACCTTTCTTATAACCAGAGAGAATCCTCTATTATAATAATTATATTGAACTTCTGAAGCTTGTTGCCTTTTAAGAGTAAGAAAGTGATCAAGGGTTCAGATTTTAAATGTTTTGGCTGTTAAGCAGCAAGGGCTAGTGGAAACAGGGTCAAACAAGGTATAAAGACCTTTTCCCTGAGTTCATGTAGAATTAGAGATTTGCCTGGGAAACTGGAAAGGGTAGCTGGGCCGTCTAAGATTCAGTATTGGAAGAGGGTCCTATCCTAGCAAGCTCAGGTATAAATCAGGCATTTTATTGCTATCAGGTGGCCCCATCTAGCAGATGGAAGCCAGCAGCGAGGCATTTGGAGAATTTGTCCAATTTGGAAGTCAAGCTGGTTCATTCTTGGCATTAAGGAGAACCATTTTCCATGGCAGGCTCCCGGAGAGTAGATGGCAGGTGTGGGGATCAGGATTCATTTCAGCCCAAGGAAGTGGGGTCAAAGGAGCCCTTGGCTCTTGCTGAAGCGTGGTACAAGTCCTCTACTACAGAAAAGCAAAACTAGCCAGTTGCTAAGGAAGAGCAACCGAGGGTTACCTCCTAGACGGCCTGCTCGCCCTCTCTCCATTGGTGTGCTGGATCTAGCTCAAACTGGCTTGCAAGGGCCCATTGTTAAATTTTTAGGAACTTTGAAAGACAGTTGTTAAACCACTGGTAGTTTAAATCGGCCATGGTGAGAATATTCCTGCCACATATGTTGGCAAATGCTGTCAGTCAGCTCTCCCGCTCTGAGAACCAGTTGTTAAACATTTACCAGCAAGCATGTCTCCCTTCCTCAAGCATGTTCTCATTTATTGAGTGCCTACAATCCAGGAGGTACTTCAGGAGCACTGAAGATGGGAATAGTGCTGAGGTTGACATTTTATATGATTCAAGAACCCATGCCTGTATACCTGATACCTGTTTGGGGGTCTGCTTAGCACTGGCCAAAACTAGGTGCAGCAATGGGAAAATAAATCTGAATTCCAGGGCCCTCCTTAAATTCTTTCACCGGTAGTTGCTCATAGGTGGGTGGCTTCACTGGCCTCACTAGGAGATACTGATACTTAGTTCAGCAAAATTATCAGGGCTCATATCAAAGATGTGCATTTGAATTATAATTAGTTCTTAGGCTGAAAGAAAAAAGTACTTTTTGTTTAAAAAAAAAAAGTCCTTGGGGGCACCTGGCTGGCTCAGTCAGTAGAGCATGCGACTCTTGATCTCAGGGTGGGGAGTTCAAGCCCCATGTTAGGTGTAGAGATTACTTAAAAATAAAATCTTTAAAAAAAATTAAAAATATATTTTTAAAAAGTTTTAAAATTCTTGTATGTAGACCAACATGGAACCCAATTTCAGTAGATGAAGCTTAGAGTGAAGGTTATGAGCCAGTTCACAACAGGGGATCCCATGTGGGAGGAAAAAGACTGACATATCTTCTCAGGAGCATCCTTTGCATAATATTCTTGTGGATGCCTTTCTTTACACAAAATGTGTCTACTTGGACATTTACATTATCCAAAAAGAGTTACCAGTATAAATTATCTTAAATTCATTTCTTAAAAATGAATTTCATGATTTGGAGACATTTATCAGAAAGTAAGTAGTTAAAATACAATGGCTAAAAAAATTGAAGAAGCAACTAGCACTTACTGAGTACTCATTCTGTGCCAGACATTGTACTAACTTCTTCAAATGCACTATCTCATTTAATCCTTTTAACAACTCTATGGGAAATGTTATATATAATCCCATTTTAGAAAAAAGGAAACTAAAGTTCGTAGAAGTTAAATAACTTGTCCAAGATTACAGACCTAGTAATAAACAGAGCTAAAATTCAAAACAAGATTTGTTGGACTCCTGAGTCTGGTCTCATGAAGCTAACTTTCTAAGAAAGGTCTGGAAAAAGTTCATAAGTTAAAAATGAAAGAGGTAACACATTATATCTTTTTGCAGTATTTATACTCTTTTTTAATTTATTGAGCTATCGTACAGTATTAGTTTCAGGTATACAACCTAGTGATTCAACATTTGTATACATTATGAAATGGTCACCACAGTAAGTCTAGTTAACATCTATCAGCTTATAAAGTTAGTACAATGTTGTTAACTATATTGATGTATCCCCAAGACTTATTTTATAACTGGAAGTTTGTACTTCTTAATTTCCTTCACCCATTAGGGCCTCCCCTCTGGCAACTGCCAATCTGTTTTCTGTATCTACGAGTCTGGATTTTGTTTTGTTTTGTTTTTTAGATACCGCATATTAAGTGAAATTATATGGTATTTGTCCTTCTCTGTTGGACTTATTTCACTTAGCATAATACCCTCGAAGTCCATCCATGTTGTCACAAGTAGCAAGATTTCATTCATTTTAATGGCTGAGTAGTATTCCCGAGAGAGAGAAAGAAAGAGAGACAGAGAGAGAGAGACAGAGTGTGTGTGTGTGTGTGTGTGTGTGTGTGTGTGTGTGTGTGGTGTATACACATGGTAGCTCTAACTTTTTGGGGAACCCTCATGCTGTTTTCCGTAGTGGCTGCACCAATTTACATTCCTACTAACAGTATACAAGCATTCCCTTTTCTTCACATCCTCACCAACACTTGTTATTTCTTGTCTTTTTGGGAATAACCATTCCCACAGGTGTGAGGTGATATCTCACTGTGGTTTTGCTTTGCATTTCCCTGATGATTAGTGATGTTGAGCATCTTTTCATGTGTCTGTTGGCCATCTGTATGTCTTCTTAGGAAAAATGTCTATCCAGATCCTCTGCCCATATCTTAATCAGATTTACTTTTTTGTTAAATTACACAAGTTTTTATGTATTTTAGATATTAACCCCTTGTTGGATATATCATTTGCAAATGCCTTCTCCCATTCGGTAGGTTGTCTTTTCAGTTTGTCAGTGGTTTCCTTCACTGTGCAGAAGCTTTCTAGTTTGATGTAGTCCTTCATTTATTTTTGCTTTTGTTTCCTTTGTTTCTGGAGTCAGGTCTAAAAAGACATCACTAAGACTGATATCAAGGAGCTTGCTGTCTGTGTTTTCTTCTAGGAATTTTATGGTTTGAGGTCTTACATCTAAGTCTTTAAACCATTTTTAGTTGATTTTTATATATGGTGTAAGATAGTGGTCTAGTTTCATTCTTTTTGCATGTAGCTATCTAGTTTTTTCCAACACCCTTTACTGGAGAGACCACCCTTTCCCAATTGTATATTCTTGCCTCCTTTGTTGAACATTAGTTGAACATATATGCGTGGGTTTATTTCTGGGCTTTCTAATATCCCGTTGATCTATGTGTCTGTTTTTAATGCCAGTGCCCTACTGTTTTGATTACTGTAGTTTTGTAATATAGTTTGAAATCAGGGAGCCTGATACCTCTGACTTTGTTCTTCTTTCTCAGGATTGCTTTGGTTATTCATGGTCTTTTGTGGTTCCATACAAATTTTAGGATTATTTGTTCTAGTTGTGTGAAAGATGTCATTGGAATTTTGATAGGGATTGTAGATTGTTTTGGTGGTATGGACATTTTCATAATATTAATTCTTCCAGTCTATGCACATAGAATATCTTTCCATTTATTTGCATCATTATTAACTTCTCTCATCAATGTCTAATAGTTTGCAGTGTACAGATCCTTTACATCCTTGGTTAAATTTATTCATAGGTACTTTATTCTTTTTGATGCAATTGTAAATGGGTTTGTTTCCTTGATTTCTCTTTCTGCCACTTTGATTATTAGTGTATAGAAACACAACACACACATATTTTTATATATTAATTTTTTATACTGCAACTTTACTGACTTCATTTATTACTTCTAATAGTTTTTTTTTTTAGTGGAGTCGTTATAGATGTTGTTCCACTGTCTTCTTTCCTTTGTGGTTTCTGATGAGAAATCCATGGTAATCACAATCATTGTTTCCAAATATGTAATGTGTTGATTTTCTCTAGCTGCTTTCAAGATTCTTTTTTTCTTTATATTTGGTTTTCTGAAGGTTGATTATAATGTGTCTGGGCTTGATTTCTTTGAATTTATCCTGTTTGAGGTTCTCTGAGCTCCTTAACTCTGTAACTGTATGCTTTTTAAAACTAAATTCAGAAACATCTTAGCTATTATTTCTTTAAATATTTTTCTGCACCAGTCTTCCTCCTCTTTTTTGGGGCGGGGGGAACACCAACATTAAACTTTTTATAATTATTCCACAGATCCCTGAGACTCCATTCTTTTTTTTTCTTTTTTCCTATGTTCTTTCTTCTTCTCTGTTCTTCATATTAAATAATTTCTATTGAATATTCCAGTTTAAAATTTTTATTTGGTTCTTTTCTGCAGTTTTTATTTCTTCAGAGAATGTCTATATTTCCACTCATTTCAAACATGTTTACCTTACCTCATGAAGCACGGTTATAACAACTGCTAGAGTCTTAAATGCTGTGTCACTGTGGCCACGGCCCAGCCATTGCACTCCCTATCCTCCCCCCCCACTCATCCCCCACTCACTGTGCCCACCCTTGGGACAAAACCAGGGGGGAAAAAAGAAATAGAAAAGGCAGCAGGTTTTCTTATACCCTTGAAACCACAGGGGCCTTATTTCCCAGACATAAGGACTTTTGGCTGTTCTTGCCATCACTGTCCACCACAACCTAAGACTCGCTCTCAAAGTAGAGAAAGAGGGAAAACAAAACAAAATGGGAAACCCACCACTGTAGAGGTCACATCTGCAAGTTTGACTCCCCTCCCCAGTCTGCATTGTTCTTGTTTACTTTTTCCAATCCTCAGGCCTTTGTTTTTTGTATTTTCTCTCAACTTTTTGATTGCAAGCAGCATGAGAGTTAGGTTGCAGTGAGCTTATTACAATTTTGGCTGGCACCAGAAGTCCTGCAATTTTAAAATAATAAAACTGTTTTGTAGTCTATTAGCCAAGATGTAGTTTTCTGAGAAACTTAATACAGGATTTCCTCCAAAAGTGATACTTTAATATCTTTACATCTTTGAGCACAGATCAGTTGGTTAATATATTGTAATGAATAAACTGCTCCCAGGGAGTTGTCAGAATTAACTTGATTCTGCCCATGTCACCATTAAGCAAAGAACATGTTCAGATACTCAAAGGATAGTAATTGTGTTTTCTCTGTGGTCCTGAGGGATATCCTTTCATATATTTTAAAATCAAGTTAGAAGTTAGAAATGCTGTGAAATTCATTGTCCCTCATGTCAATCTGCCTTCTCAGCACATGTGACTGATACATACGTCTGTGTATATTATATATACCATTTATGTACATACCTATTTAAAAACCTAAATTCTATGAGAGGCTACCCAGAATAGACAAATGGAATCTGTATTTGTACCTATACTACATTTTTTTTTTTTTAGAAAACTGAAGTGAAACAGAAGTGATGACAATTGCTAATAATTTTGAAAGCTTAAAAAAAGTATAATCCCCAATCCTCATAATTTAGTGACCTTAAATTATGCCAGCTATACCTGTAAGTGTATATATGGTGGTTTGATTTACCCTCCATAATTAAAAATATGGCAGGTTATCTAAAACCTAAATTATCAACTTGAATTTCTTTTATGACTATTAATATTAATAACCTAAACAGGATCTTCCATCTAGTCCAGGTAGATAATACATCTGTGAGTCAACAAGTTTCTTTTTAAAATGTTAAAATAATGTGACGGTGGGCTTTCCCACGTCCTTACCTGGAGCAACCTCTAACAAATGAAATCTTCTGCCAGCACCTTTATATGCAGCAGCTGTAATATTGGCAGTTCTCATTTAAATAAAGATGTATGTAGTTGTTTTTAACATAATCGTATTAGTTGTGTTTATAAATATTTAAAATTTGATATTTATTTTGTTTAAGGTAATGGAGTCCAGATTTGAAATTGCCTCATATCTTGACTATGCCTCCTAGGGCAGACTTAAAAAGTCATTTTTCTTCTTGTTTGTTTGGGGCTTTTTGTTTGTTTTTGAAGAAATGACTGCGCCATCTGGTCAATTGTGAAGGAGTTGAACCATTCTGAAGAAATTTAACTAACCCCCGTACTTCCTCAGCACATAGTCAGTTAGTCCAGTAGCTTATTACTCATCGTGTGACAGGAACTAACCAATTTGAAGACAGTTGCTTCAACCATCCTGCAGCTTCCTTACCTTACTGTAATTTTTCAAACATCGTCTATACTAAAATACAGAAATTAAACTTGATTAGAATTTATACTGAAAGATCAGGGAATCACACATTTCTGTGTATGACAGAAATATCCACAACATGTTATCTATATTATGGGATACTTTCCACATTTTAAAGTCTTACAAATATTACATCTATGACTTCAGATCTAGTTAAGAGGCAAACATGGAATAGAGTGCAATAAGAGCTCAAGATTTGGAGTCAGTCAGCCCTGAGTTCTAATCTCAGCCCTGCCGCTTAACAGCTGTGTGACCTCAGACAAGTTAAAGTTAGTTCATCTCTCTCAGCCTCTGCTCCTTATCTAGAATATGTGGAGAACACTGGTAGCAACCTCCTAGAACTGATGTGAGAATTAAATGATGTGTATGGAGCTCTTAGCTAAGTGTGTAGCACAGGGCTCCAGGAATGTTAATATTGTCATTGTTGCTTTTATCAACATTGTTAACATCTTTAAGTTGAGTTTAAAATAATGGTTGTAATTAGCCAAAAAAATTCACATCATTTTAGTGCAATTTATGGCTATTGTGTAGTTTGGAAATTTTCAGTTACAGTAATTGGCTTCTTTACCCTTTCATGAATAGGTCTGCAGAAAATGTGCCAGAGATATCTGAGTAAACCAACAGTTGGAAAATCATAAACTGCCTTCCTTACACCTCATAAATCATATCTTGATTTCATTTAGTTATTGTGACTTTAAGGGAAGGATTGAATTACATGTCTCTTTAGAATTAAAGGTTTTGCTAATGTCTCTGGAAAGGCTTAGAATTAACCTGTGACTTTAATGTCATAATGATCACAACTTGAACATTTATCTGAAAATTTAGCTGCTGGGAACATTTCTTGCTGGCCAGTAATATGAAATGGAATTATTACTTTGACAGAAATCAGCAAGTTAGTAGGTCTCATAAGTGAGAGGAACTCTAGTGTATCACTCAGGGAGAGTTGTGGGGAGACTGTTAAATAAGAAGTTGACCCAGCCGGCAGGGGGAATTAACATATGGGAAAGGGTATTGGAATGGAAAGCAGAAATTTTGACTTTTAGTCTTGGCTCTAATACCAAGATTCTTTGATGCAAATAACTAAATTTCTTAGTGCCTTAGTTTCCTTATCTCTAAAATGGGTATACTAATATCTTGGTCTTTGTAGTTTCATGGTTTAATCTTAGCTCCAAATGAGATATTTATGAAATGCCTTGGAACTATGGAATATTATTCAACTGTAAGTGCAGACTTCTGTAGTTATTAGCAGTTGAAGGAAGAGCTTAACGGACCTTCCTTTTTGAACATGAGAAAGACTAGTATCCTGGTCCTTTTGGCATCCATCTCAATCATCAGCATTTACTTAAAATGAATGAGAAATGGGAGGAATTATTTAAAGCCACTGAATTAATTTTCAATGTTACAGAACTCAGACTTTGCTCAGAACAGACAAGAGGCTTAAAATTAGGATTAAGTTGGTCTTCCTTGTGTGTATGTATATATATATATATATATATATATATATATATATATATATATATATGACTGTTTTTTTTTTTTTTTTTTTTTTACTGTACAGCACCCTGGTTTTATTTGCACTGAATTTTAATCGAATGTTGTCCTGTAAAACATCTGAAACCCACATTAGAATTAACATGAAAACAACCAAATAGGAAAGAGATCAAGAATACCACAGAGCAGCATAGAAAATAAGTTGAAAGGAATTCATTGAAATGGTATTTCACTTATTATCTGCTGGTTAGCATCATCAGATATAAATAGTATACTTCCTTTTAGCAAGATATGGAAGACTTGGTTCTAAAAGTAAGAGCCAATGGGCACTGATGATCACACATCCCAGCAGCCACTTTAGTACTTCCTCTTCCTCTTCTCTTGGGCTCCAGGCTTGGGATTTCAAACCAGGAAACTTCCCGTTCCCCTTCCATCTTAGGAGATACAAGGTACAGAGCATAGACCAAATGCCTGGATATCAACAAGGAGATGGTGGCACTTACCTTGCATCCACAGCAATTTAGAATTGGTTCCTTGATTGATTTTGCTGCTCTGATGTTCAATTGTTACTGTGTTTTAAGGATCTGGGTTCCTTCACAATTTAATTTTCAGACATCTTGAGGGTTTTATGGACTACGTTTGCTTCTGTCGCTACATTAAAAAAGGGGAAAGAAAAAGCCATTTAAACTAAGGATCATAAAAAAAAATACAGAAAATATGAGAAAACTCAGTAAGCCTGTATGTAGCTTTGCCTTTTTTTATAGATGGTGGTCAAAAGGTGACTGTTCTGACTATGACCTCTCACTGCAGGGAGTGGACACTTCCATCCGCTGAGTTCAGCCAAACCAAGCACACCAGTGGCTTTTGAAAGAGGCTCCTTTGGAGCTTTAACAATATCAATTTCATAGGTAGAGGTAAATAGATCTAGAGCCTCCAAAGATGCTTTTCTTTAAATTTTATTCAAGTTCTATTAAGAAACACCTTCGTGTATTCTTGGCTGGGCACAAAAGGATTAAGCTAAAAGACCATCTAGGAATATCTTATCAGTGAACTGGGAGGGAGGATAGGAGAGTAGGGAATCTCTCGAAGCCCTCACCTACTTCCCTGATTCTTTTTTAGGTGTTTTCTCCCTTTCTACTCTGGCTAGCTGTGAACTCTGCTTGATCTTCTTTAACAAAAGAAAGCTGAGTGAAATTGAAATTCTGATGCACTAACCATGTTTATTGAACACTGAAAATGATTTTAAAGTCATTCCAATCTTCTCTTTGTGTAAAAGTTGATATACCCAGATACCTTACTAAAAGGAGTCTCGAACTCCCAGTTTAAGAAATGGAAAGGAGTCTATTTGGGCTTGCAGATGATTTACTTCCTTGATTCATACATAGGCCAGATATTTCCAAGGGATGGAAAAGAAAGTAAGAATATAATTTTGATAATTACCAGAACCAAAGTGCAGGGAAACTGTTAGGTCAATAATTTCTCCTCAGCCAGGAGTATTTAATAGAGAAGTAAAATACATTGACTAGTATTTTAAACCTAAGTAGTTACTATTTTAGGAATTAAATATAAATAAGTTTACTCTGTTTTTTAAGATCGAAATTGGGTATAATTTCCACTAATAAACAGAGTGTTTTATTTTTTACCTATTATATTCCTCTTATTTCAGATCATTGATAAAAAAGATTTTTCAAAATTACAAAGCAAAAACAAAAACTGGGAGGAGTAGACACTTGAAAGACACTGCACACACGTATTCCTATTTTCTTTAAAGGTTGTGTTTTAGAAATAAAACAGTGACTGTTCATTGAACTTTTACCATGCCATGTCCCAGGCAAACCATGTTACACATATTATCTGATATAATATTCTCAACAACCCACAATCTAGTGTATTATCCCCATTTTGGCAACTAAAAAACTGGGACTCCGTGAAGTTAAAATTAAATTTACCCACTTTAAGGAGTCAGGACTTAAACCCAGATCTGTCTGCCTCCAAAGTTCACGTTCTTTTCATTACCCTGAATTTTCTACTGTGTTATAAACTGATGTAAACTCTCCTATGGAACAAAATGTGAAAAAGCTCAATGAAAGTAGGGCTGTCTGTGTTCAGTAAGTCCTAGGTCAATGGCAGTCTATTTCATAAACCTCTTCCATATGACAGTATCCTTTCACCTGCCAGTTGTCCCTCAAGAGTTCATCAAAAATCACTTAAATGTTATTTCGTAAGCATAACCCCGTGTACCTCACAGGCCAAAGAGAACCAAAAGAAAAGCAGCCATAGATGAGACTTTGGCCTGGGCTCATTAAAAATGGCAGACTGCAGCGTGCTTGCAACCATAGCAGGTCATTGAAGACTTTGCAAAAAAGTGAATAAAATCTAATCTTCTTTCTTTTTAAAAAAAACAAACAGTAGATCCTTCTGGACTTTGTGGAACTGATAAAATGAAGACAGAAGTAAATCTTCAGGCTATTTGGAGTGCTACATCATATAAGCATTTTATGCTTTTGAGGAATTTGTAATATTTTAATCATGAACTACTGTCCGAAAGAAAACTCAGTGCAATATGACATCAGAGCAAAAAGTTACTGAAATTTAAATCTGCAATAGTAGTTTAGGGAACACATTAATTTTAATCATAATGATTTAGGGATGATAACATTAGCATCAATGGGATTAGAAATTAAAGTATGATATAATTTCCAAAGTTGTTGATAATACTGAGCAGGATTTTGTTACCCAGGACTGCAAGCAGCAACAGGATCAGATTAATACAGCAAGAAGCTAATACTGAGAATAGGATGACAAACGACTTACCGGAGAAAACATGGTTAAAATGAGGTACACCAAAACCCAATTAATCAAATGTTTATTTTTCAGCACTCATCCCCCAAATTTCAATTAATAGCATTTTTTCCAGAAACACAAATTTACAAGAACTTTCCACCAAAGGAAAATTTTGTATCCTTGACTTTGCTTCTTATTTGCATTAGCACTCATTTTCCATTAAAAAAATGTAAACGACAAAGGTATCATGAGAAAATTGAATCAAAGGGGCAAAAGCATTATTGTGATTATAGGTAATTGCATCTTGCACAACAAAATCTTTGCCTGGAGCTGCCAGGGGAAATCACCATTTGGCAATTACTTTCTGCCTTCCTTAATCAGCGTACTTAATGGAGATGTTCTTGAGCACAAAAGTGGCCCAGGGAAAGCAGAAAGAGGTACAGATTATCAATTGCTTTGTAAACCTGAGGTTGGTAAAAGTAACTGTTAGGGAAGAGGGGGAGAGTGGGGAAGAAAATAAGAGATACTTAGCTTTGAAATAAACAAATTCTTATGCACTGGGATTTTTAAAATTCAAAGTTCATTCACATGGCAAAAGAAATGAAAAGATTGTCTCTGCAATGACTAACACTTAGAAATATCTGGTGTAAAAGGAGCTGGACTTCATTCAGTGTATGTCAATCTTTAAAATGGGGAAATTACCACTGACATCTGTGGGGAAATGTCTTCTCATTGGGACCTTCGTAAAAATTCAGCTCAATTACTAAAAAAAAAATTAAAAAAAATTCCTGCCACATAGTAGAACAAAGCAGAGTAGAATAAAGTAGAATAGAATAAAAAAAAGAAGAAGAAGAATGTAGCAGGAGGGGAAGAATGAAGGGGGGGAAATCGGAGGGGGAGAAGAACCATGAGAGACAAGGACTCTGAAAAACAAACTGAGGGTTCTAGAGGGGAGGGGGTTGGGAGGATGGGTTAGCCTGGTGATGGGTATTGAGGAGGGTACGTTCTGCATGGAGCACTGGGTGTTATGCACAAACAATGAATCATGGAACGCTATATCTAAAACTAATGATGTAATGTATGGGGATTAACATAACAATAAAAAAATTTTTAAAAAAGTAGAATAGAATAAAGTAGTAGAATAAAGCTTACAAAATCTGTAGCATTCAGCTGTTCTATGTGAGCTTGGAAAACAAATTTTGGCTAAGTTGAAGATTGCAAAGAAAATAAGAACGGGTCACACTGAATCATGTTATATTTTATATAATTCAAATGTTAGGCAAAAACGTACTTAACTCTGTGAATATTTGCTAAGGGTTAAAAAATAATAATGAGCAGCAGTACAAAGACCACTTTTATCAGATTCAGAGGAGGACCTCCCAAGCAGTTAAGTGACACGAAGGTTTGTGAAGAAGAGCAAAGTGATCTACAAACACAATACAATCTGAAACAAGGCTCTGTGAAAGCCAGTAATATCTTGATCCATCTGTGAAAGGACTGGAGACTTCCTGAATCTTCTCTTTGGGTGTTCTTTGTGACGGGATATGATGAAGTATTTTCTTTTGGAGGCCAGGTCAACCAAGAAGGAAAACAAATTGTATAACTTTGTCAGTACCATTGTCTTATTGAAGTGAATTCTCACTGACTTTGAACAGGATTTATGGCTATGAGCAACTTGTCATTTATTCGGACCCATTTCCCCTGCTCTGTAACTCCTAATAAGATACCACTGTCTCCTGTTTCTTAGGCTTAGGGACAACAGCATAAATGTGCTCATCTACATCAGCAGGAGCTTACTCTTTCCGAGAGCTTCCTGTGCTCAAATAAATAGGTGTTTGCTAAGTACAGCGAAGAAGACTGTCAAAGTCTGAAGGAGCTTCCAGTATGAAGTAGTCATCCCTATTTGTCATTCTATTTATATTATATTCAAAGGCTCCTTTAATCTTAGTTTATCTGGTACTTTCCCAGCTACATTGACCCTGAGGAATGTGTAATATGAATCCCATTTTCTAGACTTGATGATGGAATTAAGGAGAAGTTAAATCAAAGACATTACAGGAAGTCTAAAAGTCATGCCCCTCATCGTCTAGCTATTAGAGCATAAGGGACTAAATAGTGACTTGCAGACTTGAGCTATTTCTGTGGGATTCTGACAGACCTTTCTGCTACTACTTCCACATCATCTCACCACTGTGACTAGGGGCATATCCAAAGTAGAGATTTTAGCTAAAACTGGGAGAGTAGCCACTGTCCTGTCATACATTCTGTATTCATCAACCATGCAACCTGTATTTTCCTGGATGTTCCTCAATTCAGTTATTCTGTTCTGTCAGCTCTATAAATACAGCTGTACTTTCCAATCAGTTGTGTAGCCATATTAAACCAACAATATCATCAAACCAGTAATTTGGGGGGAAAACAGTCATTGAAAGTTTGGCTTCTTTAGATGGATTTCCTAGACTTTTACATTTTTTTAAATTCCTAATTCCCATTCTGCTTCCTACTATTGCCAGTTTGTTTATTCCATCTCCATTAAGTCATATCCCTCTGTAATTGCCCCAGTGCAGACTCCAAGGCTGGGTGCCAGATGGCCAGGCCCTCTAAGTTCTATGAAAAGAGAAGCAACCTGCACAAAGCCTATCTCCCCTACTTAGAAAACCCTCATCCACATTATCAGAATTTTGTGCTTCCCCCGTCTATACCTTGATGAAAATAGAACATCAAAATATCCTTTGAAGTGCTTTTTCCCTTTCCCCTTCACTTCAGTTTATTTTTTTTTTTTTTTAATTTTTTTTTTTAATTTTTTTTTTTAAAGATTTTATTTATTTATTTGAGAGAGAGAGAGAATGAGAGAGAGCGAGTACATGAGAGGGGGGGAGGGTCAGAGGGAGAAGCAGACTCCCTGCTGAGCAGGGAGCCCGATGCGGGACTCGATCCAGGGACTCCAGGATCATGACCTGAGCCGAAGGCAGTCGCTTAACCAACTGAGCCACCCAGGCGCCCCACACTTCAGTTTTTTTAGATGCTTGATGTGTCATCCTATTTTTTCTTCAGCTGTGAATATAGGTCCATGCACCATTATATGCTTAGGATCATCCTTAAGATGATCATCCTCCAATATGTACATATGTATATATGCAGGTAGGTTTATTTCTTTAAGGTAGAGTCCTTTGTGTGGCCTTCCTAATGACAAGGGCATGGATATTTAGAATTTTGGTAGACACTCATTTTCAACCTCTCCCCTACTCATTCAGAAATCGACCTTACATAGGAAGACCCATTTCTCCTCTTTCTCCCCCATACAAGATATTATCAATCTTTTTAATTATGCTAAGCTGTCGAATAAAAAAACTTCTTGTTTTAACTTGTGTGTGGTTGATTGTCAGGCTGAGCATTTTTTCCTATTTTTCATAAAACGGTGCTCTCTAGAACGATTAAATAGCTAAAGGTAAAAACAAAATGTTAAAAATGCTTGAAGAAACTATAGGAAAATATGTAATCACCTAGGGATAAAGCCATTAAATAAAAGTTAATAGATTTTTCTTCACATCTATAAAAAAGTATGCTTGCAAAAAGCATCAGAATTTATTTTAAGGACAACTACCATCCCAAGAGGAAATATTTGCTACCTACGACAAACATTAGCACTCATTAACTAATAAAAAAAAGAATAAGTAAATATTTTGTAGAAGAGGAATCAAATGGCCAGTATATGAAAAGATGCTTAACCTGCTTTGTTTTTTACTATTAACAACGTAAGATGGCTTTTCCTATGTCAGTACATACAGATCTTCTTGAGTCTTCTAAACAATTCTATGGATCACTGTTGTTTATTTAAGCATCAATCCGTTGATGAACGTCTAAGTTGTTTTCTGCTGTTTACTATGATTAGCAGTTCTGTAGTATGTGTGTGCACGCGCGTGTGTGTGTGTGCATGCACGCATATGCGCAAGCTACACAGCCATTATCAGTTTTTTAGTCTTGGCCTATCTGATAGGTGAAAAATTCTACTTGTTTAAAAAAATTTTTCTTTGATTATTACTAAGATTTAGTATCTCATAATGTTTATATTTTAAAATGTTTATATGCCATTTGTTTTCTTCATCTCTATTTGCTTTATTAATTTCTTCATTTAATAATTGCTTATTCTTTACCCATTTTTCTCTATTAATATCTATATTGACTATATGAGCTCTTTATATTAATGATATCCCTTTTCTGTCACACAAGTTTGAATATGTGATCCCTATAACTTGTTTGTTCATCCTAAGTTTTATTTATTCGGCTCAGATCATGATCTCGGGGTCCTGGGATCAAGCCCCAAGTCAGGCTCCCTGCTCAGCGGGGAGTCTGCTTCTCCCTCTCCCTCTGGCCCTCCCCCAACTCGTGCTCTTTCTCTCTCAAATTAATAAATAAAATCTTTAGAAAAAAATTACCTTTGGTCTGACAAAAAAGTAGTTATCAATTAAAGAATATTGACTGTAAGCCAAAGACCCAAGACTTTATTTCTGCCTTTTCTGCTAATTGTGTTTATCATGCTGATAATTTCTACATCAGTTTAATTCCTCTCTGTCCATTATTTATTTAGTTACATCACTTAGGTCTGTTTTCTCTGTTAGGTCATTGTTCTCTCTTTAGGTTGTATTCTCTTCAAAATGAAGAATTAAGCCTCCTCATACAGGTCTAGCACAGTACCGTTGACTTGATAATAACTGCTTCTTGATCATGGCTACACAGATGGGACTCTAGAAGTAGACACTCAGGTCCCGTCAAGTTACATAGCTCCTACAAATTGATTATAGATCCTACCAGCAAGAGACTTTTGCTATTATTTCACGACACTTGACCATTATATTTGAAAGAGAGAATAGTATAGTGTTACTGTGTAATTGATCTACTATGCATATTCTCACTGCTTGAAATTCACTGATCATATAAAAAGAGAAGAATGCACTAGCTTGGTGTTTGATCTTTACCACGTAGATCTAATGTCACAATCAATTGCTTTCAGTGTTTTCTTTGAAATCACATAAAGGTTCATATGTGCCAAATTTCATAAGAATCACATGATAAGGTCAAGAAATACAAATTCCAAGGCAGAATTTATATGCCCAGTTCACATATGACAGTAATACTATATAACCATATGTTGAATATAATACACTGTATGTAAATGCTATTCTTGAAAGCAATCCAATCAATAAAACTTAAAATAAATAACACTTTAATAACACATTTCAAATCGACTGAAAAGTGAATAGATGGACTCTATGGCAAGAACATCCCTATAAAATTGACATTCAGAGGCTATTAAAACACAGAGAATAAAACAATCTTGAAACAAAAGAAAAACTGTGAATATTTAAAGTTTTTTTAAAAAGCCTACTACATTGTATGCCAAGATACAGCAGTCGTTTTATTTAAAGAGCTATTTCAATAAAAACTGGATGGCCAAAAAAAAAAAAAAAAAAAAAACTGGATTGCCAAGCAGTAAAAAGCAAATTCAGTTTGCATTCACCAATAGCTAAAAAATACTTTTTAAAGAATATACTATATAAACCAGAAAAAAGTAAAAAATACACAGTAACAGAAAAAGTCAAAACAGAAAAAAGTCAAGATTTAGTTATAATTGGAACTAATAAAAGATTGACCAATTTTTATCATTAAAGAGGGTTATGGGAAAGCTACTGAAGTTAACTTCAAAAGCCTAGCAGTAAAAAGTGATTGTAATGTCAGTAAAACTCTGAAACAGATCAAATAGACCCTAAGTAGTACTAATCCACTGCATCTTTGAACATATATTTGCCTTTTTTTAAGCTAAAAAGCTTGCCCTTTTTTTCTTTAATTTGTTTCCAACATCCTGTTTAAAAAAAAAAAAAAAGAAGGAAAAGAAATCCAACTATACAACTATTAACAGCAGCTCAGAGTACAGAAACTTTACCTTCATTCAAAGATAATACGAGTTAAGATTTGAAATGTCGTTTCCTTTTTGGCCTGGCTCTGGAAAGCATGGTTTCATCATTCCAATGTAGAGAGAGAGCTTCTCTCTGTCCATATGAGTACTTGTGTGACAAGGATATGTACAAACAGATGAATCAGTGGAGGTTACAGAAGTGAATTTAACCATTTTTTCTTATTGTCAGCTAAAGCTCTTACACCAAAATGAGATGTTTGTGATGTGTTTGACATTTTTAATTTCAATTTTGTCACTTCAGATCCCGGGAAGACTCTGCCTGAAGCCCTTGATTACTGCACAGTTTGGCTGCAGACCGTGCCTGGAGAAATAGACAGCAAAAGTGGTATTCCACCCTCCCTGGTAACGCTACAAATTAAAGACTTTCTTAATGGACCAGGTAAGAAAGTCATAATTCAAATGTGTATACATTTTTTTCATGTGAGTATATTAACATGTACTTAGGGTCTGTTAGTAATTGTGACATTCCTTGCAAAAAATGAATAGTTCGTTTTCCAGAAGTGTATTCTTCTCAGGCTGCCCATTCTAGAGATTAAAAAGCAAATATTAATATGCATTAAAAATTACCTTTGGTATAGGGCGCCGGGGGGGTTCAGTTGGTTAAGCATCTGCCTTCGGCTCAGATCATGATCTCGGGGTCCTGGGATCAAGCCCCAAATCAGGCTCCCTGCTCAGCGGGGAGTCTGCTTCTCCCTCTCCCTCTGGCCCTCCCCCAACTCGTGCTCTTTCTCTCTCAAATTAATAAATAAAATCTTTAGAAAAAAATTACCTTTGGTCTGACAAAAAAGTAGTTATCAATTAAAGAATATTGACTGTAAGCCAAAGACCCAAGACTTTATTTCTACCTTTTCTGCTAACTGTGTGACCTTAGGCAGTTGATCTAATCTCCTATGCCTCAGTTTCCTTACTGTAAACAAAAAGAATAAAATAGGTAGGTGGTTGGATGGATGGATGAGATACACGATATATCTACATAAGATAATATACATAGGTATATTCAATTGGATAAGTATACTTATTTCAAATACTTAACAATGTGCTTGAGAAATTAACACTCAGTTTTAGATAGATAGATACAGTTATCAAAATGTATTGAGTGCTTATCAGTACCAGGTATTAAGTGCTTTACATACTCATATAGACCCAAGAAGGAGGCACTATAATTATGCCTGTTTTATGAATTAGGAAGTTAAGACTTAAAACTGTGAAGGAATGGCTGTGGAGCCATTCAAACCCAAGTCTTATGACTCCAAAGACCTAGATCACTTCTCTACTGCACTAATTTTAGCACAGCCATAGATTTCTCCTCTCTTCTCCTCTTCTTTCTTTTGCCTGCTCTATTTCTTCTCCCTTCATGTCCTGTTCCTCCTCCTCTTCTTTTTATTATTCTTCCTTCACTTCAATGAGATCTTAACTATTTAATAAAAATTACTGCATTTTCATTTACTTTATATTTACAGTGCTTCAAAACATATTAGTCATCAAAAAATATTAGTTTCTTCATTAAGAATTTAAAACAATGGTGTTAAACTGTCTTGAGATCTCTAGCAATACTCTGCAAAGTGTGAATTTTGATGAGTGAAAAATATCCCTGCATGGACCTGGTTCAGTGTGTGTCATGGCAGACCAATGCACTCATGAGCCGTGGCCACAGATTGAAGAAAGCCACTTGTCATCATGTCTGGAGTAAAGAGAGCCTAAAGCCACCTACACTGCCCCTTTCACTGGGGCCCTGTTCTTCCCAGTGCTGGGATTTAAAAGGTGTAGAAGTATGAAGAACTATTTCTAATCATTATAAGTATCTAGACATGGTTTTAAAGACTCAAAGGAAAGCAAGAAGCTAATGATGAAGGCTAAGAGAGTCATCAAAGTTGGAAGAAGTCTTTGGGGTGAGGTAATGGACAGATTGAGAGTAATGTGAGTCTAGTACTTGGCTAGTGAGTGTGAAATACCATATTTCATTTTATCCAAGCCATCATCAATTGTAGGAAAAAACATTTTATGTACCAAGAAAAAAGAAAAAATATCTGCTATTTAAACTATGATACAGTGCTTTCTTATTATATCCATTTCAAGGCACTTCCTGACTTCAGAGTTGTTCACATGTAAAAGACTGAACATGTGAGAATGGGTGAAATTGTGTAAGAACATATGATTAGTTCATGAAGAAGTGAGAAAGAAACTTGGGTTTCCCTCTTCTCTTTTTTAGTTTCAGATTTTTTTTGCTTTTAGGCACAGTCTTTCACTCACTTTGGCTAGAAAGTTCCCTTCTAATTTATATTTGGTTGATTTGTTAAAGAATGGGATCTACAAATCCATAATTATGTATATTTTCATGGCAACCAAAGAAATTACATTTCAGGAGAAATGTCAGTGAATGAATGAAAAATTATGTTTATAATTCTAGCATTTAATGTGACTAGTAGGGATGTGATTTTTTTTAAATAGTTATACTTTTGTGTTTCTTACACTTCTTTAAGTTAGAAATTACATATATGCCATTCCTTATTTAATGTTTATTCAATAAGAGTGATAATCTATCTGGAGATTCAACTTTTGAACAAATGGATTGAAAGTGTTATTTTATAGTAGCGCTTCTCAGACTTGAGTGTGCATTTGAAGCATCTCTGGTAAGCTTGTTAAAATGCAAATAGTTTAATAGTTCTAGAAGGTGGGAATGAAATTCTACATTTCTAACAACTCCCAGGTAAAGTGGGATTGGTGCTGGAGACTACACTTTTGTAACAAGCTTTTATATGATTCATGAATGAATGAATACACACACACACACACACACACGGCTATTGAGGACCAAACTGCAGATATTTTGGGGCACAGGAGAGGGGAATGATAGAAAGAATGATAAGTGGTTTTTTAAATTGTACTTTTATTATGAAAAATCAAACACAGTGTCTAATTAATGGTTTAAGTTCTTCAAAGTCTAAAACATTTTAACCAAGAGTAGTTTTCTTTCATAAAGTATTTGAGGGAAGATTAGTTTGAATGGTATATCAGTTGTGTGGGATTCCACTACATACTAACCTAACATTTTTGAACTGCTCCAGAATTTACTATCTTAGACAAAAATTTCCTTACTGTAAATAATTTGTCGTGTAAAGTATATAAGATGTTAGTCCATAGACTAATCATATTCTCTTACTACACAGCCAAATTGCCACTCTATATTAATTTAGAGATCAATAGAAATACAGGACACATAAAGTACTTCTTACCATAGGAGTGTCTTATTTTATAGATTTTTGGTAACTCAAGAAAGTTATCTTGTTTCCAGATTTTAGAAAATGGTGTACTAAGAGGAATATTATTTATGCTGAGACTATGGGAACAAGCTTCAGCTTTATAATATTCCCCAATGTCATTCCCTTCCTTTAAAAAAATAAAGTCTTTTGTATGTGGTGTTACCATTAAGAATCTTTTGCTAACATTAGTTTTTTAATCTAGATGCACATCCTATTTAAGTATCATTCCCAGAGTTTTATGCTACAGCTCTAAAATGGTATACTTTTATTCTTGTCTTGCTCCTGAATTAACATTTCGGCAGCAATAAAAGTTACGACCCTGAAGAATACAGAAAATACTGATTATAACTACCTAACCTTAAGTTTTCTTCTTAAGGTGAAAACTTAACAGCTTTTGAATTCAGCCTTACAGATTTATTTTGCAGGGATTATTTATCTAAACAATGTGATACAAATGCTGCTCTTTAGCCCTTGTTTTTGGAAAAATAATTCAAAAGTGCTTGAGTATTCCCTTATTTCCTCTGTTCACTTAATAGTACCTTAGAGCAAATGGTAGGACCCAACTTCTACATCAGAAAAGCCCTTCAAAGCTCTCTCACCCCCATCTCCTTCCTTCAGAGGCAACAGTTGTACCCATTAGCAAGGTCAGTGGCTTGGAGAAACCTGGAAAGCAGCAGCTACCAGAAACCCGCTAGAATAATATCTCCAGCAGGTGATAGATTAGTTGGAACAAATTGGAACCATTGCAGTTCAGCAATCCTGGTTTCTTTCAAGCTGTTTTTAAAATGTCGTCATTTTAATACACAATCTAAGCCCTGCGGAACAGTCCACAGCAGGTTAATTTGAATCATATGATGTGTCACTGCCCTCAGCTGACATGAGCTCTATTCCATGTGTGAAGCCATAATAAATCCATTCCCAACCGAGGAGAATTCCCCGTGAGAAGGTGAACTAATCCAGGCCTCACACTGGCATGCTAGCCCTCCGTAATTGAAAGCAGGGCCACCTGTTCCAGCACAGTTAGCCTATAGAGAAAAAATTAGCATTAGATCAGATACTTCTTATATTGAAAAATCATTCATAGTTCTCGCAAATTCAAATTCAGCTGTGAACTGCTTGGTATGACATCATACAGAAACGTAGGAATGTGCCCACTTGATCCCAGTTTAAAAGTTTTGTTAGCCATAGGATTCCTTAACTTTGAAATGAGAAAATTTTTTTTTTTAATTTAATGAGAGCTGACACGTGAGAAGAAGAACTGGGAAGGGTGCATATTTTTCTAATTAACTCAGGGTCATTTGTAAAAACATTTGAGCTCCCTGGTATTTTTTTCATTGTTCCTTTGCAGACATATTTTTGAACACTGTCACTGTAATGACATTTAATGAAATGACATTTAAATGACGACAAAGAAAAATCTGTGCCAAATTGGGAGAACATTACCACATCATTTATGTTTTGTAATAAATTAATTAGCACACTGCAGTCTTCTTATAATTTAAGTAACGTGGTTGTATCAAACACAGTTATGACTGCAATTTCACATTTATTCTCGTGTACAGTATACCTGGTATCTCTAGATGAAATACATAACCGCTGAATTCTTTTTCTCTTAATAAAATCATTTCTTTAGTCTCTCCCTGTTTAACCTGCTCATTAATTTGCCTGTATAGTTTTCATGTCGTTTTAATTTCATTCTGGCTTTGGATTGGTTTCAGCTCTGGTTTTATTTAATTTTTGTTTTAAAAATTTGACTTTTAATGGGTTGTAATCCTATTTTGAACACTGTTTTCTTACATCTTACGGATTAACTTACTGTTTTTTATAGGTTGCAGTGATTTTAATTTTTACTTTTAAAAAATTTCTAAACATCTTAGTATAATCCTGTTTCCATAAACTTCTTTGATTTGAATGAAAATATATACATATTTTAATATACTTATTAAATAATATAAAATATTACTTTAAAAAACTTCTCAGATACAGTAGCACACCATTCAAATAGGTTTATGTAAATAGACAGTAGAGATTTTAAGTTGTTTACCTCCAGATGTGTATTTTTGAAATGTTTTTTTTAAAGATTTTATTTTTCTTGGTGAATTCTGCTTTTATATTCTTTTATTACTGAATTTATTACTCAGTGGGGATTAATTCAGATATATCTTGAAAGTACTTGTTCAGAGGAACTAAGATATCTAAAAAAGATGACCCAAATAACCTCCTGACATTTTCTGGAGTGGAAAATGAAGATTAAGTAACAGAATATTTAAACACAAGAAGATTTCAGTGTGAAAGAAAGCATCTTAAGGAGCTCATTTTAATTAATTTCTCTTAATGCTGCCCTGATAGTTAACCCTTTGCCTCTTTTCTCTTTCCAGAAATGGAGCCAAGGCCCATGCCCTCGAGTTCTGTCTCTATCTTAATTCAATTTTACAGCCATACTAGCAGGCTATCTTCTACATTTAAGAAATGTAAACTCGTCAATAAAACTATAAGAACCTTGACTTTTACATTTCCCCAGTTTTATGGGTTCCAATTTGCAGTGTCAGCATTATATTATCATAGTTTATTTTCCCCATGATTTATCAAAATGAAATGGTAAACTTGATGTCAGGGTGTTAAATAGGGCATGGACCAAGAATTTTAAAACCCAGGAAAGTCTTTCATTATTTCAACCCTACTCTTTCAACTCTAACTTGTACCTTTGGAAGAAATGAGAAAAGTGTATGACTTTTAATTAATTTTTTAATAAACCTTCTTCTCTTATTCCTATAACAACCTGGTTTTAATACCAAATTTTTCACTGTAGAACCAGTAAGCCATATTAATTTCTTACCAACACTGTAGAGTGAAGGGACTTTAAGTCTTCTTTGAAAGTCAGGCTGACTGCGGTGCCTCCAGGGGACTATACTTGGCTAAGTAACGGGACCCAGAGGGTCACAGAAGCTGGTTGTGGGTGTGGCCAGATGGTAAGAGGCAGCACAAGGTCTCCTGCCGGGAAGTCAGTGGTATGGCAATTATCTAGATTCCTTATTTCTTCATGTGGTCCAGTTCTGTCAGGATTATTTCTTCTACTGAAGAGAATGGCGGTAATTGGGGGGATATCTTTCTGGGATCATGCAGCCAACTAAGGTGGAAGAAAAAGAGAACATTATTTGGCTTCTCCTAACTGTAGCCTTGCAACTTTGTGCTTGCATGCCGGTCTTCTTCCCCTACCTCTCCCACCTGTGCCTTCCCGGGGCCATGGTGTGGGGCCTTCTGTCCCCCTCTCTCTACAGACAGTAACCTCAGCTGTCTCTTTTATGCTAACAACTCCCAAATGCCTAGCCCTGGTTTTGACTTACCCAACAACGGAACTATTTCTCCATCTGCCTATTAGATGTGTTTAGTTATTTAAAATTCGGTATGTTCACATTAAATTAAACTGTTTTTCTCTCCTCTCCTTATTCATTCCTGCCCTTAGTATAGTCTTCAAATTTCTTGACATGTGCTAGTGATAGCAATATTATTCCAGTCATGTTTTGTCACAATTTTACTGACACCTTTGATTCATCCTTTTTTCTTTTTAATTCCAAGTCCTCTTCGTTTGTCCTTTGAAATGGTCCTCCATTATGTCTACTACCTCCCTAGTTTAGGTTTATGCCCTTAACTACTTCCTCAGTCTGTTTACCTGCAGCCTTCCCTCCAGATTCTCCTTTTCCTCACTAATCCTGTTGTCCCCTGTGCCCTTGTTAAATGAGCTTCCCCTGCCAAACTCCTATGATGTTGACCACCCAACTCCCTCAGTTCATCTGGTCAAAGTTCTCCTCAGCCCTCAAGGCTCTCTCTAATCTGGTGTCATCTGGCTTAGCTATCACTAAGCAGGTGATCCTAAGTAAGATTACTCTACTTCTTTGAGCCTCAGTATTTTCTTCCATAACGTAAGAGAGCTATTTTAAGAGTCCTTTAAGTTCTAAAATGATGGCTGTAATCCTTAACGGAACTCTTCATTTATTTTCACACCACATATTGTGAGCAATTGCAATATGCCCAGTGTTGTTCTAAGCAGTCCCCTCTCTCAAGAAATGCACATTATCTGGTAGAAAAGACAGAATTTGTTGGCCAAATAGTCAAACAAAGTAATATATAATGATAAACTAATACACGTGTCATGAAGTTCTGTGGACTCATAAGAGTGGAGATTCAGGGAAGCTTCTCAGAGTAACTGACCCTGCAGCTGATTTGCACAGGATACAGGGGGGTTGACCAAGGACTGCAGACGGGAGAGTGGATTTCTGGGAGAATATGTGCAAAAGACAGTGTGGAGAGTGGTGTCATGTCAGATTACAGGAAATGAAAACAGGGAAGAGTGAGGGAACCAGTGCTATGAGGTGAGGCTATAGGAGAGGCAGAGACTAGGCCTTGTTGGCCATAATCAAGGATTTTAGGATTTTTATCTTAAGAGTAGTGAGGAACCATTGAAGAGCTGTCAGCAGGACATGTATGCGGTGGGGGAGGGAGGAGGTGTGTGTGTTGATATGGTTATATCTGCATTTTGAAAAGGTAACTCTATTTGCAGGGCAGAGAACACTAAGAGGGGCTAGAGTAGATGGAAGGGAGCAATTAGGAGAATATTGAAGTAGTACTGGTGAGAGGTAATTATAAGTTGGATGGGGAATGGTGATAAGAAATAGGGAGAAGTGAAAGAATTGGTAGATATTGGGAAGGCAAAATCTATGGTAATAGAGTAGGGAGATAGTGGGTAAGGAGTAGGGAGATAGTGGGTAAGGGAAAAAATTTAAACATAGCTTCTGGGTCTCTGACTGGTTTAACTGGATGGATGGTATTTTGTCCCCACAAACTTCATATGTTGAAACTCTAATACCCACTATTATGGTATTTGGAGATGGGGCCTTTGGGAGTTAATTAGGTTTAGATGAGGTCATGAGGGTTGGGGCTCCCCCATGATGGGATAGTACACTTACAAGAAGAAACACCAGAGAGCTTGCTGTCTCCCCCACTCTGCCATGTGAGGACACATTGAGGAGGTGGCCATCTGCAAGCTAGAAAGGGAGCCTTCACCAGAAGCCAATAATGCCGGCACCCTAATCTCAGCATTCCAGCCTCTAGAAATGTGGGGAAATAAATTTCTGTCTTTAAGCCACCAGGCTCTGGTATTTTGTTACGGCAGCCCAAACTAAGACAGGTGGTAATCCTGATTACTGAGATGAAAATACTTGAAGAGAACCACATTGTTTTTGGTTTGGTTTGGTTTGGTTTTCATTTGTGAGAGTATGGAGAGATCATGAGTTTTGTCTTGGATGTGTTGAGTTTATGGCAGTTACTCATAACAGATCTGGAGCTCATGAGACCAAGACCAGTGATAAAGGATTGAATGTTTTAGAATCTTTGGGATACAGATTCTAAGTCCATCCATGGGCCTGAATGAGAGATTACTCAAGGAAAGTGTAGAGAGGAAATAGAGAAAAGAACCTAAGAGTGCATCTTGAGGAAGTCCAATCAGGATTTTACTGGCCAGGAGGAAATTGTAGGCTAAGAGGAGAATTTGAAAAGTATAATGTCCAAGAAGCCAAATCATTAGCACTTTGAGACACGGAAAGATGAGAAATTGAAAATATCTAGTAGATTTATAGACTTTGTGACTACAAGTGCTTTCCCCCATCAGGTTAACCTGGATAGGAAATAGTCTAGAATGCATTGAGGTAAACAAGAGGGAAAAAAATAGTAGAAGCAGAGAGTATAAATAACTCCTTTGAGAAATTTGTGAAGAGTAATAATAAAGGGTAGTATATGAAAGAGCATCTGGGATCATGGTTTGGGGATTTTGCTTTTATGATGAACGGACTTGGGTTTTCTCATACTTAAATATTCACAAGAGGAATCCAGTTGAGAGAAGAATTAGGTAAACTAACAAAGAGAAAAGATCAACATGAGTGCCTAAGAAAAAGGGAAGAAGAATCCAATACATATTTGAAAGAACCACTTTTAAATTAAAGAAGCAACAGATTCTCTATTTTACCTAACAAATTAAGCAAGGGAAGGAAAGGGGCATATGCAGGTAATTTTTAGTTTGGTAACAAGAAATTGATGGAAATGTAATGGCTTTAACTTTCTCCATGAAGCTAGAAGCAAGATCACCTATTGAAGTTGAAGAGGGACAAGAGGGGTTTGATGGTTTGGAGGCAGAATGGCTTGACATCATCTTCCAATGTGACTTTGTCATATGCCATACGCATTCTCATCTCTGTGTCTTTTTTAACTTTTATATCATGGAAATTTTCAAATATATACAAAAGTATACTCCTTCTTAAGTAACTGTCAGCCATGGGCAGTATTGTTTCTTACATACCCCTATCCACTTCCTCACCTTCTGTATTATTTCGAAGCAAATCCCCTGCATCATATTATATCATCTATAATATTTCAATATTATGTATCTCTACAATACACGAACTTTTAAAAACGTGACCACAATACTATTATCAAACCTAAAGATAATCATTCTTCAGTGTTATCAAATATATAGTGTTCAAATTTCCAGTTATCTCATACATATCATGTGTGTGGAGGGGGGGAGGGGAAAAACGTACATGGATGGTGGGTATTTGTGTGCATGTATATTTCTTGGGTGGTGGTGGTGGTTTTTTTTTTAACCAGAAGCCATATATGTTCTGCACATGACTATTGGTTATTTCTTTCTAGTTTCTTTTAATCGTTAGGTTTTCTCCTCTATCATTTTTCATCTCTTGTCATTTATATATTGAAGAAGCCAGATCATTTATCTTGTAGAGTTTACCACAGTTTGGATTTTTTTTTTTTTTTAAAGATTGTATTTAGTTATTTAGCTGAGAGAGACTGAGCGAGCAGGGAGAGGGGTAGAGGGAGAGGGACAGAGAATCCCAAGAAGACTCCATGCTGAGCGCAGAACCCCATGCAGGGCTCCATCTCACGACCCTGAGATCATGACCTGAGACAAAATCAAGAGTCAGACCCTTAACCGACTGAGCCACCCAGGAGCCCCTATCACAGTTTGGATTTTGTCTGTTCCCCTGTCTTCTGTATTTGCTACATATAAATTGGTAGTTGGTTTAACCTATTCAGGTTTGCTAATTATTGTTTTTTTAGCAAGACTGTTCTGTAAAAGGGTTTGTGTCGTTCCATCAGAAGGCACATAATATCTGATGGTCTCTTTTTGTGATGTTAAGAGCCATTGATGCTGAATGCCTGAATTCATTGGAGGTTACAAACAGTAATATTTTCATGCTAACACTCCTTTTCCATATATTAACTAAAATACTTCTATAAAAAGAAACATTCCCTCATCTACTACTTGTTTACTCAATAGCATTGCTCATCTAAGGAAGGTAGGATAAAAACTGAATTCTGTTCCTTTATTTAAAATTAGTTTTTTAAAATGAGTTGATTTTCTAGATGGGAGGAATTTTTTTTACAATGTATGCATATATCAAATCATCACAATGTATACTTTAAATATCTTAAAATTTCATTTGTTGTTTGTATCTTAATAAAGCTGGGGGGGGGATGAATCATGTTTCTAGCATATTCCAATAGCGGCCAATTAGTTGTTGCTTGGTATTATTCTTAAGTCATTATTTTTAATGCTACTCAAGTTATCTCATCCATTGGAAGTGGGAACCTCTAGAAATTGGATTCTTAATGTTTTTAATCTTCCCTCACTATGAGATCCTTGTTCCCTTATCTCAAAACAAAATTTGGCTGTTCCCAAAAAGTATCTCTGCTGTCTCCAACCAAAGATGAGTACAAGCCATCACTGGGAAAAGCAAAAAAGAAAAAGAAAGGGCATGACATCAAAAGAGCTGCCAAAATTATTAGAGCAGTAGAATGTGCTTAGCCCTTTTTGATGACTGTTTAGAGAGAGAGAAGTTCGTTTAGGTAAGTTCAGTTTAATATGCTCATTTTAGAAAACCAGTACAGTTACCCTATAATGAGAGCATTTATGTTGTGATTGGCGGGGGGGGGGGGGGGGGGG